>NW_026020177.1:665557-1067086 GCF_900185275.1 Solanum verrucosum
GGCGATTCTATTTCCTACGCGGCATGCTACGTGTATTATGCCACGTAGGATATGTATGTCTACTTATTCAATTTTATGTGTCTACTTGCGCACACCAAAAGTTGAAGGGCATAGATGCTAGTTGAAGCCTAGTTAAAGAGAATATGTATGGACTTATGTATTTTGTCAAAAAATTATTGAATATCTACAAATAATTGATTGTAAAATTAATTATTATTATATATAGGGAAAAGGCTCAAATATGCCATTGATTTTTGTGAAAAGGCTCATCTATGCCATCCGTTAAAAGTTTGGCTCACTTATGTCAATTCCATTTCAGAAAAGGTTCATCCATGCCATTATTTGTTAACATTGTCTTGGTGCTAGCATAGCTATTTTAGCAGCATTTGATGTGGTTGAAATTGTGTGTCAGTTGATATTCCAGTATCAGTAATTCCATTCGGTACTCCACTACATTCTCTACTATTTTTCTGCTATAAGAGAATAGGTAAAAGTACATATGTTTATACTAGTGCAGAATCTACTTAATGAGCATTGAAAAACATATTTCTACATAAATTTGAATATAAATTTTATGTAAACATGAATAAAATATACTACTTAACCAATGCCGAATCCTAAAGAAATTTGATTTCCTACAACTTTGAATTCTACTTCAACAGGTAGAGCTAGTCATCAGTAGCAGAAAGTCTAAGAGTTTAAAATTTCTGAACGAGACAGGCGATTGGAACAACTTGCAGGGGATGTCACAGGTGATGGAATGGGCAAGATAAAAAGTTTGAGTTGAAAGTGACGAGGAGTATAGTTTTGGTGAACAAGTCATTTTCATTCTTGAAAGATGAGTTGTTGATTCTAGTCTCTAGATGAAAATGGAGAGTGGATCTTGACTCCACCTTAAGATGGGGACCTTCCATTCCTTGAGTACTGAATTCTCTCTCCCCCCCCCCCCCCCCCAAGCACACACACCCTCCTTTCCATTCATCGAGAGTCACTTATTTCTCCGAAAAAAGTTTATTGAAGTCATCTTCTTCTCCACCCCAAAACCCCTTTTCATTTTACAAGTTTTTAGTTGATGTTGTTGATCTTGGTATGGCCTTGTCAAATGTGAATGCTACTAATGTCTAAATTGCAAAACAGTGTATGTACTATCACCAATTTGGTATTGTACTAGTTTTGGAAGTGCTACATGATTGATTCTCATAATAATAAAATGAATAAATATGTCAAAATATGTTTGCATAAATTACATCGAGAGTAATTCAATTAAATTGAAATTAATTCTCGATTGATGTAGTTGACACAAATTTAAGTCAAGATTATCAATTATTACACCTATTATACAAGTACAAATAAATTAAAATTTTGGGTCAAATCTTGTTTGTTGCTCCTCTTCCTCTCTAATTCCCCCTTCTTCGTAGTTGATTCTTTAATTGAAATGAAGGGGATATAAGGAAGAGAAGAGGTATTAAAAAAATATTATTATCTTAAAAGAATAATTAGGTCTATAATTATTAGTGCAAGACACAATTGATTCTACATTTATTTTTCCTCCTTGAGCATTTTTTACTAGCCATCATTCATCCACCAACAATTTATGTGTCATCATATCATAGAGATAATATTTCAGATGATCACTCAACTTGGAATCTTTTCACATAAAGTCACTCAACTTTAATTTTTAACAAAAAATCACTCATTTAAAGACTTAATTAATAGAAAGTCACTCAACTAAAAACCTTTTTCACAGAAAATTATTTAACTTTGATTTTTAACTCAAAAGTCACTCAACTATGAGCTATTTTCACATAAAGTCACTCAACTATTGGTGTCTGACTTATCTGAGTTGCATGTATAGCTCAAATCAGCCAAATTTTAAATGGTTTATATTGCTCAAATTAAAATGAATTTAGTTAATAAATAAGAATTCATGGTTAATCTGTCTTCAAGTACTTCTCTAAGTGGGAGTCATTTTCATCCTATATATTCCTTTATCGGTCATCCAAATTTTCACATCCCGACGCTACATCCTGGACGTGGACGACACTCGAGAACTGTTGTTCATCCCTAAGCGAACCATTGACCTAGTTTCCTACTTAGCGAAAGACTAACTCAAGAAAATTTAAATTTTAAAATAGAATTTAAATTCAAATGTCTCAATAGTTCTGCAAACTCAAACTATCTCAAAATAGTATACTCAAAACTGTATGAAATTACTCAGAAAACAATACTAGTGTGCCAAAATAGTTCAAAGGACCTACTGAAAGAAATTTAACACTAACTATCTATAAACCCTCTATAGATCAACAAAGATATTAGGATAAGACCCACGACACTTTAAAACTACTAAACTGAAATACAAAAATGGAGTCCTCCGAGATGCAATCAACGCTCACCAAAGCTAGCATGAAGTGCAACATGATCTCAACAAAGCGCTTGTTGATGATCTTGAACACCGCATCATGGAAAGATGCAGCTCGAATGACAATAGTATATTCAATGTACAAGTATGTAACAGGGTAGAATAAAACAAACAACTAAACTTATGGACATAAAGAAACTCAACTGAATCAATACATTCATATGAAGTGAAAACCGTTAGAGGTTTATAATAGGATATGCAATAAAAGAAATATGAAAATAATATATTTTACTCTGTGGGGAGTTTCTCTAACCAACAACCATTACTATGAGACTAGCAATGATACAACATTTCAGCCACATTGCAAGGGCCATTGTATACCTTACCGGGTATAGGATGTTACTGTAACTATAGATCATCTAATAAGCCTTCTAGGAGGAAGTGAGAACTCACACGACAAATTGGTACGATTCTATCCTACGTTAGCTATGTAGTTTTATGGGTCTTGTGTTAAAATTAGACTTTTACCAAACTCGGTGCTCGATACTATTCCCAAAATATTCAATATCCATTATGTTCAATCACCTATTACAGAGAAAGGGACTACTACTTTTCTTTTCTTTTCACTTTACTTTTCTCAAGTACTTTTCAGAAACATCAGTTATACTCTTTCTCATTCCCAATGGTCAGATAGTACAAATGAAATCATTTGATTCTTCCGTTAAAGACTCTATTCAAAACATGCATTTAAAACGTGTACTTGTGGACTTATCTTTAAATTCAAAGATCGATATATAAGAACTCAAAGCTCTTTATATTTTTCTGAAAATAGTGCTCTTTTTTTTTCAATATAAAAATGATACATTAGGAACTTTTCAAGTTCCCTTAAACTCTTTTTCAAAATAATGCTTTCAAGATTCTCTTAAACTCGTTTTTATTTCAAAAATCTATGTAAGAATATTATTGGCTATATATATATATAGGGTTCATGTGGAACTATAAGCAAGAACAATAATTCAAGAATTTCAACGCATCAAGTATCACAATCTCATAATATAGGAATCTCATAAAAGTGAGGGGAAATTCCTAGATTCAACTTGTTACTTACTGATCTAAGATAGAGGGTGTGTTTATGAACAAGTCCAAGACAATGAATAGCCTTACATACCTTGAAGAGCAATGCTCTTGAAGAGGTTTGAAGAAAATATTGATGGAATGACTTGAAACCTAATATTTTGTATTTCATGCAGTTTTCTTGGAGATGAAGGGTGAAGAAGAACCTTAGATTGAAAACCATAGGATTCTAAAAGAGAATCTTGATCTTGGAGCAAGCAATTAGCCAAAAGAATTGCTTTGACTTGGCTTGGTGTTTGAGGTCCCTTATGGCACTAGATCGTTTTAGAAATTCTTGATACACTTGTTAAAGGACCTTAAAACACATAAGTAAGTCAGACATTACCCGGTTCAAGCTCGTGTACTTATGAAAAATGATTCATATTTTAAGAGTAGAGTTGTGAGTTGCTACAAAATCATTCGGTCTTATCTTAGATATATTCAAGGTGTTACAATATCTCTCCCTTGGGATCATTCATCCTCGAATGGTGGCTGAACTAAGCATGGAAAGGAAAACAGTTAGTGTTACTATGTTTCTGACTTTTGAACTTGCCTACTCACATAAGCAGAACTGTTTCATAATAATAGTTTGGGAATTTCTATAGCACATAAGTTAGAAACGATATGGGTTTGGACATAGTCACACTCTATCTAAAGTTAAACATGAAACATGAGTATCATAACATGAAGTAAGAACATGACTAGTATGCCTTAAGCAATATGACTTCTAGGTTTCAAGTCATTACTAATACCGCTAAACCATGCCCTGCTTTATAAATACCTCACCTCATTAGCTACAACTAAGAACTCATATAAGGGTTTATGATTACTCTTACAAAAGTCTAGTTTGACTTTATGCTCTTAATTAGTATTTTCAAGCTTAACCCTAAATAACAAGGTGCTAAACATGATACTAATGTCATCCAAGAATACTACTTCTTACCATTGCATTCAACCAACCTTGAGTCTCAATTATGAAACACAGAATGTATTTTGCATTCATCGAAATGTTATCACTGCCACATTGAAGCCTAGAACTATAACAACTCCATAGACTCTTACCAACCAATCTTTTAATAAATTTCTCATTCTCTTGTCATCTCTACAAGCTGAAATTTTACGCTTTACTACCAGGAACTGACTAACTACTCTTATCCAAATATTACTCATAGTAAAATTTCATCTCATCCTTCCTCCACCTTCAAAACCATATATGGAATGAGCACACTACCACTACCAACATAAGGAACAACAACCTTCTCATTCTATCATCACTAAACTACTATTATTAAAAGCATTATCGAAAGTAAAAGGATCACTGAGTGAGATAAGAGTGAAAGATCATAAGCATGACTCTTCGTGGAGTCTCATATAAGAATATGAATATGTAAGGTTACGATTCTAGCCATTGATAGTAAATCATTATTTTGCAAGACTGAGCATACTATGTCACATGAATGCTTATTTGAATAGGTTCATATAAAAAGGCTAATATCTTTAATTCTATGGAGTAAGATTGAAATGAATGGGCAAAAGGCTTTTCCCATCAATCTGGGAATTGAGCTTAGGTGTAAATTTGTCTGAAGTTCATGAGCAGAGATCATGAACAAAATTATAATATTAAAGGCATAGACCGGATGTTATAACGACTGAACTTGAGAAATACGCTAGATATTAAATGAATTGATAATTTACTATAACACTTTCTGAACATCAATAGCTGATTCTCCACACTTGACTTATTTTCTCATCTTATCCTTTACCCCGTAGGTCTAAAGTTGACACTTTAAAGCTATGAATCTATTTCATCATCTCTAAACTATTCTATATTTTATATACTCTAACATTACGGAATTCTACCCTCACTGCAACAAAATTATCCATGTGCTGGCAGTAAGATTCCTTCTACGTCTTCTTTTCTGAGATGCTTCTATTAACCTGTTCTCGCTTCTATAGAATTCTTTCTATAATCTTACCGCATTGGCTTGTCAAGCCATTTAATATGTCTCTTAATATTTTGACTTCTCCTTCTTGGCCCACTAAAACTATCCTTCTAAGTTCGTATCTACCCAACTAGAGGAAACTTGAACTATATCTAAGAGGCTCATCATTGGCTACATATTATCCTTTCGACCAACTCTAAAGGGTAATAAATAATGCTTACATAATCCTAGTCCACATTGACAGCTCCAATAAACTATCATGGCACACATCATAAACCATAAACTTAATTGTAACCTCGTCTAACTACACACAATCTCGGGTACACCTCTTACTGCTCTTGTTAATATAATGACATAGCCACATTTTATTTCTCTCCTCTAAGGGTTACAATACCACATTTGTACCACTCAAATTTATCAAAAAGTAGCACCTCAATTCCTCAACCACTGGATGTCAAAATTACTAGATAAGATCTCAAAACTAATATCATCACCCTCATGTTGTCGTCCTTTTTGTCACAACACTCATCTCAAATTCAAGCATAATGTCTAGTACTAAACAAAAATATCATTACAATTTCTCACATACTATAATAACTTATGTTCGTTAGATAAAATTAAGAAACACTAACCATCTAGACCTCATGAAAAGTAGTTAACCTTTGTTTCCAATCTACCAATTTACATATTACCGTCACATTTCCTTTCACAACATAAGTACTATTCCTCCATTCACTATACATCATTTCCTAATTAGTTCTATAACCCTCAAAATATATCATGGGGCTCTCTAATGAGTCGAGGATTTCAACTCATTTAGGGCCTAATATTTTTAGAGTTTTAGTGTCCTCAATGCATGTTTCATGCTCTAAATTGATGTTAGAATGATAATTTGCAGAAGTAAAAGAAAAACAGCAAGGCAAGGACATTACCAGGAAAAAAGAAGCGAGATTTTAAAAAAACAATCAAGGTTGATGCTCACTAAAGCCACTCGGCGAGTCATCGAGTGGACTTTCAGCTCACCTAAATTTCCAGCAAGCCAGCCCATGAACAAGACCAGCTTGGCGATCTGATGGGTATTTTGGCAAGTCACTGAATATTTTCGGCGACGCCAACTTAGCCCGCCAAAAGTTAAAGAGTAAGTGGTGAAAAAGCAAACCAAAACGGTGAGATGTGGACCATTTGGAGCGTCACCGACTAGTTCAGAGAACCCTATCTTGATCGCCTAAAGTTACAACAATGAAAGAGTGAAAAGCTAAGATAAAAAAGGCGATGAAGAGGAGCACTTTACACATCCCCGACCTGGTCGGTGAAGACCGATTTATTTCCTCGAATGGTGATGTGTCCTAGATTTGGACTCATTTAGAGCTTTATTTGGATAGATTTATTGTCTTCAAATGCTTATTTTGTGCCAATAACTAATGTATAATCCCTTTTTTCTAGGAATTTGGATTGAGGAACAAAGCATGGACACTAATTTGAAAAAAGGAATGAAGCGCACTAAAGAATGAAGAAATGAAGGCTTGGTGATCGCCAAGTCCCTTTGGCGAGTTGTCAAATAGTCGTTACCTCGCCTAAAGTTCCAATGTGCCAAGCCCTAAAGGAGAAAATCAAGTTGGTGAGAGAAAGGAGCAGTCGGCGGATTGCTGAGTGGTTTTGTGATGCAGTGTTGGATCACCCAAAGTTACAGAACTTGAGGAAGCTAAAGGCAAATCAAAAAGGAGATGTAACTGAGCAATGGGTGGATCGCCGAACCCGACTAACTGCACAGAATGGTCCTTCGCAGCATATTTTTGGCGACTATAAATACATTTTTGAATATTTAGTTTAAGAATGAATCTTTTGTCAATTAGTTTTTAATTTTGGGAATAATATTTGCGAGTTTTTGACATTGAACTCTGAGTATTGAGACAAGTTTTCCTTAGCTTTGAAGAATTGAAGTTTTTACTTTTCAAAAATAGGAAGTGGGTCTTTGAGATTCTTCAATTTGGACCTATGTAACGACGAAATTAATCTTACCCAGTTGATGGAAACATAATTTGGTAACGATTTTTATCTTTTTATGATGTCTAGCTAAAACCTCAATTCTTGGGGTGTGATTATGGGTTGATTTAGCTTATGGTTATTGCTAATTGTTAGTTTAAATGTTGTTTAGAAGTGATTTCAATCAGTAATAGTGGTTTAATTTAAAGAATTATAGTTGCAAATGCAGTTCTACCTTCGTGTTTTTGGCTTGCTCGAGAGAGATGTTTTAAAATCAAGATTATTGATTGATGGTATGTGGGTATTGGGCAGTCATGGATTCATCTTAAGAGAGTGAATCCTAAACCCTTTTCCACACATTCAGCTCGAGAGAGTTAATGGTCTAAGGAGTAGGTTGTTCTTATTTTGTATGTTTGTCGATGTTCGAGAGAAATTGACTTGATTCGGGGTAAATTGTTCGAGAGAAAGCTTACCTCCTTTATAGTCTAGCTTAATCACTAATATTCAACTATTTCCTAACAGTTGCAATTACCCATTTGTCTGCATTAGCCTATAATCAAATCACATCCCAGGAACCCGTCTCATTATTGTTATTTTTTTGTTGTTTGTTGCTGCTGTAGTTGATAATTTCAAATCAAAACCCCCCTAGTATTTGACATTCGTGTCACCCCTTGATTTAAATCATAGTTTTATTTGATAATGTTTATTCCTATGATTGACTTGATTATATTCGTACTTTCCTATTGAATCTTAAACACGTACCACTCCATGTGAGATTCGACCCCAACTCATTTAGTTGGGTTATATACTGACTAACGATAGTTGCCGTCTAGAATCAGATGAAGTGTCTTTGATAATGTTATTCAATCATAATGGCACCGCTGCCGGGGAGTGGTGTTGGTTAAGATTTGTTAGTTTAGTTGAATTTTATTCTTGTTAGTTATAGTTGAATCTACTTATTTTTAGTTTCGGTTTTTTGTTTGTATTTGAATAGAAGAAATGAGCAAATCCTATAGCAATGGTGACAAAATGGACCACCCTCTGTTGAGATTGATGATTCTTAGGGATGACATCTTAACTTTCAAGCAATTGAAGGGTGAGACTATCCATGAGTTGTGGCCATGATTTAAGGTATTACTGCAGCAATGCCGAACTCATGGAATTCCAGATAAGATGCTACTGGAATGCTTCTACAACGGTCTTGCTCTCAAACATAGAACAATGGCTAACCAACTCTCTCCGGGTAGTGTGCTCCGACTACCATATGAGGCAGCAACCAAACTCCTTGATGGCATAATTGAGACCAACAAGGAAACAACAAAAGACCAAGAATTGGCCACATTGGTGACTCAAGTGGATATCTTGGCTAAGAAAGTCATGGAAATGGAAGAAATGTACAAAAAGAAAGATAGGTACATCCCCACTCATAAGCACAAAAAGTCCAAGGAGTATGAGGGTGGGCAGATTGAAGAGGTCCTTTCACTCATTCTCCACAAAGTCGAAGAGCACGATAGAGTGTTGAAGGAGATAAAAGAGAATGGCTTAATGCTTAATAAAATGACAACGTCTCATTCCATGTTCATTCAGCTGCTAGAGTCCCAAATGGACCAAGTGTTGTCTTGTCTCTACCCAAAGCTACAAAAAGGGTTGCCTTGTGACAATGAGGTAAACCCCAAGAATGAAAACTAAGTGGGGACTTGTGTCATGCCATAACGTTAACTAAGGCACTTCTTGAGAGGCAACCCAAGTGTTTATCGCATTATTTTCGTTTTAGAAACACTCGTGTGTTGATTTTGTAGGTTGAAGTGTGGAATGTGTTTGAAAAGTGGAGATTGGCGAGCCGAAAGCCAGTCGGCGAGCCCGACTTGGACCATAGTTACACTCATAGAATTTTAAAATTGGAGTCGGTAAAACTCGGCGAGCCGAGGAGCAAATTAGCGAATCACCGACCAGGTTGGCGATCACGATTTTGTCCGCCGTTTGGATCCCCACATTAACTAGAGGTCCTTTTAAACTCGGCGAGGTATGTACCCACTTGGCGTGTCGCCGAGTGGGTCGGCGAGCAAGACTAATGTCACCGATTAGGCGAGAACTGAATGGTTTTTAAAGGCCAAAAGTTCAAAAGTTGAAAATCTTTCGCATTCCCTCACTGTTTAACTTCCCAAACTCTCACCCGTACTAAATTTTCCTATATTCTTGTATCTTTATCGAATATTAGTCATCGATTATGTGTTCGTAGTTGGATTCTTTGTCGCCTAGCTTTACAACTTATATATTCGACTTTTAAGGTTGGTTTTCCGAACCCCGAACATATATTTATCAATTTTTACTCATATGCAATGATTTTTATCTTAGTGATGTTTGCTACGCCTCTCTTATAATAATTGAATGCTTCATTGCCTATTTTAATTTGAATATCGTGCTTATAATGCCTTTATTGTTAATTTCCCGAATATTTTGTGCCTTAAAAGTGATCAAAATTGTTGGGTTGTACTTAAATAGTGTTGGGTCTAGTCGGGTGAAGTCTAAGTAACCTCTAACTTTGTTAAATGACGTATTTTTCCAGATGACGGAGCGTTTGACGTCATTCCTAAGGGCGTAAGTCGTCAAATGGCCAATTTCGGCCAAACCGGGAGAAGTCTGAGTACCCCGATGGAATGGGTAGTATGGGTCTAGGTTTAATTGAATATGTGCATGGTTTGATTTTGTTTTCGGGGGTTGCAGAGTTGAATTTAAAAGTTGGGGTTAAAAATAGGCACGTTGGGCAGTTTGGCGCTACTCGACGGTTTGTCGAATCACCCTATATCGCCTTTGATTTCATGCTAAATTTAGAGTTTAGGTTATGTAATTTTCCGTGAGAAGCTTGAGTTCACCGAGTGCACTCGACGACTCACCGATTGTCTTTCTTGATCTTCCTTTCTGCGCCCCTAATCCGTAAAATGCATTGTAATTTTCGGCAAGCTGGCCCTTGCTCGTCCATTGCTATCGGTGATTGGCCAAAAGTCCACTCCATCACTGATATGCCAATTTTTCTGAAATTTTTTGAAGCCAATCCTTTCGGAGAGCCCGATCTGGCTCGCCTAGAGACTCGGCGACTTGCCGACCGATTCGGCAAGTCTATCTGCAACTCTTTTTGAACTATTTCTAACTCTTTTTGATGTTTTTCCAAACATGGGTAGAACAAACCTAGACATGCCACCCCATAAATTAGCACGGGGTATCATGATAAATAAAGGGGGAGCCAATCCTCCAATGAAGGGAAGAACATAACCTCCTAAGAGAGGCAAGGGCAAATGCAAGAGGCCAACATCTTGAAATTCTGGAGCACAACTCCGGTAGCGAGGGAGAAGACTTTAACTCCCAAGCTTTATTATCACAGTCGTAGATTGACCAACCTTTATAGTCTAGGAGAGCAGAGATCCGTGCTAGGTCTCGCCCTGACTCCTTGAGAGACCCAACAACATCCTCTCCAGCAGGTACAGTGCCAGCTTCGGCACCTTCTATAGCTCCAGTACAACTAGTAGTTCCTCCTCCCCGGCTACTTAACAGATTGAAAGTCGATGGGTTGCGGATGATCCTTGAGGAGAAGCAACTATCCACAGAGGGTTTAATGGACAGATACTCCGCAGTGAGGTACACCCTCCACTTCCACCGGTTTAAGCAGTTCACAGGTCCCCGAAGCCCCTACATTCCTACGTGGATCCGGGAGTTTTATACATCATACGGAGAATTGGTGCCCAAAGGGAAAAAGAAGGCCAGCGCTTTCAGACTGGTGAAATAGATCATGGTCCGGGGTAAGGAAGTTGGGTATAGAAGCGACCATATTAATATTGTATTTGATAGAGCTCTAGTTGATACACTAGCCTATGAGGGCTTGCCTATTACTTAGTCCATGGTTGACTTAAAGGGCTGGTTTGCATCATTGATTTCTGATACCACCCCGAGGTGGATCGAGGCAGGGGCGCCCATTAAGAAAAAAGACCTGAGTATTGCTGCTCATTTTTGGTTTGGATTTATTAGCAGTACCATCATGCCATCCCAGAACGAGTCCATCCTCCGCCACCCTAAGGCGGCCTACCTTGGGATGATAATGTCCAGGAAGAGCATTGACATAGGACTCATTATAGAGTAGGAGATGGCCATGAGGTTCAAGCAGAGCTAGACCTCACTATAATTCTGGTGCTGATTATAGAGTTGTGTCGGCGTACTGGAGTTCCTCGTGATGAGACGAGAGACATTGAGATCACCCTCACATCCTCCACAATATAGGACGTATAGAGGCCTAGTACACTCGGAAGGAGGCCGATTAGAGGAGAATTGCCCCAGTAGATGCTTCCCAGAAGTAAATATTGACTCCATACCTGCAAAGGCTCCTTTTCCTACTCTGGCCTCCGGGCCGTCAAGTACTTCTTCCTCACACACTCCTAGTACTCAGCCCATCTCGCGATGATTTTTTTGGCTATGATCTGAAAGATGGGGCACCTAGCCCATTCAAGTGATGTGCGGGTTATCCAATTAGTTGTTGCAGTCCCACAGATGATTGAGAGTGTCATCCTTACTGCATTGATCCCCTTCGGACTTCTGTTGATGATTTGACGGTTAGAGTCGTGGCTTATGAGCTTCGACATGAAGAGTCTTCATAGGTTACGACTTTGAAAGCTGAAGTGGCAGATATGAGGAATGATATAGACTATCTTAAGACTATAGACTTCACTTCGTTATTAAAGGCAGCATATGATGTGGATGCCCATCCAAGTTCTGAAATTCCTCCTGTTACCATTGAAACTGTGCAGAGGGATGATGTGGCAATTGATGAGTCAGAGACAAAGACCGATGAAGAGCATATAGAGGTGAGGGAGGAGAGTATATATGGACACCTGCCAAATCTGAAGGAGACGATTATACAATCGGTGATTCAGATATCGCTGACAGAGAGGTCCATGGCAGGCCTTAGTGGAGCTGGTATTGTTACTGATATGACTCCAGGCACTGATTACCATGATCAGACTGTTGTAACACATGGCACTGATGCCCGGACAGATGGACCGACATCTTAGACATGATCTTCTTTACCTCCCTCTCCGTCCCTTTTTATTGATATTTGGATATTTTTCTTGCATTTGAGGATAAATTACTTTTTGTTTTGTTGTTGGGTGAGGTATTCCAGACCTACCTTTTGTGAATATTACTATTGTGTATATATTGGGTTTTGTGCTATAAATTGTGTTTTGTCACTGTTTTGTGGATGTTTGAGCTTTTGGCTCCTTATTTTGAATGTAAATGATTTTTGACCCCTTTTAAAATAAAATTGTGCCACCTCTTAATTATGTTGGAATGTGGCTCTTCTTTTGCAAATTTGAGTATCGGTCTTGATCGATGTCGATGACTTGAATAGTGCTCATAACCGAACAAAAATGAATGTGCGGATACGATGAGGCCAAATGAAGTTGCATAGGAAATATGTGAACTTTTTGCATCTTGTTGTGACTAGCCGATTATCAAATTGAGTCTCTTGTGATGAATATTGCACACTAGCAAAAGTGTGGAGTCTTGTTTGACATTGGTGTCAATGCTTGTGTGATGAGGTTACCGTGAACCATGTATGATGATACCTAGAATTTTCCCCGTTGGTCCAGTTGATTAAGAAATGCAAGCTCTCGAAATGATCTTAGGCAATAATTTTAATGAGTAAAACAATTTGACATTATACCTCTTTTGTGGCCTACCTTGTGAGATGTGCGAACTTTGTTTGAGCACCATTTGAGCCTTACCCTTTTCTTGGAAGAAACTTGATGCAATTACGACCTTTATTTATCCCTTCACCCTTAATCCTCATGAGATATGGTTTGTTTGAATAGCCAACTTAGTCCAAAAGCCTAAGTTGGGGGTGTGGTGAAAAGAGAAGGTAATTCAAGAAGTCTGAAGAAATTCCCCTTTACCCATGGCTTTGAAAAAGATGGAATCCCTCTAGACAAAAAAGAGAGAGAGAGAAAGAGAAAAGAAGAAAGAAAAAGAAAAAGAGTGAAATTTTTTAAAATAAAGTTGCGAAGGTGAAAGAGAAATAGGGTGATCAAAGTTACATGGAAAATGAATAATATGGTGAATTTTGAGCATGAATGAAATGGTTGAAAAAACGGAAGAAAGTCTTGTTCATACCACATTTCATGAGGATAGCAACCACTAAGCCTAAATGACCATACATTTACACTCAGCCTCATTACAAGCCTTGAAAAGACCTTTTTGATCTTGAGTGATCAGAAACACGTATTGATTGAAAAATAAGGGCAACCCTATGGGTGGAGTCATGCATGTGTTCTTCTTTGTGAGAGTTGTATGTGATTCCGAAACTATAAAATGTTGAACCATTGTGTGTGAATATGGAATCATTCTTTGTGTGAGGGCATTTGAATACCTTTGTTGAGCTTGAACTTGCATTTGAAGCAAGTTTAGTGAACTTGAGAATCACTGGTAATGGTTAGTCACAACTTGAATCTTTGAGTGCACATTTGATCATTGCATGACTAAGTTGAGTCTTTTTGTGTGCATTCATGATTGAGTCTTGTGTAGCACTGTTTGAGACATACTTTTTTGGAACTGTTGAACTTGAGTTTTACTTGAGGACAAGCAAAATTTTAAGTTGGGGGTGTTGATGAGACCTAGATTTGGACTCATTTAGGGCTTTATTTTATTAGATTTAGTGACGTCAAATGCTTATTTTATGCCAATGATTGATGTAAAATCCTTGATTTCCAGGTATTTGGATTGGGGAACAAA
Organism: Solanum verrucosum; assembly: GCF_900185275.1. Lineage (NCBI taxonomy): Eukaryota > Viridiplantae > Streptophyta > Magnoliopsida > Solanales > Solanaceae > Solanum > Solanum verrucosum. The sequence goes on from NW_026020177.1 coordinate 679,730, forward strand.
GCATGCAAACTAATTTGCAAAAAGGAACGAAGCGAGCTGAAAGAACGAAGAAATGAAGGGCTGGTGATCGCCAAGTCCCTTTGGCGAGTCGCCGAATGGTCGTTACCTAGCCTAAAGTTCCAGCGTACCAAGCCCTGAAGGATAAAATCAAGTTGGTGAGAGAAAGGAGTAGTCGGCAGATCGCCGAGTAGTTCTGCAATGTAGTGTTTAATCGCCCAAAGTTACAGAACTTGAGAAAGCTGAAGGCCAAAGTAAAAGGCGATGGAACTGAACAAAGGGTGGATCACCGAGCTGATCGGTGAGCCCAATTTACTGCACTGAATGGTCCTTCACAACATATTTTTGGCGACTATAAATACATTTTTGAACATTTAGTTTAAGAATGAATCTTTTGTCAATCAGTTTTTAATTTTTGGAATCATTTTTGTGATTTTTTGACATTGAACTTTGAGTATTGAGCAAGTTTTCCCTAGCTTTGAAAAATTGAAGTTTTTCACTTTCGAGAAATGGGAAGTGGGATTTTGAGATTCTTCAATTTGGACCTTCGTAAAGACGAAATTAATCTTACCTAGTTGATAGAAACACAATTTGGTAACGATTTTTATCTTTTTATGATGTTTAGGTAAAACCCCAATTCTTGGGGTGTGATTATGAGTTGATTTAGCTTATGGATATTACTTGTTAGTTTAAATGTTGTTTAGAAGTGATTTCAATAAGAAATTGTGGTGTAATTTAAAGAATTTTAGTTGCAAACGTAGTTCTACCTTCATGTTTTTGGTTTGCTCGAGAGAGAGGTTTTAAAACCAAGATTATTGATTGATGGTCTGTGGGTATTGGCTTGTCATGGGCTCAGCTCAAGAGAGTGAATCCTAAATCCTTTCCACATATTCAACTCAAGAGAGTAAATGGACTAAGGCGTAGGCTGTTCTTATTTTGTATGCTTGTCGATGTTCGAGAGAAATTGACTTGATTCGGGGTACATTGTTTGAGGGAAAGTTTACCTCCTCTATAGTCTAGCTTAATCACTAATACTCATCTATTTCCTAACAGTTGCAATTACCCGTTTGTTTACATTAGCCTATAATCAAATCACATCCCAAGAAGCCGTCTCATTTTTTTTTGTGTTGTTTGTTGCTGCTGTAGTTGATAATTTCCAATCAAAACCCCCATTTATTTGACATTTGTGTCACCCCCTAATTTAAATCATGTTTTATTCGATAATGTTTATTCCTATGATTGACTTGAGCATATTATACTTTCCTATTGAAGCTTAAACATATGCGACTCCCTGTCATTTAGTTGGGTTATATACTGACTAACGATCGTTGACGGTTAGAATCAGATGAAGTATCTTTGATAACATTGTTCAATCAACTGTCTCCAAAGTTGAAAATCTGAGAACGTATAAACTCAATTTTCAAAAGAAGAAAGAGGAGTTATGGAGTTTTTGAGAGTTCCCACATTGTCCTAAACATTCTAAACATTGTTCTCAAACTATTTGAGTAGAGATTTAGTGTTTATTTCGATTTTGAATTCAATTTAAGAATTTTGAAGTGTTGTGGATTGTTGCCCTAGCTGTTGGAAAAATAGTTGGTAAAGATTTCTTGCACTTTATTATGTGTGGCTAAAACCCTTATTCTTGGGGGTGTGCTTATGTGATTAAATGTTTCAATTAGCTTATGGGTGTTATTATTTACTAATTTTACTGTTGATTTGAAGTGGGTATAATTAATAGTTGAGTTTTAATTGATGAATTATAGTTGCGAATGCAATTCTAGTCTAGTATTCAAAGCTTGATTGAGAAACAAATTTTGGAGTTAAAACTATTGGTTGATGATTGTAGTGATTTGGTTGTTGTGGACATAGCTTGAGAGTGGTTCTAAATTCAATCCTACTAATCTAGCTTGAAAATGTATATTTATTGAGGTATTGGGTTGTTTATATGTGTTATTCTTGTTGAGGTTCGAGAAAACTCGCTCGATTTGTGATAGTTGATTGAGAAATGACTATTGCACCTAAAGCCTAGCCTACAAACTAAGATTTAAAGCCTTTTAGAAAATAATGATCACCCATCTTGCAAAATTGACATTCAATTGATCAAACTCCCAAGAACTACACTCTACTTGATTTTTCCCAGTTGTTCCTAGTTGTTAATTGTTCACTCAAATCCCCCAATTTGATATTAATTGTCAACCCCTTGTTATTTGTCTTCTTGTTTCAAAAATATCTACATCTACAAACTGTTAGAACACTATTTCACTTCGTAATTGAATTCTTAATTGTATCACTCCATGTGGGATTGACCCTAACTCTTAGTTGGGTTAATACTTATTAGTGACCGCCTCCATTTAGAATTTGATGAAGTGTCGTTAAGAGTTATTAAAAATGGTGCCGCTGCTGGGGAGTGGTGTTGAGAATACTTTTCATGAAGTTTAGTCGTGAACTAATTTTGTTGTAGTTAAATCAACTTACTTTATCTTCGTTGTTGGCTTCTCTTAAATAGGTGATGAGATGAGTGTTGATAGGAGTAATGCCAACAACCTAGGGAACAACTGTCACGACCCAAGCCTATGGCCTAGACGTGACATGGCGAATGAGGAACCCGAAGAAACCCCAAACAAGCCTCTCAAACTTGTCATCACACTTCATCGGTCGCGGAAGTACAATGAACATTAATTAACGGGAAATAGGGACTAAGGGCAAACCATTTCCAAATGACATCATAGAACAAGAGTCAAACTCATTTACAAAATACTTATCCAACGCACACCTCTACATACATAGATAGGACGGGGGCCATGACATACTACCGGCTCCCCTCATAGTCAAAATACAATTGCAAGCTAAAGTCTCAAAGCATAGGAGTAGGAAACATAACATAGCCCTCGAATCATTGAGGACTCACCAACAAACTCGGATAAGCACCGTACTAGCCACGTGAATGGAGAGAAGGATCAAGATTAGCTCCGGTCCCTACATGGTGACATCATGTAGGCAAAATATGCGTTAGTACTTGGAATGTACTAAGTATGCGGGGTACAACACAACAATAGACAAGGACACAATCGAAATACAAGAAATAGTTTCATAGGCATTATGAATAGCAATATGAGGATGCATGATCAAAGTGAAGTCAAAACATGTTTAAGTAAATCTATACTAATAGTAGATATCATATGTGTATGCATGATCCAACGAATCTATAACCCCAACTTAGGATGGGGGATACCGTTCACACCCGGACACCCTGGTGGCAAGGTATAAACCCCTCACATGGTTGATGTTGGTCACACCCCAAGCATCCTAGGTGGTGAGATATAAACCTCTCACATGGTTGATGTTGGTCACACCCCAAGCATCCTAGGTGGTGAGATATAAACCTCTCACATGGTTGTCCGGTTCTTTTCCCCTGGACCGGGCATGGTCATGCAACACTTTATATAGGAAATTCCTATTAGGCTCTAATGCAATCTCACGTATGGAATGAATATATACACAAGCTTAGTTTGTCATCAACACATCTCTGGATTGCCATACATCTCATAACTCAAGCTTTAAAGCATCGATTCATCAATTCTCCATAGTTGGACATTTTGTCAAACACCTTGAAGGCATGTAATGGAATCAAAGAGCATGGAAAATAGGGTAGTAATTATGCAGCCAAACCAGTGAACAACCTACAACAACACCTTTTAACACCCACAATACCACATGAAAATCTTCACATCCATTCCAAATTTAGATTCAAGTTCTAGAGTCACAACATGCTCAAAACAATCACTTTTCATGTTTAAAATTCAATGTGCAAGAAATTATTACAAAGAACAAGACTAATTTATGAATCTTAACTTAAACCATGAATTAGTGAGTAGAATAGAGTCTAGGCACTATGGGTGGAAGGACCCATGAGTTCAACACCACATACCTTGAGTTCTTGTGAAGGTCTTGAGAGTGTCTTCAATGGAAGCTTGGAACTTGGAGCAAGACTCTCTTCAATCTTGAGGAAGGTTTTGGATTATGGTTCTTGAGAGAACTTGAGAGAAAATGTGTCTAAGTATGGGAGAGGTGTTTTGGGAAATGTTTTAGAGATGGAATTGAACTAATGGTATATAGGAAATAACATATGCCCTTTGGAAAAATGGTTCAACACTTAGAAAAAAAAATGAGGCGGGTGAACAGTTGAAACGCTCACTGGAAATTGCATCTCCTGCCGGATAGATTTTACGAAAATGGGCATAACTTCTTCGTCCGAACTCCGAATGAGGTGAAAAAAAGTGCGTTAGGTAGCTAAATGCAAGGGCTTTCTATGGATATGTTATGGGCTACCCAATTATTTGTGTGCTAGGAGATATGACCCTCCAAAGTAGACCCTCGAAAAAGGCTTCACTTGGAAATTTCGGATTTTGATACGGTTGCTCTAAAATTTGGGTTAGACCCATTTCCCACTTAATTTGACCCCCTAAACAAGAATATGAAGTCGGATTTTTGAAAAACAAAATGGATTTTTTTGATATAGCTAAACAAGTTTCCGGTAACTTCTGAAGCACATTTTTAAGAACCTTTTGGGTCATTTCAATATCTCCCCTTGGGAACATTCGTCCCCGAATGTGGAAGAGACGTACAAGGCAAGACTTAGTAAGAACATATCAGCCCCAAAATGAATGCAAAATTTTTATTTAAACATCACTTCAAGATTTCAAAATTTAGTGTAAAGCATCCATAACTCATCAATTTAAACATATATGCACATTATTGATTCAGGGGCTGAAATGTAAGACTCAATGGAGTACAAAGGACTTGATTTAATACCTTAGGCTTGAGTGGAGTTGAATAGATAAGGATAACGTCTTTGCATGTCCGCTTCGGCCTCCCAAGTAGCACTCTCCACTTGTTGATTTCTCCAAAGCACCTTAACGGACGCCACTTCTTTGTTCCTCAACCTTTTAACTTGTCTATCTAAGATCTGAACCGAGACTTCTTCATACGTCAAATTATCTTCTACAACACCCACAACCTCAAGAGGTACAATAGCGTTAGGATCACCAACACATTTCCTCAACATCGATACATGGAATATCGGATGAACTAATTCCATCTCCTTGGGCAACCCCAACTCATAGGCTACTTTACCAACCCTTCTTATTATCTCATAAGGACCGACATACCTAGGACTTAATTTCCCCTTCTTACCAAAACGAACCACACCTTTCATTGGAGAAACTTTCAAATAAACCCAATCACCCACTTTGAATTCAAGATCCTGTCTCCTCACATCGGCATAAGACTTTTGACGACTTCGGGCTGTTTTCAACTTCTCCCTAATCATCCTTACCTTCTCAAGAGCATCCATGACCAGATCCGGACCCAACAAGGCCACCTCTCCAACTTCAAACCACCCAACCGGTGACCTACACCGTCTACCATAAAGTGCCTCAAAAGGAGCCATACCGATACTAGAATGATAACTATTGTTGTATGCAAATTCAATCAAAGGAAGATGATCATCCCAACTACCTTTCAACTCCAATACACAAGCTCTAAGCATATCCTCCAAGGTTTGAATTGTTCTTTCGGCTTGGCCATCCGTTTGAGGGTGGAAGGCCGTGCTAAGCTTTACCTTTGTACCAAGACCCCTTTGGAATGACCTCCAAAAGTGAGAAGTGAATTGGGCACCACGATCTGAGATGATAGACAAAGGAATCCCATGCAACCTTACCAATTCATGAATGTACAACTTGGCATACTCTTCAGCCCCGTAAGTAGTTTTAACTGGTAGGAAATGAGCCGACTTTGTCATCCGATCAACCACCACCCAAACCGAATCAAAGCCTCTTATAGCCTTGGGTAAGCCCACTACAAAATCCATGTTAATTTCTTCCCACTTCCAAGTAGGTATCTCAATGTCTTGAGTTAGGCCACCCGGCCTTTGATGTTCGGCCTTGACTTGTTGACAACTATGGCAACCCGAAACAAATTTTGCAATGTCCTTCTTCATACCGCCCCACCAATACACATCCCTCAAGTCTCTATACATCTTTGTTGACCCCGGATGAGTAGAATAAAAAGAATTATGAGCCTCATCAAGGATTATTTCCCTCACACGATCCACACAAGGAACACATAATCTACCTTGGTACCTAAGGGCACTATCTCCCCCTTGGGAGAAAACCTCCACCTTACCACTACTCACCGAAGCCTTTAATTCTACCAAAGAAGGATCAAGATCTTGCTTGACTATCACCTCATCAACCAAGGAAGACCTTGAACCATCAACAACAACTATTCCTCCACTATCCACCCCTTCTAACCTAACTCCCAATTTGGCCAACCGATGGACCTCCTTAGCCAACTCTTTACTACCTTCCTCCACATGAGCCAAGCTACCCATGGACACTGTACTCAATGCATCTTCCACCACATTAGCTTTCCCCGGATGATAGTGAACACTCATATCATAATCCTTAAGGAATTCTAACCACCTCCTTTGTCTCAAGTTAAGATCTTTTTGCGTGAACACATATTGGAGATTCTTATGGTCGGTGAAGATATCAACATGCACCCCATACAAATAATGACGCCAAATCTTTAAAGCAAAAACCACGGCAGCCAATTCAAGATCATGGGTTGGGTAATTTTTTTCATGAACCTTAAGTTGCCTAGAAGCATAGGCTATAACCTTACCACTTTGCATCAACACACAACCCAAACCAATGCGGGAAGCATCACAATAAACAACAAGACCTTCTAACCCATCCGGAAGTGACAAAATAGGAGCGGACACAAGCCTTTCTTTCAAAGTTTGGAAGCTTTCCTCACACTCATCCTACCACACAAATTTAGCCTTCTTTTGAGTCAACTTAGTCATAGGAGAAGTAAGAGAAGAAAACCCTTCCACAAATCTCCTATAATAACCCGCTAAACCCAAGAAACTCCTTATATCCGACGAGGTCAAAGGTCTAGGCCAATTCCTAATAACATCGGTTTTCTTAGGATCCACCTTAATACTATCCCCCGACACCACATGGCCTAGGAAAGCAACTTCCTTCAACCAAAACTCACACTTTTCATATTTAGCGTACAACTTCTCTTCCCTCAATCTTTGGAGTACAACCCTCAAGTGACCCTTGTGCTCTTCCTCACCCCGAGAATAGATCAAGATGTCATCTATAAACACCACCACAAAAGAATCAAGGTCGGGTTTGAAAACCCTATTCATCAAATCCATAAAGAGAGCCGGAGCATTAGTCAACCCGAAAGACATCACCACAAACTCATAGTGCCCATACCTAGTACGAAAGGCCGTCTTGAGAATATCACACTCCCTCACCTTCACTTGATGATACCCTGACCAAAGATTAATCTTAGAGAAGTGACTAGCCCCATGCAATTGGTCAAATAAATCGTCAAACCTTGGAAGAGGATACCTATTCTTGACGGTGACCCTATTAAGTTGTCGATAATCAATACACATTCTAAGAGACACATCTTTCTTCTTCACAAACAAAACCGGAGCACCCCAGGGAGAATGACTAGGTCTAATAAACCCCTTCTCTAACAAATCTTTTAATTGCTCTTTCAACTCTTTCAACTCCGCCGGGGCCATACGGTAAGGGGGAATAGAAATAGGTTGAGTATCGGGAAGGAGGTCTATACCAAGATCTATCTCCCTTTTGGGAGGGACACCGGGAAGGTCTTCTGGGAAGACATCTAGAAACTCATTAACAACCGGAATAGACTCAATAGGAGGAACTTTAGACTCCACATCATTGACTCTCACAATATGGTACAAGCACCTTTGGAAATCAACCTATGGGCTTTAATGCAAGAAATGAATTTCCCCTTCACCACAACATCCCGGCTCTCCCACTCAAGGACGGGTTCATTAGGAAATCGGAACTTGACTTTACGAGTCCTACAATCAATAGAAGCATAATATGCATGCAACCAATCCATCCCAAGAATAACATCAAAATCCACCATGTTCAACAAAACAAGATCACAAGGCAACAACTTATTTAATATGCAAACCGGACAATTTCTATACACTTTTCTAGCAACAATAGAGACACCAATGGGAGTGGATACTTCATATGACTAATGCAACAATTCCGACTCGACATGAAATTTTCTAGCAACTAAGGGGGTAACAAAGGAAAGGGTGGCACCCGGATCAATCAAAGTATAAACATCAAGATCAAAGATTTGCAACATACCGGTCACCACATCCGGAGTCTCATTAACACCTTGTCTACCATGCAAAGCATAAAATCGATTGTCCCTTGGGGCACCACTTTGAGAAGCACCTCTACCCAAATGAGTAGTGTTAGCACTTCGAACCTTGTTGCGAATCTTGGGACATTCAAACCTCTTATGACCCACTTCTCCACATTCGAAGCAAGCACCCGAACCCTTCATGCAAGGACCACCATGCTTCCTCCCACACTTAGGGCATACATCCATAGAACCCACTTCACCTCCCCCTTGAGGTCTAGGAACATTGATAGCAAATCCCCGGTTGACATGAGGGTTTCCTCGGCCTTGATGAAATCTAGCACCCTTAGGGAACCTATTCTCCAATTGGGCCCTCTTGGCCTCGTGCCCCCTTCTCTTCCTCAATTTCTCCTCCTCCATTTTCTCGGCATAAGTCATCAACCGAGACAAATCTATATCTCCAATGAGCATAGCGGACCGACACTCCTCGCTAACCAAGTCAGATACACCCATCACAAATTTGTTCATCCTCGACCTAGAGTCGGCCACCAAGTGAGGTCCATACTTGGAGAGTTGGACAAATTTGAGGGCATACTCCCTCACACTCATAGCTCCTTGCTTCAAGTTCATGAACTCCACCAACTTTGCCTCCCTAAGCTCAAGAGGGAAGAACCTATTAAGGAAAGCAAGTTTAAACTCCTCCCACAACACCACATAGCCATTACCTTTCTCACCCTTCCATTGATCAAACCAAATTTGAGCAACCCCCTTGAGTTGGTAGGCCGCCAATTCCGCCTTCTCACAAGCACCAACATCCATAATGGTCAAGATTTTGCATACCTCATCGATGAACTCTTGCGGGTCCTCATCCACCTTTGAACCATGGAAGACCGGAGGGTTCATCCTCATGAAATCTATCACCCTTTCCCCTGGGGTGGTAGTTCGAGGAACTTGGGCTCCTTGTTGCACTTGGTTAGCTACCACTTGTGCAAGCATGGTGAGTGCATCATGGAGCTCACCATTGGTGGGTGGCTCTTCCGGTGATCAGGCCCGTCTTCCCCTCATGTTTGGCATGATGATCTAGCAATCCAAAGAACAAGCGTTAGGGAGGAATCACCTAATCGCACTCTAAGCACGACATAGAACATGAAGAAGGGAAACCTTTCCTAAAACGTTTGTAGCCTCCCATTCATAGTCGTGGCGCGCTTCACAACCATGATTAGGACTCTACTCAACGCGGTATGTTGGTCTCCGAGGATTTAACAACCTAGTGCTCTGATACCAAGCTTGTCACGACCCAAGCCTAGGGCCTAGACATGACATGGCGAATGAGGAACCCGAAGGAACCCCAAACAAGCCTCTCAAACTTGTCATCACACTTCATCGGTCGCGGAAGTACAATCAACATTAATTAACGGGAAATAGGGACTAAAGGCAAACCATTTCAAAATGACATCATAGAACAAGAGTCAAGCTCATTTACAAAATACTTGTCCAACGCACACCTCTACATACATAGATAGGACGGGGGCCATGACATACTACCGGCTCCCCTCATAGTCAAAATACAATTGCAAGCTAAAGTCTCAAAGCATAGGAGTAGGAAACATAACATAGCCCTCGAATCATTAAGTACTCACCAACAAACTCGGATAAGCACCGTACTAGCCACGTGAATGGAGAGAAGAATCAAGAGTAGCTCCGGTCCCTACATGGTGACATCATGTAGGCAAAATATGCGTTAGTACTTGGAATGTACTAAGTATGCGGGGTGCAACACAACAATAGACAAGGACACAATCGAAATACAAGAAATAGTTTCATAGGCATTATGAATAACAATATGAGGATGCATGATCAAAGTGAAGTCAAAACATGTTTAAGTAAATCTATACTAATAGTAGATATCATATGTGTATGCATGATCCAACCAATCTATAACCCCAACTTAGGATGGGGGATGCCATTCACACCCGGACACCCTGGTGGCAAGGTATAAACCCCTCACATGGTTGATGTTGGTCACACCCCAAGCATCCTAGGTGGTGAGATATAAACCTCTCACATGGTTGATGTTGGTCACGCCCCAAGCATCCTAGGTGGTGAGATATAAACCTCTCACATGGTTGTCCGGTTCTTTTCCCCTGGACCGGGCATGGTCATGCAACACTTTATATAGGAAATTCCCATTAGGCTCTAATGCAATCTCACGTATGGAATGAATATATACACAAGCTTAGTTTGTCATCAACACATCTCTTGATTGCCATACATCTCATAACTCAAGTTTTAAAGCATCGATTCATCAATTTTCCATAGTTGGACATTTTGTCAAACACCTTGAAGGCATGTAATGGAATCAAAGAGCATGAAAAATAGGGTAGTAATTATGCAGCCAAACTAGTGACCAAACTACAACAACACATTTTAACACCCACAATACCACATGAAAATCTCCACATCCATTCCAAATTTAGATTCAAGTTCTAGAGTCACAACATGCTCAAAACAATCACTTTTCATGTTTAAAATTCAATGTGCAGGAAATTATTACAAAGAACAAGACTAATTTATGAATCTTAACTTAAACCATGAATTAGTTAGTAGAATAGAGTCTAGGCACTATTGGTGGAAGGACCCATGAGTTCAACACCACATACCTTGAGTTCTTATGAAGGTCTTGAGAGTGTCTTCAATTGAAGCTTTGAACTTGGAGCAAAAGTCTCTTCAATCTTGAGGAAGGTTTTGGATTAGTGTTCTTGAGAGAACTTGAGAGAAAATGTGTCTAAGTATGGGAGAGGTGTTTTGGGAAATGTTTTAGAGATGGGAATTGAGCTAATGATATATAGGAAATAACATATGCCCTTTGGAAAAATGGTTCAACACTTAGAAAAAAAAATGAGGCGGGTGAACAGTAAAAACGCTCACTGGAAATTGCATCTCCTGCCGGACAGATTTTACGAAAATGGGCATAACTTCTTCGTCCGAACTCTGAATGACGTGAAACGAAGTGAGTTAGGTAGCTAACTCCAAGGGCTTTCCATGGATATGTTATGGGACACCCAATTATTTTTGTGCTAGGAGATATGACCCTCCAAAGTAGACCCTCGAAAAAGGCTTCACTTGGAAATTTTGGATTTTGATACGGTTGCTCTAAAATTTGGGTTAGACCCATTTCTCACTCAATTTGACCCCCTAAACAAGAATATGAAGTCGGATTTTTGAAAAACGAAACGGATTTTTTTGATATAGCTAAACATGTTTCCGGTAACTTCCGAAGCACATTTTTAAGAACCTTTTGGGTCGTTTCAACAACGATGCCATCGTAATTTGCACGATGTCAATGAAGATCATTTAGTAAGTGCGGGTGTTATTCGATTGCTTCCGACTGTGGGCAACACGGTTTTTCATTTGACCAACACTATATTGCAGTTGTTGCAAATGAAGGGTGTCTTTGGAGGTCTTGCTAGTGAAGATCCTAGGACCACATCCGGAACTTTGTGGATGTATGTGGTCCATTTTCCTTCAAGAAATCATGCAAGAATCGGTTCGACTTAAGTTGTTTCCCTTCTCTTAAATGGGGGAGGCAACGAAGCGGTTACCTGAGTTTCGAAGAGAGTTAATTACTTCTTGGGAGGAGGTCACCGAGTTATTCTATGAGAGTTTTTTCCATCTTTCGAAGATGGTAAAGTTGAGAGATAGTATTCAAAACTTCAAGCCTGTTGATGGTGAGCCGATCCATGAAACATGACTGAGAGTTTAGAAGATGTTGCTCCAATGTCCAACTCGTGGGCTACCGGACAATATGTTGCTACTATACTTCTACTGGAGCCTCGGCTAACCAGCTTGTTCGAGGAAGAATCATGCATTAACCATTTGATATAGCATCTACTCTTTTGGATGAGATGACAAAAATCATTCGTTCTTCGTACATTAGAAAAGATCAAGTGTCTCCCTTGAATTTTTGGATGAGAAAAGAGCAAGTGGATAAAAACCAAGAGCGAGATGAAAGCATACAGAGATGATGTCCCAAATGGAATTGCTAAAAAAACAGTTCGTTGGGAGTATTTCTGAAAACAAAGAGGTGGAAAAACTATCAAGACTAGATGTGGGTTCTTGCCCGGGATATTTAAGGTCGGACGAGAATCAAGGTTGGAACACACTTAGTGAGGATGGATGGAAAAGTTACAATCACGATTTGGCTGACCAAAATAACTTTTGGAGGAAAGAAGATGGCTATGAGGCGTATTACATGCACATGGGTGATAGCCCTAGATCTAGGGACAGTTCTGGAAGCTTACGGTAGGTGATTTCTTATCCCACATTCTGAATAAGGTTGAAGGATCCAACGAAATGCTTAAAGAAATTAGGGATGACTTCTCATCCTTGAATAATAAAGTAAACTCTCACTCAGAATCTATTAATCAACTTGAATGTCAAATGAGTCAACTTTGAGCCAAGTTAGAGTCCAAGCCGCTATAGAAGTTAGCAAATGATATGATGGTTAATTCAAAAGTTGATCATGATTGCTTGGATATGTTGACCTAGAGTTGGAAAGTAGTAGGTAGTGATGTGAAAGTAAATGATGAGGCAAACACTAGTAAAGAAAGAGATGGTCATTTGTGTAGAGGGACCCAACCGAGTACCGAAGAATGACACATCCAAAGAGTTTCAGGAAATTCCAAGACAACTCACCACTAAGGAATTGCGAACATACAAAGAGGGAGCCACTTCTTATTCAAAGGTGGCAAAACCGTTGCCCAAATTCAACCCGCCAATTCCTCAAAGACTCAAAAAGTGGGATAAAGATGTAAAGTTCCAAACATTTCTATCTGTGTTCAAGACTTTGTTTATAAATCGTCCTTTAGTTGAAGCCTTGTTGGAAATGCCTGGCTATGAAAACTTCATGAAAGAATTGGTAACCAAGAAGAGGAGTATGGATTTTGAAACGGTTGAGGTGTCTCATAGTTATAGTGCCATCATGACAAGTAATGTGGTTATCAAGAAAGCTAATGCAGGGGCGTTTACTATTCCATGCACTATTGTGATGCTTCAATTTGCCAAAGCATTATGTGATTTGGGGGCTAGTATTAGCTTAATGTCGTACACCATCTTCAAACAACTTGGATTGGGCAACAATACGACTCTTCATGACCGATCGATCTATTCAGCATCCCGTTGGCATACTTTGTGATATTTTCGTGAAAGTTGATAGGTTCATATTCCTGGCCGATTTTGTTATTTTGGATTGTGAGATTGAAGCTGAAGTACCTATTGTTTTAGGTAGGCAATTTTTGGGAACCGAGAGTGCCTTTGTAGATGTTGAAAATGGTGAGTTAAAGTCTCAGATAAATGACGAGAAGGTTACTTTCAATGTGCAAACCGATGAAGCAACCTAGTGACATCCAAATGGTCTTAACTATTGATGTGATTAATGAAGTAGTAGCTTGTGTGAGTGAAATGTTTTGTATGGATGAGCGTCTTGGTGCGTCCTTTCAAATTATGATGAGGAAGAACTTCAAGGTTATGATGAAGTTATGGTTGCTTTACCGGTGATTAGGTGCTCATTCTAAAAATCCATTGAAGCTCGATATTGATCTAAAAATCAGGAAAACCCCCAGCTAAAACATCCACTGAAGAACCTCCGAATCATGAGTTGAAGGTGCTCCCATCCCATCTTCGGTATGTATTATTTGTAGCAAACAACACCTTGCTTGTCTTCATTGCAACGGACTTGCTTGATTGGCTAGTGAAATTTCTTTCCTAGCTATTGAAATGATACATTAACGCCATCAGATGCAAGAAGTGGTGAAGAAAGAAATCATCAAGTGTCTAGATGCAGGCATGGTATATCCTATTGCGGATAGCAAATCGGTAAGTCACCTACAATGTGTACCAAAGTAAGGAGGCATCATGCTGGTCCCAATGAAAAAGTGGAACTTTTACCTATGAGGCCGGTCACTGGTTGCCGGCTGGTGCATATGAACGGATTACCAAAAAGTAAATGCATGGACCGAGAAAGATCATTTTCCAATGCCATTTATGGACCAAATGCTTGATAGGCTTGAAGTGCGTGGATGGTATTGCTTTGGAGATGGTTATTCCGAGTACAACCAGATTTCCATTGCACCGGAAGATAAAGAGAAAACTATTTTTACATGTCCCTATCGAACTTTTGCTTTCAAGAGAATGCATTTTGGATTGTGCAATGCTCCACATTCCAACAATGTATGATTTCTATTTTTTAAGATATGGTGGAAGAGTCAATGGAGGTATTTATGCATCATTTTTCGGTCGTTGGTGATTCATTTGAAGCATGTCTTAAACACCTTGGGCAGGTACTATGAAGGTGCGTGGAAACCAATCTAGTTCTAAATTGGGTAAAGTGTCATTTAATGGTAAAGGAGGGCATTGTTTTGGGGCATAAAATTTTAGGAGAAGGAATGCAAGTGGATCATGCAAAACTTGAAGTCACTGCCAGCTAGCTCCTCCTATTTTGGTAAAAGGTGTTTGGAGTTTTCTAGGACATGAGGGTTTCTATAGGCGGTCAATAAAGGATTTTTCCAAAGTAGCTTACACTCTTTGAAAGTTACTAGAGAAGGAATCTACCTTCAATTTTTCTGACGCTTGCCTAAAAGAATTTTTGTGCTTGAAAGAAAAACTAGTGTCAGCCTCGATCATTATTGCCCCCAATTGGAGTTTTCCTTCCCAACTCATGTGTTAGTCTAGTGCTATTGCTTTGGGAGATGTTCTTGGTCATCGAAAAGTGTAACACCTCATATGCTACACAGACTAGATTGCTAAAAAAATAGAAGTTGCAGGTGCCACCAAGGGGGACCACCAATGGACCATAGGTGGGGTCCGTGGTTGGCCACCTGGATCCTACCCAGAAGTTCTCAGAGAAGGCACAACCCACAGCCGGACCCACGGACCGTAAGCCAGACCATATGCCACGGTCTAGGTCCGTGGATCATGGCCCTCAACTACCTCCCTCATAAGCCAAACGACTCTGTGCAAGGATGGACAGTTGGTTAGTCCACGGTCCGTCGGTAAGGGGCCGTCGGTGGCCTTGTCAGATTTCAAGTGAAGCTCGTTTTTGTAATTTCCCTATGCATTGGACACCTGTAACATCTCGCACCTAGAAACGACTATAAAGAGATTAAAATATGAAAATATTGATTTTTGGAAAGAATAAGGAAATCTGGAAATTGTCTAAGTTAAGAAAGTGAGTTTTGGCCATTTTCAAATGGCCATAACTCCTAGATCTGGAGGAGTTAGGAGCATCTCTTGATATGGTTGGAAATCCCTTGGAGAGATCTTTCCAACGCCACCTAGTTTGTACAATTCTGACATCGTATGAGTGAGATATGTCTTTTGGAAGTTGGGCTGTTGGATTGAGGAAACACTCAATCCGGATTTAGGGAAGAGCAAATTAGTCTTTTCTATAATTAATTTCCTAATTTGTTTTTAGGGATATATTGGGGTAAAAGCTTATTTTGGTCAGATTAGAAATTATATTCACGCTTAGGGCTTGGAGAAAAGAGCAAGGAAGAAAGAAAGTGAGAAACACCAAGATTCAGTCAAGCTTGCGAGTGGAATTCGTCGGGGGTGATCCCTATTAAGGTATGTGAGATCTTTCTGTGTTGGGTTAGTTCACCCACACACCAACTTGTTTCAATCCTTTGGTTTGGAGATGTTTACATGTTGAAAAGTGAGGTTCTTGAAGAACAAATTGTAGAATTCTTGTTGGTTGAATTGTTAATGCTTGGGGGTTGATTTGATTCATGTTTCCAGGCTGTTTTTCAAGTTATATTGATGGTGTATTGAGAGAATAATTAATCCTAAGTGTTTGGGGAAAGAACTAGGGAAGATTGGAGGGTTAAGAGATGAAAAACAAAGAAGAAAATCGGGGATTTTCTGGGCAAGGGCTTGGGGGGTCGCGCCTGCCAAAGCTTCACGAAAGTTCATCTGAACTTTGGCCTATGGCTCGTCGCGCCAGCCAGAGCACCAGCCAGAGCCCTCTAAAGTTTGAGGGATGGCGCCCTGCGCCTCTCAGAGCGCCAGGGACGCCAGTTCTCCCTATTCGTTTCCCACCTTTTCGTACTAGTTCCTAAGTGATGTACCTATGTTTCCTAGTCGATTCTAACACTCTAAGGTACATCTAAACATCATGAAATCATTCGTAAACATGAGATCATGAACCTGGAATCCATAATCCAATTCAAGGAAAGTTAAGATCAAAGTCAAAGAAGTTAAGAGTCAAGTCTAGAAGTTAAGAAGCAAGTCAAAGTAGAGTTTCTTAAAGTTTTCAAGAGTCTTTATTAAATGTTTTAACTTCGTTTTAAGGCTCTAGTTTCAAGTAAAGCAAAAAGTAAGAATTGAGTTCATTTCTCATGAAAAGCTATTAGGGAACTAAACATTCCCAAAGTGTTTATAAATGTTTTCTCATTTGAACAAGAAAAGGGAACATCGATTCCCAAAGAGCTTTTCAGTTAAGTTTTTAATAATTATCTCAATTCAAAGAAAGAGTTTTGTTTTTACAAACATATGAGCTAAGTATATTTTGAGAGTAGTATTGAGCACCGATATGGGGATGCGAGTTCATATTAACTCAATTCTCCATGAACCATGTTGTCATCATGGTAGTAAAGGATCGTACTTTTTAGATGACTCCTAAAGATCCTTTTATCATAAACTGGTGGATCCACTAAGTTAAGCGTTCTATATGACGGCAAAGTATAGGACAGTTCAGTTCTGGAAGCGTGGGCAAGATGTTGTATCACTACTTAGGCTCATAGTGGTGGTGGTCGGTTAGAGAATCTCCCACAAAAGTTATATTACTTTTATATACAAGTAAAGTTGAGTTTGTTATTACTTTATCTTTAACGAACTAAGTTGTTTACAGTGTTTTACAATATTTTTTATATATTGGATGTGTTTTATTGCTTTATATTGAGTTCAGTTATCCATGAGTTAAACAGAGCCAAGGTAAGTGTTCCTTTGTACTCCTTCCAAGCGTAAGTTGTTGTTTAGCATTCCAACTCACATACTCGTACATTTAATGTACTGATGTCAGTTGGCCTGCATCTTATTATGATGCAGACGCAGGTAACCAGGATCAGTATCCAGCACGCCGTTGATCCAGTTGAGCACTCCAGAGTCAGTGGTGAGCCTCCTTGCATTCCGAAAGACTCTTTTTTTTTTTGCTTTCCTAGTTTTCTTTATTAGGATGTTGTGGGTCTGTCCGAACATCCATCTCAGTATTATAGAGGCTTTATAAACAGTCAGACAGTTAGTATTGAGTCCCTTATCTATTTATTTGCAGATACTTTGTTTTGAGACATAAGTTGTCATTTTGCCTAAGATGTTATCATTTAAACTATTGTATTGACTTTTTATGTTTAGTTAAGTCTTCCGCTGAGTTAAGTAAATCAGGCCAAGGGTCCGCTTGGGCCAGCAATGGTCTCTGAGTGTCGGACACGTCCATGGTGTAGGCTTGAGGCGTGACAAACTTTGTATCAGAGCACATAGTTCAAGAGTCCTAGGGAGTCTATGAAGCCGTGTCTGTAGAGTCCTAGTTATCAGTGTGAAGTGTGCCACATCTATAATTAGGAGGCTGCAACATTGAGGAAATTCTTCACTTCATTCATATCTATCTCGTGCGTTAGATTTTATCTCTAAAAGTTTCCCTCTAATTCATGCTTGTGCGTGTTTCAGATAACCATTCCTCCACGTAGAGCAGCACGAGGTCGTCCACCTAAGAGAAATGTTGAACCACAAGACCAAGGGATACCTAATTCAGCAAACGTGCAACCTCAAGGCGAAGTCACTAATGTTGAATTCCGTGAGGCTATCCGGATGCTGAGCCAAGCTGTGACTAACCAGGTTGGGAAGCCAAGGGGACCAAGGCAAGATGAGGCTGACACTTCGAGGATTCCCGAATTCTTGAGAATGAATCCTCCTAGTTTTACTGGTTCAGTCACTACTGAGGATCCGAAAATTTTTATTGAGGAACTGAAGAAGGTTTTTGAGGTGATGCATGTTGTTGACACTGGAAGGGTTGAACTAGCTGCATATCAACCGAAGGATGTTGCTAGAACATGGTTTGATTAGTGGAAAGGGGATCGAACTAAGAATGGACCACCTGCTAGTTGGGCTTGTTTCGAAGAAGCCTTCTTGGGGTGTTTCTTTCCCCGAGAACTGAAGGAGGCTAAGGCACGAGAATTTCTTACACTGAAACAGGATTCCTTGAGTGTGCATGAGTATGGGTTGAAGTTCACCCAGTTGTCCCGCTATGCTCCTGAAATGGTTAAGGACATGAGGAGCAGAATGAGCTTGTTTATTGCTGGCTTGGGTCGTCTATCAACTAAAGAGGGTAGGGCAGTGATGCTGATAGGTGACATGGACATATCAAGGTTGATGGTTTATGTGCAACAGGTTGAGGAAGAGAAGCTGAGAGACAGGAAAGAGTTCAGAAGTAAGAAAGTGAAGACAGGAAATGAGTCTGGGCAGCAGAAAGGCAATGGGAATCATTCGTCTTTTCAGCAGAAGCAAAAGGGGCCTACTCCATCATCTGCTAGTGCACTTGTACCTCGAAACAAATGTGAATATTATGGTCAAAATTCACAGAACTTCAGATCTAAACTAGCGCAGTCCCAAGGTATTGTAGTACAAGGAAGTAGTTGGGCTCCTACATGTGCTAAGTGGGGGAGAACCCACCCAGGTAAGTGTCGTGATTGCTTGACAGGTTGTTTCAAGTGTGGACAAGAGGGACACTTTTAGAAAGAGTGTCCTAAGAATAAGCAAGGTAGTGGAAATCTAGGCAATAGAGCCGAGTATTCATCAGTTGCTCCACCAGACAGGGCTACACCTAGAAGAGCTACTTCTGGTACTGGAGGAGGAGGAAACCGCCTTTATGCAATCACCAGTCTCCAAGAGCAAGAGAACTCTCCAGATGTTGTCACTGGTATGATAAAAGTCCTTACTTTTGATGTTTATGCTTTGCTAGTTCGAGTTAATGACTCAAGTGCTGAGGTATCTCCTATTCAGTCAGTTCCTATAGTAAAAGAGTTTCCAGAAGTCTTTCCTAATGATTTACCCGGAGTCCCTCCTAAGAGAGAAATAGACTTCGATATAGATATCATTCCAGATACTCGTCCTATCTCTATTCCTCCATACATAATGGCACCAACAGAGTTTAAAGAGTTGAAATAGCAGTTAAAAGATCTTTTAGATAAGGGTTTCATTCGAACAAGTGTCTCACCTTGGGGCGCTCTGATCTTGTTTGTGAGAAAGAAAGATGGTTCCCTTAGGATGTGTATAGATTACCATCAATTAAATAAGGTTACCATCAGGAATAAGTATCCTCTTCCAATGATAGATGATTTATTTGATCAACTTCAGGGTGCCACCTGTTTTTCGAAAATTGACCTCAGATCAGGCTACCATCAGTTGAAAGTTAGGGAATGTGACATTCCAAAGACAACATTCAGGACTAAATATGGTCATTATGAGTTCTTGGTCATGTCCTTTGGTTTGACCAATGCACCAGCAGCGTTCATGGATCTTATGAACAGAGTCTTCAAACCTTATTTAGATATGTTTGTTCTCGTCTTCATTGATGGCATACTAATCTATTCAAGGAATGAAGAAGATCATGCTAATCATTTCAGAATAGCTCTTCAGAACCTGAAGGATAGAGAGTTATATGCCAAGTTCTCCAAGTGTGAGTTTTTGCTTGAGTCTGTGGCATTCTTGGGCCATATTATTTTTGGTGATGGTATTAGAGTTGATAATAAGAAAATTGAGGCAGTGCAGAATTGGCCTAGACCCACATCTCCAACTAGTATTAGGAGTTTCTTGGGCTTGGCTGGCTATTATAGGAGATTTGTTAAGGGTTTCTCGTCTATCTCATCCCTTTTGACAAAGTTGACTCAGAAAATAGTGAAGTTTCAATGGTCTGAAGCTTGTGAGAAAAGCTTTCAGGAATTGAAGAAGAGGTTGACTAGTGCCCTAGTTTTAACCTTACCAGAGGGTACTCAAGGTTTTGTGGTGTATTGTGATGCATCCAGAGTTGGTTTGGGTTGTGTGTTAATGCAAAATGACAAGGTGATAGCTTATGCCTCCAGACAATTGAAGGTTCATGAGAAAAATTATCCAACCCATGACTTAGAGTTGGCTGCAGTAGTTTTCGCCTTAAAGATTTGGCGACACTACTTGTATGGTGTTCATGTACATATATTCACTGATCACAAGTGCTTGCAATATGTGTTCACTCAGAAGGAGCTCAATCTCAGATAGAGAAGGTGGTTAGAATTTCTCAAGGATTATGACATGAGTATTCTTTACCACCCAGGTAAGGCTAATGTTGTTATTGATTCATTAATCAGGTTATCTATGGGTAGTACCACCCGTGTTGAGGAAGAAAAGATGGAGTTAGCCAAAGATGTGCACAAACTTGCACGTCTGGGAGTCAGACTTATGGATTCCACAGAAGGAGGAATAGTGGTGACGAACAGGGCAGAATCATCACTAGTGTCAGAAGTGAAGGAAAAGCAGGACAAAGACCCCATTTTTCTTGACATGAAGGAAAATGTTCAAAAGCAAACAATATTAACTTTTGAACAAGGGGGAGATGGTGTGCTGAAATACCAAGGTAGATTGTGTGTACCAATGGTGGATGAACTCCAAGAGAGAATCATGGAGGAAGCTTATAGCTCTAGATATTCCATTCATCTAGGTTCCACAAAAATGTACCGTGATTTGAGAGAAGTATATTGGTGGAATGGTATGAAGAAGGATAGTGCTGAATTTGTTACTAAGTGTCCAAATTGCCAACAAGTGAAAGTAGAACACCAAAGACCCGGTGGTTTGGCTCAAAATATAGAACTTCTATAATGGAAGTGGGAGATGATTAATATGGACTTCATCACAGGGTTACCAAGGTCTCGCAGGCAACATGATTCTGTTTGGGTGATTGTCGATAGAATAACAAAATCAACTCACTTTTTGCTAGTGAAGACTACCAACTCAGCATAAGATTATGCTAAGCTTTATATTCAAGAGTTGGTAAGACTTTATGTAGTTCCGGTCTCCATTATTTTAGATAGAGGTCCACAATTTACTGCACAATTCTGGAAATCTTTTCAGAAAGGTTTGGGGTCAAAGGTGAACTTGAGTACTGCCTTTCATCCTCAGACAGATGGACAAGCAGAGCGTACTATTCAGACATTAGAAGATATGTTGAGGGTTTGTGTGATTGATTTCTAAGGTAATTGAGATGATCACCTACATCTCATTGAATTTTCTTACAACAACAGTTATCATTCTAGCATCCAAATGGCTCCATATGAAGCTCTTTATGGGAGAAGATGCAGATCTCCTATTGGAAGATTTGAAGTTGGTGAAGCAGGGTTGATAGGACCAGATTTAGTTCACCAAGCTATCGAGAAGGTGAAGGTGATTCAAGAGAGGTTGAAAACGGCGCAGAGTCGTCAAAAATCCTACACAGATGTTAGAAGAAGGCCACTAGAGTTCGAAGTAGATGATTGGGTGTATTTGAAGGTTTCACCCATGAATGGTGTGATGAGGTTTGGTAAGAAAGAGAAACTTAGTCCTCGGTATATTGGACCTTATCGCATAGTCAAGAGGATTGACAATGTAGCTTATGAGTTGGAGCTACCAGAAGAGTTAGCAGCGGGGCATCCAGTATTTCACATCTCTATGTTGAAGATATGCATGAGAGATTCTTCATTGATAGTGCAAACTAAAAATGTTGAGAGTAAGGATAATTTATCTTATGAGGAGATTACGGTCCAGATTTTAGATCGCCAAGCTCGCAAGTTGAGAACAAAGGAGGTCGCATCAGTCAGAGTCCTTTGGAGGAACCAATTTGTTGAAGAAGCTACTTAGGAATCTGAAGAGGATATGAAGAAGAGATATCCACACATCTTTGAATCCAGAGAAAATTCAAATCAAGGTACTAATCCTCTTCTTAGTACTAGCTAAATTATGAGTATGCATGTTGTTACTTGCTTTTGCTTGTTGAGTGTTGAACTTGATGTTGCTACCCTTAGATTAGTGAAATAAAGCTCATTCGAAGACAAATATTCCCAAGGGGGAGATATTGTAACATCTTACACCTAGAAATGACTATAAAAAGATTCAAATATAAAAATATTGATATTTGGAAAGAATAAGGAAATCTGGAAATTTTGTCTAAGTTAAGAATGTGAGTTTTGGCCATCTTCAAACGGCTATAACTCATAGCTCAAGAGGATTTAGCAGAATCTCATGATATGTTTGGAAATTCCATCGAGAAATCTTTCCAACGCCGCCGAGTTTGCAAAATTCTGACATCGTATGAGTGAGATATGCCTTTCGGAAGTTGGGTTGTTGGATTGAGGAAAGGCTCAATCCGGATTTAGGGAAGAGCAAAGTAGTCTTTTCTCTAATTAATTTACTAATTTGTTTTTAGGGATTTATTGGGGTAAAAGTTTATTTTGGTCAGATTAGAAGATTATATTCACGCTTAGGGCTTGGAGAAAAGAGCAAGGAAAAAAGAAAGAGAGAAATACCAAGATTCAGTCAAGCTTGCGAGTGGAATTCGTCGGGGGTGATCCCTATTAAGGTATGTGAGATCTTTCTGTGTTGGGTTAGTTCACCCACACACCAACTTGTTTCAATCCTTTGGTTTGGAGTTGTTTACATGTTGAAAAGTAAGGTTCTTATAGAACAAATTGTAGAATTCTTGTTGGTTGAATTGTTAATGCTTGGGGATTGATTTGATTCATGTTTCTAGGCTGTTTTTCAAGTTAAATTGATGGTGTATTGAGAGTAAAATTGATCCTAAGTGTTTGGGGAAAGAACTAGGGAAGATTGGATGGTTTAGAGATGAAAACCAAAGAAGAAAATTGGGGATTTTCTGGGCAAGAGCTTGGGGAGTCGCGCCTGCCAGAGCACCAAAAAAGTTCCCTTGAACTTTGGCCTCTGGCGCGTCGCGCCAGCCAGAGCACCAGCCAGAGCCCTCTAAAGTTTGAGGGATGCGCCTTGCGCCTCTCAGAGCGCCAGGGACGCCATTTCTCCCAATTCGTTTACCACCTTTTCGTACTAGTTCCTAAGTGATGTACCTATGTTTCCTAGTCGATTCTAACACTCTAAGGTACATCTAAATATCATGAAATCATCCGTAAACATGAGGTCATGAACTTGGAATCCATAATCCAATTCAAGGAAAGTTAAGATCAAAGTCAAAGAAGTTAAGAGTCAAGTCTAGAAGTTAAGAAGCAAGTCAAAGTACACTTTCTTAAAGTTTTCAAGAGTCATTATTAAACGTTTTAACTTCGTTTTAAGGCTCTAGTTTCAAGTAAAGCAAAGAGTAAGAGTTGAGTTCATTTCTCATGAAAAGCTATTAGGGAACTAAGTATTCCTAAAGAGTTTATAAATGTTTTCTCATTTGAACAAGAAAAGGGAACATCGATTCCAAGAGAGGTTTTAAGCGATGTTTTGAGTAACTATCTCAATTCAAAGAAAGAATTTTTTTTTTACAAACATATGAGCTAAGTATATTTTGGGAGTAGTATTGAGCACCGATATGGGGATGCGATTTCATATTAACTCAAGTCTCTATGATCCATATAGCCATCATGTGTAGTAAAAGATCATACTTTTTAGATGTCTCCTTAAGATGCTTTTAGCATAGATTGGTGGATCTACTAAGTTAAGCGTTCTATATGACGGCAAAGTGTAGGACAATTCTGGCTACGTGGGCAAGATGATGTATCACCACTTAGGCTCATAGTGGTGGTTGTCGGTTAGAGAATCTCCCACAAAAGTTATATTACTTTTATATACATGTAAAGTTGAGTTTCTTATTGCTTTATCTTTAACGAACTAAGTTGTTTACACTGATTTACATGATTCTTTATATAAATTGCATGTGTCTTATTGCTTTATATTGAGTTCAGTTATCCATGAGTTAAACAGAGCCAAGGTAAGTGTTCCTTTGTACTCCTTCCAAGCGTAAGTTGTTGTTTAGCATTCCAACTAGCATACTCGCACATTCAATGTACTGATGCCAGTTGGCCTGCATCTTTTTATGATGCAGACGCAGGTAACCAGGATCAGCATCCAACACGCCTTGATCCAGTTGAGCACTCAGAGTCAGTGTTGAGCCTCATTGCAGTTCGGAGGACTCTTTTATTTCGCTTTCCTAGTTCTCTTTATTAGGATGTTGTTGGGTCTGTCCCAACATCCATCTTAGTATTATAGAGACTTCATAGATAGTCAGACAGTTAATATTGAGTCCCTTATCTATGTATTTGCAAATACTTTGTTTTGAGACATAAAGTTACCATTTTGGCTAAGATGCTATCATTACTAATGTATTGAGTTTATTCTGTTGAGTTAAGTCTTTCGTTGAGTTAAGTAAGCCAGGCCAAGGGTCCGCTTGGGGCCAACAATGGTCTGCGAGTGCCAACCACGTCCAGGGTGTAGGCTCGGAGCGTGACAACACCTAAACAACGTTGTTTAACCCCTAAACTATGTTGTTTTGGTAAGATTTAGTCTAGTAACTTAATCATACTTTACTCTAATCGATTCATTCACCAAAGACTCATAAAAACATAGAGCAAAGAGGAGAATAGAGTCGACCAACCCTCTCTAAGAATGAAGCATGTTTACCTCAGTTCCAGCCACAAAATTGAAAGATTTCTCAGTGGAATTCGTCACAAAGTATGCGGGATTTCACTAGTTGTCTCCTTTAACCTATTAGGTCCCTAGAATTCTATTCGATTCTTGATTTCCTTCATTATGCTGAAAGTTAGGGTTTCTAGAACTTCAGATTATTGTTGTTAGTTAGGTGTTAGATTAATCCTAATCACAATATTATGTTTCGTAACTATTATACTTAATTCTTGCATGAAATTCAGAACCCTAGTTGTGTAGATTCATTGAGTTCATCATGAATTACGCTTGCTAGGTCAGTTTATACAAATATACATGCATCACTTTTCAAATGTTTCATTATTAGTACTTAATGTTGCATTTTCAATTAGCATGTCAGAATCTTGAGCTATCCAGTTTATATTCCGTTATGTTGTATTGTATCCATTCTAGTTGGTAGTAGGCTTAATACCGAATGGACTAGGGTTAGTCACCATCTTAGTCCCAGAAGTACATGCCCCCGTAGGCTAAGTCCCCTTTGTGGGCATCATATTTAGTGATTATGTCAGTTATACCTTGATACCTCTTGGAAAGTATATTGGTTCCTCTCGATGGGGTGTATATATCGGACTCCATGTTTAGCTCACGTGGTTTTATGTCGGTTATTAGTAGCTCCCACAGTCAAATTTTAGTACATTGACCAGGTTACCAATTATATTTTTGTATCCAGTTTCAGCATGTTATGTACTTGGTCATCGAATTCAGTTTAATAATGTTCAGTATGTTCAGTATATTCATCATGTTCATCTTATATCATTGCTCAATATGCTTTATTTCAGTTATGTATATGCTGTTCAGATTTATTCTATCCTGCATGCTTAGTACCTTTCAAGTACTAATCCATACTCCGTGCTATATCTTTTCGTGATGTAGGTTTAGGTTCTCGGCATTCAGATCATGTACAGATCGGTTCCCAATCTCCAGTTCAGCAGTATCAGTTGTGAGTCCTCATTCTTCAAGGACGATAGATATGTTTCTTTTATTTTCAGCCTTAAAGTTTTAGTTTTGTTAAAGTTAACTAGGGCATGTCCAACCATCTCTAGTCAGTTAGAGGCTTTTATTCAGACATAGTTAGAATCAGTTCTAGTGTTTTGGGTTATAATCTACTATTGTAAACTATTATTCAGTATGATATTCAGACAGTATTGGGTATTCCCCAGTTCATTTTATATTATGGTTTTAAGCTTCTGCATAGTATTTTTTATTTTAGACAATCTTAATGTATGATTATGATATGTCAGTTCAAGGTTAGCTTGGGTTCGCTTGTGCCTAGTTCCCGTGCTACATCAAAGGGGTAGCCTCGTGGCGTGACAAACATGGTATCAAAGCCCTAGGTTCAAGAGACCTAGGATATCTGAAAAGCCACTCTAAATATAATCCCTTTCATGAGTGTGAAGAGCGCCACACTTATGAGCCGGAGGCTATGAAGTGTTTTAGGAAAAAAACTTCACTTTCTTGGATATTCTTATCGTGCGTGGTATGATCTCCTTTTTGTAACTCGATGTTATGAGTTTTCAGATCATGCCTTATTGTAGAGCTTACGCAAGGAATACTAATATCCGCAGCACTAACACAACTCCTCCAGTTCCTGCAAATACCACTGATGGGTAAATGGCAGCTAGTGTCTATGATTTTGTTAGGAGTAATCCACTTGAGTTTCTAGGGTCGCAAATTGTTGAGGATCCCTAGAAATTTATTGATGAGGTCAAGAATATCTTTGGAGTGATACAAGTAACTGAAATAGTAGGGTAGAGTTGGCTTCCTACCAACTGAAGGATGTAGATCACATTTGGTTCACTCAATGGAAGGAAAACAGGGGTGAGAATGCAACTCCTGTGACTTGCGAGTATTTTACTAGAGCTTTTCTGGCCATGTTCTTTCCGAGAGAGCTGAGAGAGGCCAAAGCTCAGGAGTTCATGAATTTGAGGAAACGTTCCATGTCATTCTAAGATTACGGGCTGAATTTCAACCATCTCTCTAGGTATGCTTCACATATGGTTGTCGATCCTAGGGCACAAATGAGTATGTTCCTTTTTGGGTTATCTGACTTGGTGAAGACATAGTGCAAAAATGCTACATTGTTGGAGGATTTGACTATCTCTAGACTCATGACTCATGCTCAGCAGGTTAAGGGAGATAAGCTTAGAGAACAAGATAAGGACAACAAAAAGTCTAGGACAGGCAACTATAAGTACTCTCAGCAGAAATCGGGTGGTGGAATCGCTTGCAATTTCAGCAAAATCTTCAGTCCCAACACCTTTATTAGCTAGTGCTCCATCCCCCAGGTTTCGATAGGATAAGAAAGGTAGGGCATCAAGCTCTATGACTCAGGGAAGTGTTTCAGTTACTAGAACCTACCCAACTTGTCCAAAGTATGGTAAGAACCATCCGGGCGAGTGTCTTGTAGGAAAGGATGGATGTTTTAGGTGTGGTCAGACTAGTCATGGGTTGAGGGATTGCCTTTCTTCTAAATAAGGACAAAGTGGTAACATTATCAGGGCTCAATCTATAGCTCCAGCAGCACCAGCAGATCTCCCAACATAACAAGGTGCTTCATGTGGTACAGGTGGCGGTCAGCACCAGAACAGGTTGTATGCTCTCAAGGCTTATTAGGACGAGGAAGATTCTCCTTATGTTGTCACTGGTACGTTATGAGTCTTTCACTTAGATGTTTATGCATTTTTAGATCCAGGGGCTACTCTTTCCTTTGTAAATCATTATATATCAGTAAAGTTCGATGTCAGTCCAGAAACTGTCTCAAAACCCTTCTCAGTCTCTACTCCAGTTGGTGACCCAATTATAGTTAGACGGGTATACAAAAATTGCCCTGTCACATTCTCCCAGAAAGTAACCACAACCAGTCTTGTAGATTTAGAAATGGTAGACTTTAATTTCATTCTAGGCATAGATTGGTTATATTATTGTTATGCCTCAGTCGATTGTAGAACTAGGATAGTTCGTTTTCAGTTTCGAGACGAGTCAGTCTTAGAATGGAAAAGTAGTAGCTCAATGCATATGGATCGATTTATATCTTATCTTAAGGACGGGAAGATGATCTCTAAAGGGTATCTTTATCATCTAGTTTGGGTTACGAATTCAAGCCAACTATTGAGTAAGTTCTCATAGTAAATGAGTTCCAAAAAGTTTTTCCAAAAGATATTCCTAGAGTTCTTCCCGAAAGGGAAATCAACTTCAAAATTGATCTCCTTCCAGATACCCTGCCTATTTTTATTCCTCCTTATAGAATGTCTCCAGCTGAGCTTAAGGAATTGAAGGAACAATTGAAAGACCTTCTAGATAAGGGCTTCATCAGACCTAGTATTTCCCTATGGGGTTCACCAGTGTTGTTCGTGAAAAAGAAAGATGGTTCCCTCAGGATGTGCATTTACTATCGGTAGTTGAACAAAGTCACAATCACGAATAAGTACCTTATCCCCAGGATTGATGACTTGTTTAACCAACCTCATGATGCTAGTCATTTTATAAAGATAGACCTCCGATCTGGTTATCATCGACTCAAAGTCAAAGATAGTGACATTTTGGAAACAGCCTTCTGAACTCTATATGGTAATTATGAATTTGTAGTTATGTCATTTGGACTAACCAATACTCCTGCAACTTTCATGCATTTGATGAATGATGTTTGCGTAATAAGGATACAACTTCCAATTCAAGTGTCTATGATTATACAATAGTAAAGTAACCCAACCAAGGGTTAGGGTCGAATCCCAAAGTAGTGGTTTTGAGAATTAATAGACAAATAAAATTTAGTTTTAATTAGTCATAGCTATAGACATTATCGAATATAAACATACTAAATCTAAAAGGGGTGACGCAAGTGTCAATTATCAATGGGGGGTTGTATTAATTAAAAAATACAAACAACAAAAATATACGATCCCTAGATAGAGAGATGGGATTCTTGAGATGTGATAGGAATACGGGATAGACTAAATTACCGGGTACATGCTTTTGATAGTAAATTGTGGAGTATTTGTGACTAGGCTAGACTATAGTAGGGGTAAATTCTCTCTTGAGCAACTTACCCTGAATCAACTCGGTTTCTCTCAAACACCGAGTTGCCGCATTAAGAACAACCTCTGCCTTAGCCCATTCACTTTCTCGAGCTGAATGTGTGGGAAAAGGACTAGGGTTCACTCTCTCGAGCTGAACCCATGTCGACCCAATACCACTGGCTATCGGTTTAGTAGTCTTAGTTTTACGACCTCTCTCTCTCGCAAGCTGAAAACACTAAGATGAAATCGTATTTGCAACTTCAATCCCATTAAGTTCATACACAACTACTAAACAAAATCACATTTAAACAACAAATAAATCATCAACAAGCAAGACCCAACAAATAATCTAACCCATATTCACAAAATCACACCCCAAGAATTGGGGTTTTAGCTAGACATGTAAAAAAGGTCAATACCAATATCAGTTTCCATCAACTGGGTATGAAGACTTAAGTCTTAAAACACGTCAAGAGTAAAGAATCTTCAGGACCCAAGTCCAATTTCTTGGAGTTGAAACCCTTTGAATCTTCAAGGTCTTAGAACAAAGTCTCCAAAACCCTCTAAAACTTAGACTCTCTCAAGAATTGTAAAAAGTTCTAATAATAATGGTGATAAGATGTCAAGCTAGAAATTTAAACAAGTATTTATAGCGTTTGAAAATTTGTTGCGAAGGACCCCTCGATGAAGTTAGTCGGGATCGCTGATACATTCGGCGATCCACCGTTTGGTCGATTTCATCGCCTTCCTGCTTTAGCCTTTAGCCTCTTCGTGTTTTGAGTCGTTGTGCGATATGGTAGTGCTTCGTAGAACTGGCTGGCGACACACCGACTGCTCTATTTCATCGCCATCTTGACCTTTTCCTTTAGGGCTCAGCGCACTCGAACAAAAGGCGATCTCCAGGCCGATCGGTGATGTAACGACTCGGAAAATGATAGAGTGAAACTAGAGCCTCACATGTGAGTTTGGAGTCGAGAACTTAATGAAATGATTATATTTGAATTTGACCCAAAAGTTCTTAAAAATGTGCTTCGGAAGTTACCGGAAACTTGTTTAGCGGTATACTAAAAGATCCGTTTCGTTTTTCGAAAATCCAACTTCATATTCTTGTTTAGGGGGTCAAATTGAGTGGGAAATGGGTCTAACCCAAATTTTAGAGCAACCGTATCAAAATCCGAAATTTCCAAGTGAAGCCTTTTTCGAGGGTCTACTTTGGAGGGTCATATCTCCTAGCACACAAATTATTTGGGTGGCCATAATATATCCATGGAAAGCCCTTTGAGTTAGCTACCTAACGCACTTCGTTTCATCTCATTCGGAGTTCGGACGAAGAAGTTATGCCCATTTTCGTAAAGTCTGTCCGGCAGAAAATGCAAATTCCAGTAGCTAATGTTACTGTTCATTACTGTTCACCCGCCTGAAAATTTTTCTAAGTGTTGGACCCTTTTTTTCAAAGGACTTATATTAT
This sequence comes from Solanum verrucosum, assembly GCF_900185275.1. NCBI lineage: Eukaryota > Viridiplantae > Streptophyta > Magnoliopsida > Solanales > Solanaceae > Solanum > Solanum verrucosum. The sequence goes on from NW_026020177.1 coordinate 710,147, forward strand.
TTCCTAGATACCATAATCCAATTCCCATCCCTAAAAACATTTCCCTCTCTACAATCCTTCATTAAGAAGAAGAAGAACTTGGAGCTAGGGCTTGGATTCAAGGCTTTCTTCATCAATTTTCTTGGGGAATCATAGCAAAGGTATGGTGACCCTTGATCCTTGATTATCTTTCCTTCAAGGAGTCCATTAAAAAGGGTTTCAAAAGTCTTCAAAGAACAAAATTTCTATTTTCTATTCTAGGTATGGGTTCATGGATAAAATGTTTTCAAAGTCATTATATTGGTGAATTGAAATTGTATTTATGATTTTAAGATGATTTTATATGAAACTTCTTCAAGAACCCATGTTTTCATTAAAAGACTTGAATTTGCTTATGAAGTGGGTTTAATGCCTATGATTTAATGTTGATGAATTGTTGGTATATGGATGAATTGAGGATTGTGGTCTTATGGGCAAATTATGGGTGAATCACCTTGTGGTGATAGAATTGTTGGGAATTGAGTAATGGTTATTATGGCTTTGGAGGATGGTAAGTTGGTTTAATCTCATATTAGGGATAAAATTGTTCTTGCTTGGTTTGATCCACTTATGGTGGAGGTGTTTAATTATGAATGTAAAGGTGTTGTTGTAGGTTGTTCACTGGTTTGGTTGCATAATTACTACCCTATTTTTCCATGCTCTTTGATTCTATTACATGCCTTCAAGGTGTTTGACAAAATGTCCAACTATGGAGAATTGATGAATCGATGCTTTAAAGTTTGAGTTATGAGATGTATGGAAATCCAGAGATGTGTTGATGACACTCATGAATGTTGATGATATAATATGAAGGATTCTTCAATATAAAGTATACCTTGAATTGGTAGGGCTTATGCATCATTTTCTTGTATAAATGATTATATTGTTGATTGTTGAATCCTTGGATCGGTAGGCTTATGGCACCCTTCCACACATGCTTATAATGAACCTTGGATCGGTAGGCTAATGGCACCCTTCCATTAATGATAAGTAATGAACCTTGGATTCGGTAGGCCTATGGCACCTTTCCATAAAGGTTAATGATGAGACTTGAATCGGTAGGCCCATGGCACCCTTTCAAGAGGAGTTAATGAGCTTTCCTAAATGTACCTTGAATCGGTAGGCTTATGGCACCCTTTCATGTGTTAAATAATGTACCTTGAATCGGTAGGCTTATGGCACCCTTTCATGTGTGATGATGTCAAAGTAATGAACTATTCTATGGGAATGTAGGCTAAGCACCGAGCGGATTTGGTTAGATGGAAACTCCCCCGACAGTTAGGCATGAGTTTCAATGATCGTCTACCTTATCCCATAAACTATGTGCCCGCATAGGAAGCTAGTGGATCCATTAAGCTATATACCGGTCTTCCTTAGGCAAGTAGACCACCTCTTTACGGTGTGGGGACTTATGACACCGGATTCCATGACAAGCTCTCATGGTCTATGTCGGTTAAACGCTTACTTCCCATCATGTGAGATTTTATTATGGTTTCTTGATAAGCTCTACAAAGTGTAGGTAGTAGTATGGGATGCTACCTATACATTGCACGAGTAGGCTTGGAGAGGGTCATAGTGAGTTTCTCTAAATCCTAATGTATGTGACACAAATGTGCCCTAAATGAGGTTATTAAAGAATGTTGGCTCTCAAATGTTTAATATGAGATGCATGCTATACTTGGGTTATATTATGAGTTATTTTCCCTTGTCATGTCTTAATTAATGATATACCTCTTATGTATGAATATTGTGCAAAGGTGAAAGAAGGAATGATAAGTTACTTTAAGTGACCTAAATGTGGTGCCTTAGTATGGATGGTGGTATGGGACGTCACCCATACATTGCACGAGGTATAGCATAAGGGTTTCTTGAGGTGAAGGTCCAAGGTAAAGGTTTTCATGTTGATATTGTTTAAAGGTGATATTATGACTTACTTGATGTTATGCTTGTCTTGTATGTCTTTTATACTATTGTTCATGATATTTCAAAAAGGTGGCATAATGCATGGTTTCTAACTAAAATGTCCCTTTTTAAAGCATGTTTTGCATGGTCATCATACTTAGTACTTAATTGTGCTAATTCCATATTTCTCTATTTTCTATAAGTGTAGGTTCCGGCAAGTGATCACTCCTAGCTAGTTTGAAGTGTTGGATTGCTTTCCTCCAAGACTTGGTATGTCCTCATGGATTCGAGGATAAGACTTTTAAGTCCTTTTGTTCATGTAATAGACTTAATAGACTTCTTTTGATTGTAAAGGGCCGTGTCCCTACTTATGTTTTGCGACTGTGTCTAAGATGGCCATGTGAGACTTAGACTTCCGCTGTGTGTTTTTAAAGTTGTTTTAAGAAGTTTAAATGTGTGGATGTAAATAAGTTTTTTTTTTTATTCCGCACTATTTTCATTATTGAATGCAATGAATGACTATGTGGCTCGTATAAGGCCCTTTCGGGGTCGAATACGCCATGTTACGACTAGGGGGTACTCTCGGGTCGTGACAAACATGGTATCAGAGCATAAGATTTTGGGAATGGTTTTTAGGATCAAAGTCTCACAAGCCAAGTCTAGTAGAGTCTTGTTCATCGGTGTGAGTCGCGACACATCTATGAGCGAGAGGCTATAGGACGGTAGAAGTTACACTTCTTTCATATTCTTAAAGTCGTGCCTTAGAGTGTGGTTCTATAAGTGTTCTTATCCTTATCCTTCTCTTGTGTTTATAGGATATGAATACAAGAGGGAGACCCGCAAGGAGAGTAGGAGAAGAGGATGTGAATGAGGAAGTTCCTCCCCAAGTTGTGCAAAATGGTCAAGGTGTGCAATGCAATCAAGTTCCTATAGGTGAGCAAGAGAATGAGGTTCCGGTGGTTCCCCCGGATATGACCAATGAAGAGATTAGGTCGGCTTTCTTAATCTTGGCCCGAGCCATGGCGGCTCAAGCGACTAGAGATATGGGGCCTAGGGTGAATGCTAATGAGGGTACTATGGCTTCTAAGTTGAGAGACTTTGTGAGGATGAATCCTCCGGTGTTTCTAGGTTCTAAGGTGGGAGAGGATCCCCAAGAATTTTTGGATGAAGTGTATAAGGTAGTGAGTGCTATGGGGGTGACTTCAAGAGAAAAGGCGGAGCTTGCCTCCTACCAATTGAAAGATGTTGCCCAAATTTGGTTCACTCAATGGAAGGCTAATAGGCCGGTGGGAGCGGATCCTATAGAATGGGAGGAGTTTAAGGAAGCTTTCCTTGGTAGGTACTTTCCCCGTGAGATGAGGGAGTGTAAGGTTGAGGAGTTTATCAATCTTCGGCAAGGTAATATGAGTGTGCAAGAGTATTCCTTGAGGTTTACCCAATTGTCTAAGTATGCCCCATGTTTGGTGTCAAACCCTAGGGATGAGATGAGTAAGTTTGTGACCGGCGTATCCGACCTAGTCAAGGAAGAGTGCCATACGGCAATGCTCCATAATGACATGAACATTTCTAGGCTCATAGTGTATGCTCAATCCATTGAGGAGTCCAAACTTAAGAGGATGAATAGGAATGTGAAGAGGGGTAGATCCGATGAGCAAAGTCAACCTAGGTTCAAGAAGAGGGCTCAAGATCAAGATTTTTCAAGTGCTCCTAAGGTTAACCAAGATAAAGGTGGTGGATCTCAATTTTCTAAACCTACTTGCACCACTTGTGGCAAGAGGCACTATGGGAAGTGCCTAGCCGGTACTAATGGATGCTATGGTTGTGGGAAGAATGATCACAAGGTGAAAGATTGTCCTACTTTTACGGCTAGAGGAAGGGAGGCAAAGCAAGCTTCTAAAGATGGAACAGTTCCTATTCCTCCAAATTATGGTCGTTTCTATGCTCTCCAAGCTAGCAAGGACAAGGAAGCTAATCCGAATGAAGGCGCCGGTAAGTTTTAGTTTCTTATGGTCATGAATGTCTTGATGAGGTTTCTATGGTGTTGTTTTTCATGTATGCCTTAATTGGGTTTTCTTCTAAGTGGGGGATGGTAGGTTGAATAGCAAGGTTGTTGAGAGTGTTGATATCCTTATCTCATTCCTTCTATTCTTATTCAAGCTTGAGGCCAAGAGTTCCTAGTAGCTTGTTTTATGTTTTGGAGTCTTGGGTGAAAATGAGTTTCCATGGTCTCCTTATGTTATGCATGTCCTATTTGAATTCTTGTTAAATGATAAAATGAGTTTTCATAAACGTGTTCCTCGTGTTGATGTGCATTTAGTTGAGTTGTCTATATGCTTCATGAGGATAAATGTTGAACATGCTTAAATGTTGCATGAGTTGATTTATTAGGCATGCTTAAATGTGTTCTTGAGAATGTTGCATAATTGTACTTTTGTGAGAAAATTGCATAATGTGTCTAATAATTTTGGGATGAGTGTGATGTAAATTGGAGAAGGAAGTTCATCCAATGAAATGAGAAATGGTAAAGCTTGATGCATAAGGAATTGGTAGATGTATTCCTAATTTCTTGAATTGCATGAAGTTGTTTGAGCCTCATTGATGTGGAGTTGATGTTTCCTCCGATATTTATGTACTTGTATTGATGTTGTATGCATGTTGATGGGCCGTATACTTAAGTTGTTACCCCTTATGTGTTTAAAGTGTCATTCGAGGACGAATGTTCCTAAGTGGGGGATAATGTAACGACTCGGAAAATGATAGAGTGAAACTAGAGCCTCACATGTGAGTTTGGAGTCGAGAACTTAATGAAATGATTATATTTGAATTTGACCCAAAAGTTCTTAAAAATGTGCTTCGGAAGTTACCGGAAACTTGTTTAGCGGTATACTAAAAGATCCGTTTCGTTTTTCGAAAATCCAACTTCATATTCTTGTTTAGGGGGTCAAATTGAGTGGGAAATGGGTCTAACCCAAATTTTAGAGCAACCGTATCAAAATCCGAAATTTCCAAGTGAAGCCTTTTTCGAGGGTCTACTTTGGAGGGTCATATCTCCTAGCACACAAATTATTTGGGTGGCCATAATATATCCATGGAAAGCCCTTTGAGTTAGCTACCTAACGCACTTCGTTTCATCTCATTCGGAGTTCGGACGAAGAAGTTATGCCCATTTTCGTAAAGTCTGTCCGGCAGAAAATGCAAATTCCAGTAGCTAATGTTACTGTTCATTACTGTTCACCCGCCTGAAAATTTTTCTAAGTGTTGGACCCTTTTTTTCAAAGGACTTATATTATTTCCTAGATACCATAATCCAATTCCCATCCCTAAAAACATTTCCCTCTCTACAATCCTTCATTAAGAAGAAGAAGAACTTGGAGCTAGGGCTTGGATTCAAGGCTTTCTTCATCAATTTTCTTGGGGAATCATAGCAAAGGTATGGTGACCCTTGATCCTTGATTATCTTTCCTTCAAGGAGTCCATTAAAAAGGGTTTCAAAAGTCTTCAAAGAACAAAATTTCTATTTTCTATTCTAGGTATGGGTTCATGGATAAAATGTTTTCAAAGTCATTATATTGGTGAATTGAAATTGTATTTATGATTTTAAGATGATTTTATATGAAACTTCTTCAAGAACCCATGTTTTCATTAAAAGACTTGAATTTGCTTATGAAGTGGGTTTAATGCCTATGATTTAATGTTGATGAATTGTTGGTATATGGATGAATTGAGGATTGTGGTCTTATGGGCAAATTATGGGTGAATCACCTTGTGGTGATAGAATTGTTGGGAATTGAGTAATGGTTATTATGGCTTTGGAGGATGGTAAGTTGGTTTAATCTCATATTAGGGATAAAATTGTTCTTGCTTGGTTTGATCCACTTATGGTGGAGGTGTTTAATTATGAATGTAAAGGTGTTGTTGTAGGTTGTTCACTGGTTTGGTTGCATAATTACTACCCTATTTTTCCATGCTCTTTGATTCTATTACATGCCTTCAAGGTGTTTGACAAAATGTCCAACTATGGAGAATTGATGAATCGATGCTTTAAAGTTTGAGTTATGAGATGTATGGAAATCCAGAGATGTGTTGATGACACTCATGAATGTTGATGATATAATATGAAGGATTCTTCAATATAAAGTATACCTTGAATTGGTAGGGCTTATGCATCATTTTCTTGTATAAATGATTATATTGTTGATTGTTGAATCCTTGGATCGGTAGGCTTATGGCACCCTTCCACACATGCTTATAATGAACCTTGGATCGGTAGGCTAATGGCACCCTTCCATTAATGATAAGTAATGAACCTTGGATTCGGTAGGCCTATGGCACCTTTCCATAAAGGTTAATGATGAGACTTGAATCGGTAGGCCCATGGCACCCTTTCAAGAGGAGTTAATGAGCTTTCCTAAATGTACCTTGAATCGGTAGGCTTATGGCACCCTTTCATGTGTTAAATAATGTACCTTGAATCGGTAGGCTTATGGCACCCTTTCATGTGTGATGATGTCAAAGTAATGAACTATTCTATGGGAATGTAGGCTAAGCACCGAGCGGATTTGGTTAGATGGAAACTCCCCCGACAGTTAGGCATGAGTTTCAATGATCGTCTACCTTATCCCATAAACTATGTGCCCGCATAGGAAGCTAGTGGATCCATTAAGCTATATACCGGTCTTCCTTAGGCAAGTAGACCACCTCTTTACGGTGTGGGGACTTATGACACCGGATTCCATGACAAGCTCTCATGGTCTATGTCGGTTAAACGCTTACTTCCCATCATGTGAGATTTTATTATGGTTTCTTGATAAGCTCTACAAAGTGTAGGTAGTAGTATGGGATGCTACCTATACATTGCACGAGTAGGCTTGGAGAGGGTCATAGTGAGTTTCTCTAAATCCTAATGTATGTGACACAAATGTGCCCTAAATGAGGTTATTAAAGAATGTTGGCTCTCAAATGTTTAATATGAGATGCATGCTATACTTGGGTTATATTATGAGTTATTTTCCCTTGTCATGTCTTAATTAATGATATACCTCTTATGTATGAATATTGTGCAAAGGTGAAAGAAGGAATGATAAGTTACTTTAAGTGACCTAAATGTGGTGCCTTAGTATGGATGGTGGTATGGGACGTCACCCATACATTGCACGAGGTATAGCATAAGGGTTTCTTGAGGTGAAGGTCCAAGGTAAAGGTTTTCATGTTGATATTGTTTAAAGGTGATATTATGACTTACTTGATGTTATGCTTGTCTTGTATGTCTTTTATACTATTGTTCATGATATTTCAAAAAGGTGGCATAATGCATGGTTTCTAACTAAAATGTCCCTTTTTAAAGCATGTTTTGCATGGTCATCATACTTAGTACTTAATTGTGCTAATTCCATATTTCTCTATTTTCTATAAGTGTAGGTTCCGGCAAGTGATCACTCCTAGCTAGTTTGAAGTGTTGGATTGCTTTCCTCCAAGACTTGGTATGTCCTCATGGATTCGAGGATAAGACTTTTAAGTCCTTTTGTTCATGTAATAGACTTAATAGACTTCTTTTGATTGTAAAGGGCCGTGTCCCTACTTATGTTTTGCGACTGTGTCTAAGATGGCCATGTGAGACTTAGACTTCCGCTGTGTGTTTTTAAAGTTGTTTTAAGAAGTTTAAATGTGTGGATGTAAATAAGTTTTTTTTTTATTCCGCACTATTTTCATTATTGAATGCAATGAATGACTATGTGGCTCGTATAAGGCCCTTTCGGGGTCGAATACGCCATGTTACGACTAGGGGGTACTCTCGGGTCGTGACAGGTGACTCGCCAACTTGGCTCTGCAATCTTCACGCCTTCATTTCATCGTTCTTTTCAGCCGCCTTGTTCCTTCTTGCCAAGTAGTGTCCATGCTTTGCCTCAAACTCCAAATACCTAAAACTTAAGGATTTTCATTAGATATTGAGAAAAAATATGTATTTGGGGACACCAATTCTATCAAAATATAGCCCTACATGAGTCCAAATTGTGGACTCATCAACACCCCCAACTTACACTTTTGGTTGTCCTCAAGCAACTTGAATTCAGCTGTTCAAAAAGGGTGTCTCAAACAGTGCTACACAAGAATCAATCATGAATGCACACAACAAGACTCACTTCACTCATACAAAGATTAATTGTGCACTCAAAGATTCAAGTTGCGACTCACCAATATCGAAGAATCTCATGCTCATAATACTTGCTTAAAATGCAAGTTCGAGCTCAACCAAAGTTTTCAAATGCCCACACACAAAGAATGATTCCATATTCACACAATGGTTCATAGTTTAAAGCTTCGGAATCAAATGCAATGCTTACACTCACAAAGATGAACACAATGCATAATTTCACCCATAGGTTTGACCGTATTTTCCAATCAATACTTGCTTCAGCTCACTGAAGATCACAAAGGTCTTTTAAGGCTTGTAATGGGGCTGAGTGCAAATGTATGGTCATTTAGGCTTAGTGGCTATAGTCCTCATGATAGAAAGGTTGAATAACACTCCCTTTCATCTTCTTTCATCATTCTCATTTATGCTCACAAGTAGTCTTATTATTTACTTCCCATGGATAGTTGGAAACCCCAATTTTCTTTATACTTTCATAACTTTATTCCACAACTTTTTCATATTTTTTTTTCGTATGGAGGAGTTCCATTTTTCACAAAATCATGGGTTGAAGGGACTTTCTTATATTTCTTGATTTGCCTTCTCTTTTCACCACATCCCCAACTTAGGCTTTTGGTCTAAGTTGGCTATTCCAACAAACCACAACTTCATGAGGATTATGGGTGATGGATAAAGAAAGGTCATTATTTTCATCAAGTTTCCTCCAAAGAAAGGTAAGGCTCAAGGGGTGTTCAAAAGAGGTTCACACACACTCACAAGGTAGGACACAAAAGAGGTATATGTCAAATTGGCTCACACTCTTCGAAGTTGCCTAAGATCATATCAAAAGATAGCCTTACTTACTTGACCAGACCAACGGGGCAAATTCTAGGTGTCGTCAGGCATGGTTCATAGTAAGCTCATCACACAAGACATCGACACTAAAGTCAAACAAGACTTCACACTTTCGCTAGTGTGCAACGATCATCACAAGAGACTCGATTTAATAATTTGCTAGTCACAACGAGATGCAAAGAGTTCACATATTGTCTATGTAACTTCATTTGGCCTCATTGTAGGCGCACATTCATGTTTGTTCGATGATGAGCACTATTTAAGTCATCGGTATTGATAAAAACCGATACTCAAATTTGTGAAAGAACAACCAAATTCAACAAATACAAGAGGTGGTGAAATTTTTTCGAAAAGGTCAAAATCATTAGAAATTTAAAGCAAAAGAAGCTAGAAGCTCAAACCTTCCACGAAAGAAGTATTAACACAATTATAGCTTACAACACAAATACATAAACAAAACACGCTTTATGCATCGAACACAAAGGTGGGCCACACCCCACCATAATTAAAAGCAATTTATCCTTAAATGCAAATAATAAAATATCCAGAATGTAAATTAAAGAAAGACAGAGAAGGAGGTAAAGAGGGGATCCTATCCAAGTGGTCGCTCCTTCTGTCTGGGCATCAATACCCGATGTGTCAGCCTGGACTTGGATAATAGTCCCAGAGCTACTTCAAAAGGTTCAGTGACAACTGACTTGCTAAAATTGTCCAAGTCATGAGCCGCTAAAAAAGGAATGTATAGTTGTATAGAATCCACGAGTCCACAAATGGAAAGTGGGATCTTGGGGGACAGATCTCTTACTGGAACTAGGCTTTTTTCCCTCATTTCCTGGCTTGGGATAATTCGCTTCATTTGTATCTTTCTTGAAATTTTTCGCTCTTATAGTAGGGGTGGCATGATTTTCCTTGCAACTTTAGGTTTGGCCATGTCTCCAAAAGCTTCGAGGCAAAGTTAGAACATATTCGACAAACAAAACAAGGACAATCAACTACAGGCAGACTCAATCCTTTCGGTGAACAAGGGGTTACCCGCCGAAGTTTCAGTGCAGTGGGGGTTCAAGGGGTGCAGACAAAGGGCGAACAAGAAGACTTTCCGCAATTCGCCAAATGCTTTTGGCGAACTCATGCTTATTGCCGAAAGGTTTAGAAACCAATCAAAACATATATCATGTAATTAAAGGCGAGATGGGGTCATTAGGCGAGCCACAGAGTGGTTCGGCAAGCTCGATCCAGCTCGCCAAATGGCCCATTGTGTCTTCATGCAACCCACCTTCTCGAATTCAACCCCGCAACCTCCGAAAACAAAATCATGGCATGGACAACTCAAATTAGGCTTAGACCCAATGACACTCATGCACAACCCACGATTTCTCATCTCCTTCAATGTAAATTTTTTAGGAATTAACTATTTAACTTGGTACAGGCGAAATTAGTGAATCTAACAAGCGAACAAATTTTTTTAATCCTACCAGAGAGGCCCAACATACATCAACAAGGTAATATCAATGTATTAAGTACAAAATCGATAGAAAGAACTCAGAGTTTGGGAACCAACATTTCGTGCTGACTAAAATTGAATTGAATTGCTAGGCAGCAATTTAATCCAAGTTCTGAGCACAAATCAACAACTAATATACCCCAAAAATGCAAGAAATATAAAAACTAGAGTGTGCGTATGAGTTTGGGAAGATGGAAATGTGTGGGAAAGGGAATGAATTTGAAACTTTTAAACCTTTGTCTTGAAAAACCGTCCAATTTTTTCCCATTTGGCGACATTAGTCAGGATCGCCAAACCACTTGGCATTTCGCCAAGTAGCCAAGGCAACAACTTATTTAATATGCAAACCGGACAATTTCTATACACTTTTCTAGCAACAATAGAGACACCAATGGGAGTGGATACTTCATATGACTCATGCAACAATTCCGACTCGACATGAAATTTTCTAGCAACTAAGGGGGTAACAAAGCAAAGGGTGGCACCCGGATCAATCAAAGTATAAACATCAAGATCAAATATTTGCAACATACCGGTCACCACATCCGGAGTCTCATTAACACCTTGTCTACCATGAAAAGCATAAAATCGATTGTCCCTTGGGCACCACTTTGAGAAGCACCTCTACCCAAAGAAGTAGTGTTAGCACTTCGGACCTTGTTGCGGATCTTGGGACATTCAAACCTCTTATGACCCACTTCTCCACATTCGAAGCAAGCACCCGAACCCTTCATGCAAGGACCACCATGCTTCTTCCCACACTTAGGGCATACATCCATAGAACCCACTTCACCTCCCCCTTGAGGTCTAGGAACATTGATAGCAAATCCCCGGTTGACATGAGGGTTTCCTCGGCCTTGATGAAATCTAGCACCCTTAGGGAACCTATTCTCCAATCGGGCCCTCTTGGCCTCGTGCCCCCTTCTCTTCCTCAATTTCTCCTCCTCCATTTGCTCGGCATAAGTCATCAACCGAGACAAATCCATATCTCCAATGAGCATAGCGGACCGACACTCCTCGCTAACCAAGTCGGATACACCCATCACAAATTTGTTCATCCTCGACCTAGAGTCGGCCACCAAGTGAGGTGCATACTTGGAGAGTTGGACAAATTTGAGGGCATACTCCCTCACACTCATAGCTCCTTGCTTCAAGTTCATGAACTCCACCAACTTTGCCTCCCTAAGCTCAAGAGGGAAGAACCTATTAAGGAAAGCAAGTTTAAACTCCTCCCACAACACCACATAGCCATTACCTTTCTCACCCTTCCATTGATCAAACCAAATTTGAGCAACCCCCTTGAGTTGGTAGGCCGCCAATTCTGCCATCTCGCAAGCACCAACATCCATAATGGTCAAGATTTTGCATACCTCATTGATGAACTCTTGCGGGTCCTCATCCACCTTTGAACCATGGAAGACCGGAGGGTTCATCCTCATAAAATCTGTCACCCTTTCCCCCGGGGTGGTAGTTCGAGGAGCTTGGGCTCCTTGTTGCACTTGGTTAGCTACCACTGGTGCAAGCATGGTGAGTGCATCACGGAGCTCACCATTGGTGGGTGGCTCTTCCGGTGATCGGGCCCGTCTTACCCTCATATTTGGCATGATGATCTAGCAATCCAAAGAACAAGCGTTAGGGAGGAATCACCATATCGCACGCTAAGCACGACATAGAACATGAAGAAGGGAAACCGTTCCTAAAACGTTTGTAGCCTCCCATTCATAGTCGTGGCGCGCTTCACAACCATGATTAAGACTCTACTCAACGCGGTGTGTTGGACTCCGAGGATTTAACAACCTAGTGCTCTGATACCAAGCTTGTCACGACCCAAGCCTAGGGCCTAGACGTGACATGGCGAATGAGGAACCCGAAGGAACCCCAAACAAGCCTCTCAAACTTGTCATCACACTTCATCGGTTGCGGAAGTACAATCAACATTAATTAACGGGAAATAGGGACTAAGGGAAAACCATTTCAAAATGACATCATAAAACAAGAGTCAAGCTCATTTACAAAATACTTGTCCAACGCACACCTCTGCATACATAGATAGGACGGGGGCGATGACATACTACCGGCTCCCCTCATAGTCAAAATACAATTGCAAGCTAAAGTCTCAAAACATAGGAGTAGGAAACATAACATAGCCCTCAAATCATTGAGGACTCACCAACAAACTCGGATAAGCACCGTACTAGCCACGTGAATGGAGAGAAGGATCAAGAGTAGCTCCGGTCCCTACATGGTGACATTATGTAGGCAAAATATGCGTTAGTACTTGGAATGTACTAAGTATGCGGGGTGCAACACAACAATAGACAAGGACACAATCGAAATACAAGAAATAGTTTCGTAGGCATTATGAATAACAATATGAGGATGCATGATCAAAGTGAAGTCAAAACATGTTTAAGTAAATCTATACTAATAGTAGATATCATATGTGTATGCATGATCCAACGAATCTATAACCCCAACTTAGGATGGGGGATGGCGTTCACACCCGGACACCCTGGTGGCAAGGTATAAACCCCTCACATGGTTGATGTTGGTCACACCCCAAGTATCCTATGTGGTGAGATATAAACCTCTCACATGGTTGTCCGGTTCTTTTCCCCCGGATCGGGCATGGTCATGCAACACTTTATATAGGAAATTCCCGTTAGGCTCTAATGCAATCTCACGTATGGAATGAACATATACACAAGCTTAGTTTGTCATCAACACATCTCTGGATTGCCATACATCTCATAACTCAAGCTTTAAAGCATCGATTCATCAATTCTCCATAGTTGGACATTTTGTCAAACACCTTGAAGGCATGTAATGGAATCAAAGAGCATGGAAAATAGGGTAGTAATTATGCAGCCAAAGCAGTGAACAACCTACAACAACACCTTTTAACACCCACAATACCACATGAAAATCTCCACATTCATTCCAAATTTAGATTCAAGTTCTAGAGTCACAACATGCTCAAAACAATCACTTTTAATATTTAAAATTCAATGTGCAGGAAATTATTACAAAGAACAAGACTAATTTATTAATCTTAACTTAAACCATGAATTAGTGAGTAGAATAGAGTCTAGGCACTATGGGTGGAAGGACCCATGAGTTCAACACCACATACCTTGAGTTCTTATGAAGGTCTTGAGAGTGTCTTCAATGGAAGCTTGGAACTTGAAGCAAGAGTCTCTTCAATCTTGAGGAAGGTTTTGGATTAGGGTTCTTGAGAGAACTTGAGAGAAAATGTGTCTAAGTATGGGAGAGCTGTTTTGGGAAATGTTTTAGAGATAGGAATTGAACTAATGGTATATAGGAAATAACTTATGCCCTTTGGAAAAATGGTCCAACACTTAGAAAAAAAAATGAGGCGGGTGAACAGTGAAAACGCTCAGTGGAAATTGCATTTCCTGCCGGACAGATTTTACGAAAATGGGCATAACTTTTTCGTCCCTACTCCGAATGAGGTGAAACGAAGTGCGTTATGTAGCTAACTCCAAGGGCTTTCCATGGATATGTTATGGGCCACCCAATTATTTGTTTGCTAGGAGATATGACCCTCCAAAGTAGACCCTCGAAAAAGGCTTCACTTGGAAATTTCGGATTTTGATACGGTTTCTCTAAAATTTGGGTTAGACCCATTTCCCACTCAATTTGACCCCCTAAACAAGAATATGAAGTCGGATTTTCGAAAAAAGAAACGGATTTTTTTGATATAGCTAAACAAGTTTCCGGTAACTTCCGAAGCACATTTTTGAGAACCTTTTGGGTCATTTCAACGCCCCAAGCCTACACCCTAGACACAACTAGCACTCGAGAATTATTTATGATCCCCAAGTGAACCCTTGGACTGGCTATATGACTTACATGGCATTAAACAATATGCAAAAGCTTAAATGGGTGAACAATTGAACATTGAAGAAAATTTTAAAATATTGTCATTTGCAAAATACTTAACAAGAACCATGATTTAAATAGAACATCATGAGAAAACAAAGGAAAACATCTACTCAATTTATCTACAAAGCCTCTAACAACATGAGATGGATGTCGGGACAAGACCCACAACACCTCCTAAAGCTACTAACTAAAAAGAAATGGAGTCGCCTGAAATCAAAGAGGCCTCACCAAATGTTGTCTTCGAGTGGATAATGATCTTAACGATTCGCCTGTTGATGATCCTGAATACCTGTATCTGCATCATGAAACGATGCAGGTCAAATGTCGTCAGCATCTTGAATGTACTAGTACATGAAAAGGTTAGAGTGAACAATAATTTGTCTTTGAAGGACTGAAACAACATATTTGGATTAATACATGAATATGAAGTGAAAGAAAAACCATTTAAGCTTTACAATATATTATGCAATGAAAGCAACATAAAAGTAATATACTTTACTTGTGGGGAGTTTCTCTAACCGAGAACCATTACCATGAGCCTAGTAATGATACAATGTTTCACGTCACGTTGCCAGGGCCACCCTATACTGTACCGGGGTATAGGGTGATATCGTGACTATGGATCCATCTAATTGGCCTTCTCAAAGATAGTGAGGAGTCTCATGAAGAGTCAATGTTATCTTATCCTACGCTGGCTACGTAGTTCTTAGGGACATAAGAGACTCTAACCCAACTCGGTGCTTGATACTATAATAGATATAACATTATGCTCAATTTACCTATTACAAGGAATAGACTTCTTACTTGATTGAAATACTTTTCAAACATTACACGTGTTTACATTCTTGAAAAGATGTACCTGTGAACTTATCTTTCAAGTTCAATAATCAACATAGATACATAAGTATACATTTGGTTATATAAATAGCATTTGAAAACTTTAAACTGTTTAATAAAAAACCTTTGAACTTCCCTCTTAAATTTACCTTGACTTGAAAATGTGAGTTTAAGAATGATGATTAAAATATGCATAAGATCCTTCAATGATTAATGGAGGTTTAGATAGTTGATAATAAGAAGAGAATGAAAACTCAATTCAAAGGAACAGGTACCGAATGAGAATAAAGAAGGAACCATGTACTGGGGATCTGATTGGGCGTCCTACTGGTGCGACGGGTTAGGCCCCATTTTACTGGGGTCCGATTGGGTGTTCTACTGGAGCGTCCTGCTAGGCCCCCATTTATTGGGGGTTTGATTGGGCGTTCTACTGGTGCATCGCGCTAGGCCCCCAATTTACTAGGGGTGTGATTGGGCATTCTACTGGTGCATCAAACCAGCCCCCTAGCGCCTTGGGTGCGCGATGCCCCACCCCAAACCTATTATTTTGATGAGTTTTTCTTGTTCAATTCATGGCCTAACCAATTTGGAATCGAATGATTAATTCCCAAACTCATTTAGATTTATAAACCCAACGAAATTCATCAAAAACTCCCTCAATTTACACCAAGAACAACACTCATTTGCAAAACCCTCACTTTAACAATCCAACATTACTTTATTGATAAAGGATGAAGTAAAACCTTAAGAATTTCCCAAGAACCTATACATAACGATTTCATGGATGATTTACCCAAAAAAATACATGTTTGGCATGAGCATGAAATATTCATCAGTACGAGAAACCTAACGTACCTCTTAAGGAATAAACCGTCGGCGAAACAACTTTCGATTCACAAGAAAACTTGATGAACGCCTTGACTCTTCTCCTTTCTCCTCTTCTTGAACTCCTCTCAACACCGTAAGCGTAAATTGGTTTGGGAAAAATGAACCAAATCATTTTAGACCCCTAATTATTTACTAAAAACGCTTAAATATGAAAGGGTAAGGAAAAGACCGAAACACCCCTCATATTTTCGGGTAACTTTCCTTAACTGGACAGCCTGACTTCAAAAAGGCATATCTCCTTCATACGAGCTCGAAATTTAGCAAATTCAGTGGCTTTGGAAAGAGGATTCCAAGACCTTTCATTTGTTGTCTTATGGGCCACCTAAAGCATGTTGTACTGAAAGTTATAGTCGTTTGAAGTTGACCAAAAGTTCATACTTAGCATAACTTGAAAAAATTTCCATATTTACTCTTTCCAAAAATAGTTCTTTCTAATTCTAGTTCTTTCTAAGGAGGAAAATTACAGATACAATGTCTCACCCACGCTGTCAGAACTATCCTATACCTTGTCGGGGTATAGAACGCCTATACTAAGTAGATCCACTAAGCTATGCTTAAAAGCAATAAGGAATCATCTAAAAAATATGACCATTTATCCATGTTGGCATATATGGTTTATGGGGGTTGTGAGTTGTCTGAACTCTAACCCATATCGGTGCTCAATACCATTCTCAATAATATATTCATGCTCATAAGTTTTAAACACATAACTCTTCCTCTAGTATGAGATAACGGCTCAAACTACCCTCTTAAAAGAGGTAACTATTCTCGAAATATCTTTTGAACTCATAACTCATTTAGAAATCTCAGTTTCTCTTTTATCAATGTAAATTGATGCGTCTGGGAATACATAATCCCCTTATTCTCATACTTGAAAATTCTTTTTCAAAAACATTTCAAAATCATATTATAATATGATCATTGATGACTCTGGAAGCCATACTGCATAAACATTGAAGGTATATCTAGATACCATACTACTTAAACATTGACGACATACTCGATTGTCAAACTAATCATCTTTTAGAAACTCTTTCTCAAAACTCATCTTTACTTCCTCAAAACTCAGTTTAAAACTCAAGTGTTGGCTTTAAAAAGTTTCTCAAAATTTATATCTCAATTCATAGGGTTCATGCGGAATTATGGACATGAACGACTCAACTTAAGGATTTTAATAGCAATATGGAAAATCATTACTCAGGACTCAACGATACTACTCATCTAAAAAAATACTTAATTCATATGGTTCATGCTGAAATATAAACATGAACGAATCAACTCAAGAATCGTATTGTATAATATATAGAAATTCAATAATTAGTAATAGAATTTCAAAAAAATAATACGAACTCGAGAACTCAAAATCAACTTATCTCAAGAATACTCAAATCTAAGGGTAGAAACCTAGATTTCTCTTTTACTGATTTGAGAGTAGATGTAGGGTGTGAGGATGAACTATTCCAACACTATGATAGCCTTACATACCTTAAAGAACAAGGTTCTTGAAGAATCTAGTAGAAGAACTTGATTAGAAGCCTTGAAACGCTAGCTTGAAGTTAAACAATCAAGAAAACTTTTCTTGAAATTCTTGAATTCGTTTCTTGAAATATCTATGGCCAATATTATGATTTTCATTAGTGGTTCATAATTGTATTGAGTAATTTGAGTTGGAAAGAATGAAATTTTTGGGGAAAGACTTACCTTGAAAAAAATCTTGAAAAAGATTAAAAGAATCTTGAATGGAGTCTCCTACTTTGATTTTTTTAGGGTTTTCTCTTAGGGTTTGAGAGAGAAGAAAATGATAGATTAAGAGATGAAAATCTGATTGTTTTGAGTCTTTAATTAGTCAATAAATTATTTAGGGTTTTCTTAGAGGTAAAAAGACAAAAACGACCCTTTTTAATGTTTTTTCGTCGGCTAATTCATCCTAGCACTATATTAGGTTACTAAAATGGTCATAAATTTTTACTCAAACCTCAGATTTTTGAAAATTGGTGGTGTTGGAAAGAAGATTCAAATACCTTTAATTTGATAAGTTATAGGCCACATAACTCTTTATATTCTAAGATATTATGGTTACTTAAAGTAGACCAAAGTAGAATCTATAACATCCCATAAATTTTTTGAACTAAGACTCGAACCATCCTTCATAGTGAGTAAGTTTTTACCAAAGGAATTTAATTTTTTCCTAAGTGTTAAGGTCACTAGATGTAGCACCTTGAGTTCCAAAAAGAATTAAATTGGAAATAGCAAAATCTGAAATTTTGCAAGTTATCCTTAAGTTATGAGTTTTGGGTCAACTTCAAAGGAGTATAATTCTTGGTACAATATGATTTAGGTGATCTACAAGATATCTAATGAAAGGTATTTGAATTAAATTTCCAAAGACATCAAGTTTACTAATTTTCGAAGCCGAATGAGTGAGATAAGCCCTTTTGAAATCAAGTTGTCCAGTTAAGGAAAGTTACCCGTAAATAGTAAGGGGTATTTTGGTCTTTTCCTTACCCAATCAGATTTAATTAATTTTTAGTAAGGATTTAAGGGTCTAATCCTATTAGGTTCAGTTTTATAATCCTAATATACGCCTAGTGTTTTAGTTGAGAGTTCAAGAAGAGAAAAAAAGAGAAAAGAGGAAAGGATCCCTAGGAGGTATGTAAGCTTCCATAGTTTTGGGTTCGTTCAACCACACACCAATCATGAGTTTATTTTACCAATCTATCCATAAATATTGATCAATTTAATTTCTTGATGAGTTCTTGATAAGTGTTCTTGAAGTTTCCTTATCAATTAAGTGTTGATGTAAGATTCTACTTGGGTCAACTTCAAACGACTATATCTCTTAGAATATAAAGAGTTACGTGAGCCACAACCTATGAAATTAAATATATTTGAATCTAATTTCCAACTCCACCAATTTCACGTCAATCCAATTTCTGAGTAAAAAATATGACTATTTTAGTAACCTATAAAGTGTTGTTAAGAATTAGCCGACGGGAAAACATTAAAAAGAGTTGTTCTTTTTTTTCTTTTTTTAGCTCCAAGAAAACCCTAAATGAATTTCTTAAGTAAAAAATGCTCGAAACAATTAAATTTTCATCTTTTAGACCATCATTCTCTTCTCTCTCAAACCCTAAGGCAAAACTCTAAGGAAAAATCAAAGTACATGACTCCATGCAAAATTCTTTCAATCTTTTTCAAGACTCTTCTGCAAGGTAAGTTTTTCTCCAACAATTCTATTCTTTCAAACTCAAGTTCCTCCATACAATTATGAATCACTAATAAAAATCATAAATCGTTGCCACGGAGATTTCAAGAAACACTACAAGAAAAAGGTTTATTTATGACCAACATTTAGGGACGAGTTAATAATCCCGTCACTAAAATTATACATATTGGGACGAGATTATGTTTCGGTCCTAAAAGCTATATGTTTTTGAGAAGGTACGAAAGCTGGTCCCTAAAAATATTAATAACTAGTCCCAATTGTAATTGAGAGAGTTAGCGGGAAACCACAACGCCAAAACATCCCTAAATTTTTTACTAAAGTCAACTTTTTTTTAACTGAAAAATTAAGCGCCAAAAGAACCTTATTTCCTAAATATCTAAAAAAAACCCTATTTTCTCTCAGTACCCAATGGTCCTAACTTAGCCTTTACGTATTTTCAAGAACGCACGCTATCTCTTTTTCATCTCGATCAAGTGTAGGTTCTACCTAGGGTTATCCAGATAGTCCTCAAATCCTTTCTATCTATCAACAACGTCTCTGTTTGCTTCTCTCTACTATGAAATTCTGGTAAGATTTCTTTTCTTTTTCTTCTTGTTCTCTGTTATGTCGTTCAACTTTGCCCAGTTTTCTGATTTTATTGAGTTCAGATTCTAATTGATGGTTTAATTTGTTGAAGTGTATTCAAGTTTTTAGTATATTGTGTGTTTGAAAATTCACTTAACCCATAAAGTACAGCTTTTTTTTCTAAGAAATAACTAAGAGGACACCTTGCTTCTGTTATTCTCTACTTCGTGATTTCCCTTATTCAATGGACACCAAAGTTCCTTGTATGAATGAATATCTGATTGTCCTTTGATTAGTTGATGATTATAAAACACAAATTCTTTATATTGGAGTCTTTATCAACTTGTAGTAACAAAACGGATTATTTTCTATATACTATAACACAAGTAATTGTCTTCTTTTATTTGTGTGTTGCGGGTCGTGAATTGATAATTATTTTAACTTGACTGATTCACTTGTATTTGGAGTCTTTGACCAGTGAATTAAAGATAGTGATTACTATGTTTTGTACTCGACGATTGATAAGTCAATTTTGTTTCGGTAATTAATCTGTGTTAACCACCAAAGAAGGCTTAAGACTTAACCTGTTTGATCTAATGAATCTTCTAATCATATAACATACACGATTTCCACAAAAAGAAACTATGTACTTCGCCTCTTATCGTAGTAGGTGTTCTCACACAAGCAGTGTAGGAAGCCTCATTAGCAATGCTCTCCCATATTCTAGTTAAATCTTCGTTCAAATCTGCTCGAGTTCTTTTTAATCCATTCGATGAGTTCAGAGTATATAATTTCGAATACATGGCCACTTTTTGAACTCCTCTAGTATTCTGTATAATTCACTCACTATGGTGTCCCTATCCATATAATGTTAATCAAATCTTATACTATAATCAAATTCTTGTTCAATTAGCTTACGTACTTTAGGAGCCAAAGATAAGCGACTAAAACCACTTTTCTTGAATTTCTGGAATTAGAATTAACTACTTTTGTTGATATGTTGTTCTCGTATTCATCATTAACGATGATTATGGAGTGATCATTTTGTTGTTCACCTAGTAGTTTAATTATTAGAGAGCAGGCTGAAACTCGCTTGAATCTGAGTTCCCTATTTTAGGCGTGGTAAGTGTCTGACAAGGAAGTTGGTGATTCAAATCACTCATACAGTTGTTCTCATCAAATGCTGGACACTTAAGCGTTCTATGCTTGAATGGCTTATTAGCTGAATTCTTAGCCACTACAGTTTGAGAACTGTTTCCTTGTGCATTCTTAAGGACTGTGTATTCATTAGCATTTGTCTCTTATTCTTTGTTTAATTTAATAGTAGTCTGTTCTGAAGCTCAATTTTTCTCCCTCATGAGCTTGAAATCCACCATTCTGGTCGCTGCCAGAATAAGGTTCATGGTTTCTTCGAGAACCTCATTTGCACTTTCATTGAGAAATCTTATCATTGAATCAGCAGCAGTCTCCTCTGCATCATTCTTGACAACTGTAGCATGTTTTCCTGACCTATTAGTTTCACCAGATCCATCATTTCGAATAAATGGTTTACGATTCAATGGCTATTTTGGTACAGTCTTCTGATCGTCGTATAACAAGTCCATGATTTCATCAACTGTTGTATTCATATAATGTTCATCAAAGCTCATACTATAATCAAATTCTTGTTCTCTTAGCCTAATGTACTTTAGGAGCCAAAGTTAAGCGACTTAAAACACTTTTTAATGGAATTTTTGCATTTTGAATGAACAACTTTTATTGATCTGCTATTCTAGCATTAATCCTTAACGATGACTATGGAGTGATCATTTTTCTTGTATCCATATGATAAACAACTTTTGTTGATCTGTTTTTCTTGTATCCATATAATGTTCATCAAAGGATTTCACGACAAGAAATTTTCTTTGTTTTATTTAATAGTAGTTTGCTCTAAAGCTTGATTTTTCTCCCTCATGCGCTTGAAATCCACCATTCTAGTTGCTGCCAGAATAAGGTTCATGATTTCTTCAAGAACCTCATTCGCACTTGCATTGAGAACTATCATAATTGAATCAGCAGCAGTCTCCTCTGCATCATTCTTGACAATTGTAGCATGTTTGCCTGACCTATTAGTTTCACCAGATCTATCATTTCCAATAAATGGTATACGATTCAATGACTTTTTTGGTACTGTCTTCTGATCCTCGTATAACAAGTCCATGATTTCATGAACTTTTGTATCCATATAATGTTCATCAAAGCTCATACTATAATCAGATTCTTGTTCTCTTTTCTTAATGAACTTTTGGAGCGAAAGATAAGAGACTTAAAACACTTTTTAATGGAATTTCTTGAATTGGAATGAACAACTTTTGTTGATCTGCTATTCTCGTATTAATCCTTAACGATGACTGTGGAGTGATCATTTTGTTGTTCACATAGATAGTTTAATTATTAGAGAGGGGGCTGAAACTCACTTGAATCTGAGTTCCTTGTTTTAGGCGTGTCAAGTGTACAACCTAAAGATTCTTTATATTGGAGTCTCGATCGAGTTAAGTAATTGTTTTCTTTCATTAATTTGTTACATGTCGTTAATCTACACATCTGCTAACATCACTTATTTACTAGTCTTTGGAGTCTTTGAACAATGAACTAAAAATAGTCCACCAAGCTCTATATTTTACAATAGACAAGTCAATTTGAATGGTCATTTATGTCGTTATCTGGTCAACAAGGAACTACTAGCTTTTTAAAAAAAATATTGAAATCGTGTCAAAAAATAAGATTATAATAGAAACTAATCATAAATGACAGACAACAATGAAAGCATGAGTGAAAAGCTAAGGATATCCCGAAGAAAACCTTCAAGTTCTTAGAAAGACATTGTAGCTATTTTGCTTTGTATATGGTGTTCTTTTCTGTATTTTTGTTAAGTTTACTCCTTTTTGTTGTTCAAGTTTGGTATGTCAACATATTGGCAAGTAAAATTATATATGCGTCATTCTTTGTCATATGATAGTATACCACAATTCATTAACTGAACAGGTAGCTAAGATCCACTAGAAAGTGCGATCTTAGAGTTCAACTTAGTTGTGTAAAACTAATTGTAACAAGTTGTGCGCATATTTTGATTTTTATTTTCCTTTATTTTTCTAAATCTTATTTTTATGTATACTATAAGGTATGGCACCTAGTAAGCAATGGATTCAACTTGTTGAAAATCGACTCGATGAAATTTACTTAGACGGTGTGCAGAAGTTTTTGAATTATGCCTTCCAAAGAACAGTAGAAGAAAATGAAATACGATGTCCATGTATCAAATGTTTCAATACATATTTTGGAACTCGTAAAATAGTTGAGACACATTTGATAGTGTATGGAATAATTCGAAACTATACTTTTTGGTATCATCATGGAGAATGTTTGGGTAAGCCATTGTTAGAATCAAATTCGGAATCTAATGATGAAGATGGTAATGTTGTAGAAGAATGTGAGAGTGAGGATGAAGTAGAAGAATTGTTGAGAGATTTATATCCTAATTCTTAGTGATCGTCCTCAGCCACTCATTCTTTAATTTGTTCATTGCCTTAGGAGGAGGACCCTGCATAGGAGGGGCTAGGACTACAACCTGCTCTGGAGCTGGAGTAGGAGAAGTGGTGGCCTGATGTCGTTGCTCTACCCTTTGTGCTGCTACATGTCTGGTGCTCACCCTCGCTCTCAGAAGTTGTGAGGTGGGTGGCATAGATGGCGTTGCTATCGGAGCTGACTTCCGGTGATGCCGGTGCCTTTCCCTTTCCCACCAGTTGTGGGAAGTTTGGTGTCTTTGGCCCTGGATGCAGCTGCATCCGCATTTAATTTTATCTCCTTAGCCTTCCTTCGGAGTGGCATGGTTGTACCTGCAACCTGAGGTCTAGCCATGTTTGAAACACATCGGGAAAAAGTTAGAAACAATTCAGTCAAAATAATAGAAAATTAGTTACAAACAACCTCACCGAGTCGATCGGCGAATCACCGAATCACTTTGTTGAGCTAGATCGATCTCGCCGACAGGATTGGCACTAAAGTTTTGGCAAGTTGGAGAAGGGAAAGGACTTTCGGCAAATGATCAACTTCTTTCGATGAGAAAGGATTAGCCTGCCATTTTGATAAAAGAGAATGTTATCAAAGATACCACATCCAATACTAATCCTCAGCGATCGTTCAATAGTAATATAACCCAACTAGTGAGTTGGGGTCTAGTCTCAATGGAGTGGTTTGTACCCAAAAATCAATAGAAAAGCATAAATATGCTCAAGTCAATCATAGCTAAAAAACATTTACGAAGAAAAATAGAATTCAAGTTTGGGATGACACAAGTGTCAAATATCAAAGGGGGTTTTGTATTTGATTATCAACTAAAACAGTAAATAACACGAAAATATGAATATAGAGACGGAATTCTTGTGATGTGATAGGATTATGGTCCAAGGTAAATAATCGGGTAATTGAAATTAATAGTAAACAACTGTAAATCAGTGAATAAGCTAGACTTTAGTGGGGATAAGCTTTCTCTCTAACAATTTACCCCGAATCAAATTGGTTTCTCTCGAACACCAATAAGATGCAATGAAGCACAGTTTTCACTTTAGTCCATTCACTCTCTCGAGCTGAATGTGTGGAGAAAGGATTTAGGATTCACTCTCTCGAACTGAACCCATGACAACTCAATACCCACAGACCATCGATTCTGTAATTTTGGTTTTAATACTTCTCTCTCGGGCAAGCCAAAAACAGGAAGTTAAGATTGTATTTGCAACTACAACCCTTTAAATTCAACCACAATAATTGAACGAAATCACTTTGAAACTGAAGATAAACTATCAATTAACAATACCCAGCAATTAAATCTACCCATAATTACATATTCACACCCCAAAATTGGGGTTTTAGCTACACATAGTAAAAAGGTAAAAATTGTTACGAAGTTGTGTTTCCATCAATTGGGTAGGATTGATATAGTCTTTACAAAGGTCTAACATGAAGAATCTTCAACAACCACTTACAATTTCATAGAAATGGAATTCTTCAAATCATTAAAGCTAAGGAAATATTGTCTCTCTATTTTGTTCTAAGCTCTAAACTTCAAAAACTGAAGAATAAAAATCTTCAACAAAAAGTCCCCTAAAATTCAATACTAAGAGAAAAATTTTAAAAAGTATTCAGAGTTGTCAAAAAGTTATGTTGCGAAGGTCCAGTCAGCGCAGTTAGTTGGGATAGCCGATCCAATCGGCGATCCTTCCTTTGGTCGTTTTCATCGCCATTTTTCTTTTGCCTTCAGTATCCTTGAGGTTTTGAAACTTTGGGCGATATGGCACTGCATCGCAGAAGCGTTCG
This sequence comes from Solanum verrucosum, assembly GCF_900185275.1. Lineage (NCBI taxonomy): Eukaryota > Viridiplantae > Streptophyta > Magnoliopsida > Solanales > Solanaceae > Solanum > Solanum verrucosum. The sequence goes on from NW_026020177.1 coordinate 735,326, forward strand.
GCGACTCGCCGACTACTCCTTTCTCTGGCAGACTAGATTTTCTCCTTCAAGGCTTGGCACTATTGAACATTAGGCGAGACCCTAGCCATTTTGCGACTCGTCTAATGTGTTAGGCCTTCTTTCCTTTGTTCTTTCAGCTGCCTTGTTCCTTCTTGCTAAATATTGTCTATGCTTTGTCTCTCAATCCAAATACGTAAAATTCAAGGATTTAGATCAGTTATCGGCACAAAATATGCATTTGAGGACACTAAATATATTCAAATAAAGCCCTAAATGAGTCCAAATTCTAGACTCATCAACACCCCCAACTTAAAATTTTGCTTGTCCTCTAGTAAAACTCAAGTTCAGCAGTTGAACAAGGTTGTCTCAAACAATGCTACACAAGATTCAATCATGAATGCCCAGAAAGAGACACAACTTACTCATGCAAGGATCAATAGTGCACTCAGAGAGTGCAACTACCCGAGAGCACCCCGTAGCTGTTACATGCGTATTCGACCTCTCGGAGGTCTTATACAAGCCTTAGCATTCATTAATCGCATAGATAATAAAATCACTAAGAATTTAAAACTTTTATTCAATAAAACCATAGGACTTCAAGAGTCATCAACATTTGAAAACATCAATATGAAAGCGGAACTAATAAGTCTCTTTAGCCAATCTTAGACAAGAACTTAAAACGTACTAAGGGAAACGGCCCTTTACAAATTGAAATGAAACTTAAATGTCTATTACAATGACTAAGAAACTTCTAAACACAATCCTCGAATCTTGAGGACACACCAAAGACTTGGAAGAGTGAAGCAATCCAAGCAACTCCGAAGCACTATCTCCTCCTAGTTACCACAACCTACACTTGTGGTAAAATAGAAGAAAGGGGTTAGTACAACACACGTACTAAGTATGAGGATATGCAAAACATGCTAAAAAGGATATTTGTTCAGAAGTTATACTTTCATGCTATTTTAATAAAATCTCATGAACATCAACATAATAGGCACCTTACAAGTGACAACCAACAATACAAAGTCATATGCTTCACAATACCTCATAAACATACATAAACCATTCCACCACCTATCCTAAGTAGTACACCCTTAAGAGACCCTAGTTCATTCATTCATTAATGTGGGGGAAGAGCTTTAACCGACATAGACCATGGAACTTGACATGGAATCCCGATAGTACCTTTACAGGATGAGGGATCCCCACTTGCCTAAGGTAGGGTCATTCTTTTAGCCTTTATGTGGTAGAAACCACTTGCTAGTCCTATGTGGGCACATAGTTAAGGGATAGAAGAATTGCTTCTAAGTACCCACATCTCAACTAATGAAGGGGCACCCATCTTAAGGGTTGCTACTAAATACTCACATCTCAACTAACGAAGGATATCCACCCATCTTCATATCCTCTCGGAGCTAGGCATTACATCCCCACAGAGTAGGACATTCATTTCATTTATGGATAATGATTGTTACTAAGTACTCTCATCTTAACTCACGAAGAAGCACCCATCTTAGCCCAACACTCATTAAGGGAGCTCTTGGATTCAAAGGTAAGAAAACCTTTCATTTAGGAACCCCATTGATTTAAAAGGAGTACTTTATGAGACTATCCTTACAATAGACCCAACTTTCATTCATTAGCATTAACTCCCATTCTTTCATTCATTCTCACATTCTTTCATTCATTTTTCACTAGGAGTGAGAAGAGATAAACATAGTCCACCTTAACCTCAGCTTCATTATTAGTCATTCAAAGAAGACAATAACCAAGCATAACACATGAAGTCTCTACACAAGGTCACATTTCATGCTCTTAGACCATACACAAATTCACATCATATCTTATTACCTTCACATAAACAACATTACTCAAAACAACAATCATCCAACTTTGACTACAAGGCCATGATCACAACGTGCTTATAAAGTAAACACCTCACCACTTTCAAAGGGATCAAACCTCAAGTGTTACTGAGGATCCAGAAAACTTTGTTGAGGAACTTCGTATGGTTTTTGAGATCATGCATGTTGTTGATGCTGAGAGGGTGGAACTAGATGCATACCAAATAAATGGTGTCACTAGGATGTAGTTTGATCAAAAGAAGAAGAACTGAGTTGAGGGTGCACCACTTGTGAGTTTCGCTTGTTTTGAGGAGGCCTTCTTGGGGCATTTCTTTCCCCGAGAATTGAGAGAAGCAAAGGTACGAGAGTTCCTTACTCTTAAGCAAGATTGTTTGAGCATTCATGAGTACAGTTTGAAGTTCACACAACTTTCCTGATATGCTCCGGAGATGGTTGCTGACATGAGGAGTAGGGTGTGTTTATTCGTTACTGAGTTGTCTCGCCTGTCAAGCAAGGAAGGCAAGGTAGTTATGCTGATAAGGGATATGGAAATAGTAAGGCTAATTATCCATGTGCAACAAGTTGTGGAATAGAGAAGAGTTTAAGAATAAGAGGGTTAAAACAACATGGAATGAGTCTCTGTAGCAGAAGAGTAATGCCAACCAGCCATCCTTCCAACAGAAACAAAAGGGACCTACTCCATCATTTTCTAGTGCACCTGCACCAAATGAACAAAGGAAAGTACAATTGTCAGAATTTCAGAGCTAAACATGCCTATTCTCAAGGTAGTATGGCACAAGGGGATAGTAAGCCTCCTGCATGTTCTATGTGTGGTAGTAGCCACCCAGGGATTTTCATGATAGCTCCACTGGTAGTTTCAAGTGTGGTCAAAAAGGTCATTTAATGAGAGAGTGTCCAAATAACAAGTAGGGAAATGATGAAGGGGGTAATAGAGCCCAATCTTCTTCAGTTGCTCCACTAGACAGAGCTGCATCTAGATGAGCTACTTCAGGGGAAGACGGAGGACTAAACTGTCTTTATGCTATCACCAGTCTCCGAGAGCAAGAGGATTCGCCAGATTTTGTCACTCGTATGATCCAAGTCTTGAACTTTGATGTTTATGCTTTGCTAGATCCAGGAGCGAATTTATATTTTGTGACTCCTTATGTTGCGATGAATTTTGATTCTTCCTGAGCTACTTATTGAGCCCTTCAGTGTTTCTACACATGTTGGTGAGTCTATTCTAGTAGAGAGAGTCTATTGTGATCGTACCATTTCCATCAATCACAAGAGTACCATGGCTAACTTAGTTGAGTTAAATATGGTAGATTTTGATGTCATTCTATGTATGGACTGGCTTCATGCCTGTTATGCATCAATAGATTGTAGAACTAAAGTAGTCAAGTTCCAGTTTCTCAGTGAACCAGTTATAGAGTGGACGAGTAGTTAGCAGTGCATAAGGGTCGTTTTATATTGTACCTTAAGGCGAGGAAGTTAGTTTCCAAGGGGTGTGCCTATCACTTAGTCTGAGTTAATGACTCTAGTGTTGAGATACCTCATATTCAGTTAGTTTTAATAGTAAAAGAGTTCCCATAAGTTTTTTCCAGATGATCTTCCTGGAGTCCCTCCTGAGAGAGAGTAGACTTCGGTATAGATATTCTTCCTGATATTCATCATACATCTATTCCTCCATATAGGATGGCACCAACAGAGTTGAAAGAGTTGAAAGAGCAGTTGAAAGATCTCCTAGAGAAAGGTTTTATTCGACCAAGTGTCTCACCTTGGGGCGGTCCGGTCTTTTTTGTGAGAAAAAAGGATGGTTCTCTTAGAATGTGTATATATTACCGTCAGTTGAACAAGGTTATTATCAAGAATAAGTATCCTCTTCTGAGAATTGATGATCTCTTTGATCAACTTCAGGGTGCCACTTGTTTTTCTAAGATAGACCTCAGATCTGGCTACCATCAGTTAAGACTAAGGGAATGTGATATTCAAAAGACAGCTTTCGGGACCCGTTTTGGTCACTATGAGTTTCTGGTCACGTCGTTCGGTTTAACTAATGCACTTGTAGCGTTCATGGACCTTATGAATAGAGTATTCAAGCCTTATTTAGATATGTTTGTTATCGTGTTCATTGATGACATTCTAATCTATTCGAGGAATGATGAGGATCATGCCAGTCATCTTAGAATAGTTCTCCAAACTCTAAAGGATAGAGAGTTGTATGCCAAGTTCTCTAAGTGTGAGTTTTGGCTTGAGTATGTCGTATTCTTAGGCCACATTGTTTCCGTTGATGGAATTAGAGTTGATACCCACAAGATACAGACAGTGCAAAATAGGCCTAGACCTACATCTCCAACTGATATTAGGAGTTTCTTGGGGTTGACTGGATATTATTGAAAGTTTGTAGAGGGATTCTCATCTATTTCATCCCCTTTGACCAAGTTGACTCAGAAAACAGTGAAGTTTCAATGGTCTGAAGCTTGTGAGAAAGCTTTTAGGAATTGAAGAAGAGGTTGACTACTGCCCAATATTTACCTTATCAGAAGGAACACAAGGTTTCATTGTATATTGTGATGCGTCCAGAGTTGGTTTGGGTTGTGCGTTAATGCATAATGGCAAAGTTATAGCTTATGCCTCCAGTCAGTTGAAAGTTCACGAGAAGAACTACCCAACCCACAACTTAGAGTTGGTTGCCGTAGTATTTACTTTGAAAATATGGCATTATTATTTGTATGGTGTTCATATAGATGTATTCACTGATCACAAGAGTCTTGAGTATGTGTTTAGTCAGAAAGAGCTTAATCTCAAATAGAGAAAGTGGTTAGAGTTACTCAAAGATTATGACATGAGTATTTGATACGCTCAAATTACACCTTCCTAAAGAAGCATAAGCGATCATTATCAAGTAAAGAACCCAACTTATAGGTTGGGGTCGATCCCACGAGGAAACTGGTTTAGACGTAACTTTAACTTACACTTATATTCGTTTAGTCAAAGTACTTCCAGAAACAAGTAATGAAAAAGGGGGATTTGTGAAACAAATTGTAAGAATTCAGTAAGTAATCAGTAAACAAAAGTCAATTTTTGTTGTTATCAAGATGAGAAAATTAACTAGGGTATACGTGTTCACCACAAGCTCATAACTTAGTAATCCTAGTAATATCAATCCTTTCCTAGTGTATTACATGCAAAATGATAAGTTAGGTATCTATAAATCCTTTGTCCGGCTACGTGTGTATAATTTACTAACCCTTACCTTTACCTCATATTAGACATCATAATCGATGTTTGGCTTAGTTATTACTTCGCAACAATCGACACTAGCCTATTAGATAGTATCACACTAAATATATGTTGATAATTCTTTTCTTGTTGATTACCTCCTTGGTCCGGCAAGTAGCAACAAGGTGAGTTCTAGCGCGTGCACTTGTTAAAAAGACTTTTGAACGAAAGAATTATCAATGCATGTAAAACACTATTCAAGAATTGCGTATTTACTATTCATACTTTGTTAATCACTCATGGATCCCACAACCCTAGTTGTGGAGTTTAGTTACCCATAATCATATGAACATAATTCATTGTTTAAGATGAAAGAATTATGAACTTACGTAGTTGAGAAAAATAAACCCAGAAATTCAACTCAAATTTCAAACCAAATCTTCAAAACTAACCTTTGCAAATCAAGAATTGCTAGGATAGCAAAATTAATTCCCCAGTCACAAAGTAAAACAAAAGTAATAAAGTCTAACCCCTAAAATCGAGGTTTACATGCCCTATTTATAGAAAACAAGTCCTAAATTAAAAGGAAAACAAATTAAGGAAAGTTTGTTCAGGCATGCGTCTTCATTCCACGAGACTGAATCACGGACCGTCAATGGATCTACGGTCCGTGAGTCCCTTTCGTCAGCCAGGACTTAGAAAATATTTCAGCCTCCAAAAATCAACTTCTCTGAAGCAAACGTCGGACTTGCTGGACGGACCATTGATCGATCTACGGTCTGCCAATTCCCCTCCGTGGCTCCACACTTAGAATCTTCAAAACTCAGGTACTGGAACCCCGACAGTATCAATCTACGGATTAACAGTACAGTCTGTAGATCAATCTACGGACAGTCAGTGGCCACCGTGGTTCCACACTTGGTTAGATTTTCCTGATTTGCATTGCCTGCTAATCTACGGCCATCACCTATGGAGCGTCAATGGACCTACTGTCCATAGATCACCTCCGTAGATGCCCTTTTCTGCATTTCTTTAAGTTGTCTCTTTACTTCCGTGCCTGAACATCTTTCCTGCAAATTATGATAAAAATACATAAAAAACAATACAAAAAGGCCCTAGAGACACACAACTTGTAAGTGAAATGTCTTAGAAATACCGTAAACTCACTGTATATCAACACCCTCAACTTAAAATTGTTGTTTGTCCTCAAGCGATGCACTAATACTCTAAACGACACTTGTATATAAGCAAGCATTTCAAGCACAAGCAATCACATGGCTCTCTACCCCACTCTCTTTTTGGGTACAAAATTTGTTCTCTTAGACTCGACAAGCTAATTCATTTGGATCAAACCATGACAACGATCGACCAACCAGCACACAACATACACTGTTTCACTATCACCAAGGTACCAACTTTCTGACAATGCACTGTGCCCTTACTTCAAATGAAATCCGTTTTCTTTCACACAGTGACTTATGAATTTGAGTATAAGGATTCATTCAACACTCACACTCAGAAATAACTTCAAGTATAGTTAGTGCTCAGTACCATAGGCTTGCCCTTATTTTCGCTGCTTAGACTCTACAAACTAGACTCTAGGATCACTATTGGACTTTCTTGGCTTGTAACGTAGGCTCAGGGTCAGGTGTGGTACATTTTGGTACTTCTTAGTGACTTTTTGCCCTCCTTGACATTACATTAGGCTTTCAACCTCTTTTTGCCCTATTATTGCCATCCTACCGTTGTACCTTCTTTCCCTTGATTTTCTCTTCAACCATAGATGTGACTTTAGACTTTGTAGCCCTTTTTTATTTTTTTTATTTTTTTAGCTTTCAACAACTCACATCCTTTCCTCTCTTTTTCAACATCAAAGTCTTTTCATACCCATTTTTCTTTCAGTTTCCTCTTTCATAGCCACCCTCAACTTTATGGACTTTCCATTGGTTGAGGTGCACAATACCCGATATCGGGTCTGGGCCAAGATTGAAGTGACTTTTTACATTAGCCACCCTCAACTTAGGCTTTTGGCCAAAGTCGAGGTGCACATGTCCAAGGAGGGACTGAGGCCAACATAGTCGATTATAGGAAGGTGAGTTCGGGTTTAGAAAGAAATGGTTTAATTTTAGGCTCAAAGCATTTGGATCAAAGGGAGCATTTATTTCATTTGGTTGGATCCTTCTTTTAGGCAGTTTGTGGACTTATCAGAACAAGGGACTAAGATCAGTTCCTAACCTCTGGATTGAATTGTCTTAGCAGGACTAACCGGGCAAGTTCTAGTTTTGCACAAAAAATGTTTGAAAAATCAACTATTCTCACACACTCTTGGTGCATAGTTTCATTATCAGATTACCCAGTTCAAGTTTCAGCTTAAGTCATGCCATCAAGTTGATTCATTATCATGTCATACTCAGAGCCAACACATTCAACTTGTCTTAGCCTACCAAGTCTAGCACACATCAAAAAATTTGGAAGGGTATATTTTTCATAAGCCGTCATGCTTCATTTCTTTTTCATGCTTCTATACATACAATCATAACACATGCCGGTTCAACAGAACTCAAACAGTCTCTTTAGGAAAAAGAACACAGGCAGGAAAACCCCAAGAGAGGATTTATGAGTTGGGTTACTCAGACTTCACGCTATCACTCACAATCCATTTACCCCACCCCCAACAAAAATAGATGCGATTGTCCCCAATGTATACAAAAATAGTAAAAGATAATGGATTGGGTGAAGCAAACCTGTGGCGCACAGCGCCGAAGAATCATGAACGAGCGGGTGGGTTCGGTTTCCCAGAGCCCATTGGAATAATAGTTGGGTCACCCTCAGTAGTGCCCACATCATCCATCATAGCACCATTAGTGGTGCTCACAACGTCACTTACACCAGGCGGTACCTCTACAACTGGGGCAGAACTCGATGCCCCTGCAACACTCTCATGCACCCTCCGCTACCGCAACTCTTCATCTAAAATTGAAGCCTTCCTAGCCTCCTTCTCCTGCCTACGCTTTCTCTCATGAGCATTTTCCTCCTCAGTGCCACTAGAACGGTGCCTCTTACCTTTGACATGTGTAGGCTCAAGCCCCTCCTCGGCGGTCCCACTGAATAAAACATCCAACACCGTATCATCAGTTAGTGTAGTAGGTGCTGCATGAGGCTCAACTGTAGGGGTGGAAAGAATGACATCAACGTCAGTCTGGAGATTGGCTACTTCAGCCTGCAAAGGGGATAAATCTATGGCCGGGGCTGATCGTTCGAGGACTCGCAATTCAAATGCATCAAGACGCTTATTAACAGCCTGGACCTTCCGGTCCATCATGCCCTCCATCCTTCGCTCTACTCAAGCCTCGGACTTGGCTATCAAGTTTTGCATCCACGGCTGGATGTGATGCAGTAGTGTGGCCATCTGAGTCTCTAATTTCTGTAAACTAGCCAACGGGACAACAATAGCTCCCAAATGTGGTGTGGACCGAGATGAACTGGGAGCCATACTAGCGGCCTGGGAAGAGGAGGCCGGGACAGTATCAAAGTGATTAGGTATAATGGGGTCACTGCCCTATGCTTGCCCCACAATATCTGCAAGATCGGCGCCCAAGTGAGGTACCTCAACCTGGGGCTCTCTGCGAGGTGCCGCCACATTTGCCTTATCTCGGATGAGGCCTACATCCAAAGCCCCGGTAGGGTGGATCAACCTAACACAATGCCAGATCGGCACTCAAGAGTCTCTGCATAATTGGAAAATCAAACATGGAAAGGGGTAAGTAATAGAGGTCTTGAATGCCCTCTCGTGAATCTCTGCCAGCAGCATGCGGACAAAGTCAATCTCCATTCTTGCTACTAATGCTACAACCATGACCGCTCTGTCCCAAGTGAGTTGGTTGTCAGCTTTTGTAGGCGACACCCTGTTACGCACCAACAACCAGAAGAACTTGGCCGCAAAATTTAATGTGGCCTTTCGGATACCCAACCGTGGTGTGGCGACCCACTCCGCACGCTCGCCATCCGTAACAATGTACTTAGCCAACCATAGTATAACAGCCTCTCGCTACTCAGCATTCCTCTGGAAAGCACTGCTCTGCACGATGTCCCATCTGTAATCAAACTCCACTATGTGGAGTGACCAAGAGTGACCTATGGTAGGCCCATAGAAAAAGCGGTTGATGGTAGCCTGTGATATGTCTACTGGACAACCTCGGACCATAGTGGACGTGAGAGGATCTTGGGCTAAGGGCTTTGATTGCTTGGAGATCGACCCACGGAGAGTGGCAGCATATGAGGCGTAGAACTCCCGCACAATCTCCTGGCTATAAGTCCCTGGGCCTCGAGCCATCCAGTCACACTTGTGAAGATTGAAAAGCCAGTGAATGTCGGGGACAGTGTGCAAGCTCCCTGTGAGGAATTTACGCTCCTCTGTAACAATTTGGGCCATCTTCTCTTTGTCATTAATCATCTTGGCATCCCGATAGATTTTCCATTAGCCCGCAACACACCATCTGTTTGGCTCACCGGCCACTGGAGTAGGGTTCTCATTCCTTGGTATTGGTACTGACTCTGAGCTAGTGGCCTCGTCAGATGAGGCTGCTTGTTCGTTCTGGCTGGACCATGTGGCTGACTTGGCATTGGACCCCGAAGCATGGGCAGAATCGAACCCTGAAGCATGGGTAGACTCGAAGCTAGATGCAGACCCAGTAGCTGAACTGGAACCAGCCCCAGTTGGTGACCTAATCAGTGTGTGCTCCTCATCAGACTGGGAGACAGTGACTACGTCGGGAATCACCTTCCGGGTGGTTCCTCTGGTGGCTCGGGGTGCAGTGGGAGAACTCCTTGTGTTGGGAGGAACGTATGCTGGATCTCTTTTTGCGTCTGTGTCCTCATTGATTAACCTGAGCTAGGAGCACAAATTTTGACTTGCCCTGTTTTGAGTAGGTGACTAGCTTCTTGGGTGCCATCGTACCTGTGGAAGTGATATTAGTGCCAAAACTAACCATAAGCAAACTAAAAAAAATTTAGAACTATAAACAAACAGTAACAAAGTCCCATGAAAATTTCAGACAGAGGCTACAATGGTCATCCACAGAGAAGACCTACGGTCCGTGGAACCCTTCCATGGGTCAGAGGACCAACAATCTTGGTTGCAGATGGAAACCACGGATGTACAGAACGGTCTATAGATTGATCTATGGACTGTAGTCCACATCCATGGTTTCACACTTTGTGAAATTTCAGGTGCATCCAACTACAAACCTAATCTACAGTCCGTGGATTGATCTACGGTCCATAGACGGGGTATCGTCGATGTGATCTGTGCTAGATTTCAGCCATTTTTTATTTTCAAGTCCACATCGTGGACCATTTTCAGCAATATCCTAGTCTAACCATGCATTTCAACATTGAATCATGCTAGTTTGTCATTCTCAGGATTCCTATTAATCATTTTAACAAGTATTTAAGACAAAATTTGGAACCCTAGGTCAAAACTTACATTAGACTTATAGTCACATACAACAAGGCAACACAATCACTATCTATCGTTCCAAGGGTATTGTAACTTCCAATTTTATCATGCAATATCATTTAACAATTACCCAAGGTCAAGACTCGACTCCCGACTTTCTATATTCAATCTATGAACTGAAATTCAAAGTGAGGGGAAAGTCTAGTACCTTACAAGCAATGTGGAGTGGGGTGATTGTGTGATGACACTAAGTTTTGCAAGACCAAAGAATCACCTCTTCGTTACTAACCCAACATCGGACCCTTTTTGTGGAATATGGAATGAGTTGTATTCAGAATGGAAAGGAATTGTGGGAATGATGGGGAATGGAAGGGATGATTTTATGGGGGAGTTATGGAGTGATTTAGGGGAGTTGAGCGTGCTTGAAATGGTTGGAGAGTGAAAATGATTTGAAATTAGGGGTGTTTTAAATAAAGGGGTCCGGGTAGGGTCAGACAGATTTAGGGTTTTAACCCATGAGACCCCGTTTTCGGTTCGTGGGTCGATCTACGGTCCGTAGATCGGGACCGTAGATCACTCTTACACTTGGAAAAGTTTAGGGGCTTACTTGGGATCTACGGACATAATCCACGGTCCGTGGATAGAATGACGGACTGTCGATGGGGTCCGTAGACCTCTGCACCAGACCATTTTCTGCAGATTTTTCATAGCGTACCTGCACATGTAGCAACCATTAGGCTATTCTTTTTACATTTTCTGGACACTTTTTAGACACGGACCCTATGCTAATTCTAGCCAACACTAAAAACAACTAAAACACCTATCTAAATTGATACAGAGACGCAATTAAACAGCGAAAACTACTAAATGGGAAACAGAAACCTATCGTTCGCTAGATTGTACATCTTGGGTTGCCTCCCAAGCAGCGCTTGATTTAACATCGCTGCAGGACGCAAGTTTCTTGATTACTCAGACTTCATCAAGATTGTAGGCCTCAATCACTTCTTGCACACTTTCAACATTTCTGAGATAGATCTTGATCCTTTGTCCGTTTACCATGAACCTTGTTCCTTCACTATTCTCAATCTCAACCGCTCCATTGGGGAGCACTCTTGTGAGCAAAAATGGCCCAGTCCATTTGGATTTGAGTTTTCCCAGAAACAAGCGCAACCTAGAGTTGAATAGAAGCACAAGATCACCAACCATAAATTCTCGCTTTTCAATTCTTTGATCATGATACCGCTTCATCTTCTATTTGTACAAGGCTGAACTTTCATAAGCTTTTAGGCGAAACTCATCAAACATATTCAAGTCATTCATTCTTTGATTCGATGCGGCACTCCAATCCAAATTTAACTTCTTCATTGCCCACATCGCCTTATGCTGTAGCTCTATCGGTAAATGACAAGACCTCCCATATACAAGTTGGTAAAGAGACATACCTATGGGGGTCTTGTATGTAGTGCGATAGGCCAATAGAGCATCATCAAACTTCCTTGACCAATCCGTTCTATTAGCATTCAGTCTTCGCCAAAATCTGTTTGATTTCTCTGTTGGACACTTCAACTTGCCCATTAGTCTGCGGATGGTAAGGAGTGGCTACATTGTGGCGGACACCATATTTCTCAAGTAGTGCCTTGAACAACTTATTACAAAAGTGAGAACCTTCGTCGCTGATAATCGCCCTCGGTGTACCGAATCTGGAGAAGATATTCTTTTTCAAATATTCGGTGACAATTTTACCTTCATTGTTGGGGAGCGCAACTGCTTCCACCCACTTCGATACATAATCAACCGCAACAAGAATATACTTCATCCCATATGAACTCACAAATGGACCCATAAAATCAATGCCCCATACATCAAACAACTCTATCACCAATATAGGATTCATAGGGAGCTCTTGCCTCTTTGAAATCCCTCCTTCTCTATGGCAACGATCACAAGACTTGGCAAAATCATGAGCATCTTGGTGGATGGTAGGCCAGTAGTACCCACATTGCAAAATCTTATGCGTAGTCAGAATACCTCTATTATGCCCACCAATAGGCGATGAATGGCATGCTTCAAGTACACTCAGCATCTCAACCTCGGGCACACAGTGACGAATAATCCCATCAGCACAACTACGATACAAGTAAGGCTCATCCCAAAAGAATTTCTTCACATCATGCATAAACTTTCTCCTTTAGTGAAAAGACAAGTCCGGGGGCACCAAATCGCTTGCCAAATAATTAGCAAAGTCTGCGAACCATGGAATCAAATCATGAGAAGCAGCCAATACCTGTTCATCTGGAAAAACATCATTAATTTCAGCCCTATCTCCAAGCTTTAGCATAGCGTCTTCCTCTAATCTAGACAAGTGATCGTCGACTTGATTTTCGGTCCCCTTTCTATCTTTTACCACAAAATCAAACTCTTGCAGCAACAATACCCATCTAATCAATCTTGGTTTTGCATCCTTTTTCGCCATCAAATACCTTAATGCAGAATGATCAGTATGCACTATGACCTTAGTACCAAGCAAGTAGGATCGAAATTTCTCGAATGCAAAAACCACCGCAAGAAGTTCTTGTTCGGTCACAGTATAATTCTTCTGGGCCACATTTAGAGCTTTTCTAGCATTGTAAATAGGGTGAAGAATTTTCTCTTTCCTCTGTCCTAGTACCACACCAAGTGCCATAGCGTCTTCCTCTAATCTGGACAAGTGATCGTCGACTTGATTTTCGGTCCCCTTTCTATCTTTTACCACAAAATCAAACTCTTGCAGCAACAATACCCATCTAATCAATCTTGGTTTTGCATCCTTTTTCGCCATCAAATACCTTAATGCAGAATGATCAGTATGCACTATGACCTTAGTACCAAGCAAGTAGGATCGAAATTTCTCGAATGCAAAAACCACCGCAAGAAGTTCTTGTTCGGTCACAGTATAATTCTTCTGGGCCACATTTAGAGCTTTTCTAGCATTGTAAATAGGGTGAAGAATTTTCTCTTTCCTCTGTCCTAGTACCACACCAAGTGCCATAGCGTCTTCCTCTAATCTGGACAAGTGATCGTCGACTTGATTTTCGGTCCCCTTTCTATCTTTTACCACAAAATCAAACTCTTGCAGCAACAATACCCATCTAATCAATCTTGGTTTTGCATCCTTTTTCGCCATCAAATACCTTAATGCAGAATGATCAGTATGCACTATGACCTTAGTACCAAGCAAGTAGGATCGAAATTTCTCGAATGCAAAAACCACCGCAAGAAGTTCTTGTTCGGTCACAGTATAATTCTTCTGGGCCACATTTAGAGCTTTTCTAGCATTGTAAATAGGGTGAAGAATTTTCTCTTTCCTCTGTCCTAGTACCACACCAAGTGCCACTCCACTTGGATCACACATTACCTCAAACGGTTGTCCCCAATCAGGTGAAATAATGATAGGTGCAGTAACCAACTTCTCCTTCAACTCTCCAAATGCTCTCAGACAAGCCTCATCAAAATCAAACTTAAACTCCTTTTCGAGCAGTTTGCACAATGGGTGTGCAATTTTTGAAAAGTCTTTTATGAATCTCCTATAGAACCCAGCATGCCCAAGAAAACTTCTAACACCTTTTACAGAAATAGGTGTTGGAAGCTTTTATATTACCTCAACTTTAGCTCTATCAACTTAATACCTTTCTCTGAAATTCGATGACCCAACACTATACCTTCTTTAACCATGAAATGACTTCTCCCAATTCAGCACCAAGTTGCAGTCTTCACACCTTTTAAGCACCTCGGCCAAATGATCCAGACAATGATCAAAAGAATCACCTACAACTGAAAAATCATCCATGAACACTTCAATAGTGTCCTCCTCCATATTAGAAAATATCGACATCATACAGCACTGGAAGGTTGCTAGAGCATTGCACAACCCAAATGGCATCAGCTTGAAAGAAAAAGTCCCATAAGGGCAAGTGAAAGTGGTCTTCTCTTGGTCTTCTGGAGCTATAGAAATTTGATTGTAGCCCAAATACCCATCAAGAAAATAATACCAACCCTTTCCTGCAAGTCTATCCAATATCTGGTCTATGAATGGCATAGGAAAGTGGTCCTTTTCTGTCCACGCATTCAACTTCCGGTAATCCATACAAACTCTCCATCCAGTCACATGCCTTATTGGAACAAGCTCATTTCTTTCATTTGGAACCACAGTAATACCACCCTTTTTAGGCATACACTGCACATGATACACCCAACTACTATCTGCAATGGGTTAAATAACTCCCGCATTCAGCCACTTGATGATATCCTTTTTAACTACCTCTTGCATAGTTGAATTTAATCTTCTCTGGTGCTCGATACTAGGCTTATGATCTGGCATGAGTTGGATTTTGTGAGAGCAAATACCAGGAGGAATCCTAATAATATTCGTAATAGTCCACCCAATAGCTAGCTTGAACCTCTTTAACACAGTCACCAAGTACTCTACTCGTCTCGCATTCAAATATGCCGCAATGATGACCGGCAAAGTATTCTCTCTGCCCAAGTATACATACCTCAAATGAGGTGGTAGAGCCTTAAGCTCCACTTTCGGTGCCTGCACAATAGATCGTCTTGCGGGTGGGGACTCACGATTCTTCATTTCTAACTCATACTTCTTTGGTTTGGATCGATATTCACACCTATCGAGTGCGGCTACAAACTCATCATACTTTTCAATACCATCACTATCGAAATTAATCATAACTGCTGCTAGTGCCTCAACACCTAGTCGCTCTTCAATTTGCACTTCTGTCCCACTCTCCACCCTGTAAGTTATAGCAGATACTGTTTTGAGCTCACCACTCTGCTTCATGGACCTACAAATATTGAAAGTTGCTTCTTCATTGTTCAGTCTGAACTTCATCTGTCCCTTTTTCATATCAACCAACTCACGCCCTATGGCAAGAAATGGTCTCCCAAGGATGATGGGAACCACAAAATCAACCTCACAGTCAAGAATCACAAAATCTGCTGAAAAAATGAAAGATTCCACTTTTACTAGCACATCATGGAGTACACCAATGGGCCTTTTCACGGTCCGATCAACCATCATTAACCGCATTGTAGTGGGCTTTGGGTCCCCTAGACCCAACTTCTTGTAAATAGACAATGTCATGAGGTTGATGCTAGCACCAAGATCACACAATGCCTTAGCAAAGTGTAACAATTCGATAGTACATGGAATCGTGAAGGCACCAGGATCCTCATTCTTTTGCACAAGAGACCTTGTAGCAATAGCGCTATAATGCTGCAATCTATCATCATCTTCAAAACTCACAGACCTCTTCTTTGTTACCATATCTTTCATAAACTTTGCATACCTAGGCAATTGTTTCAAAGCTTCTATCAACGGAACGTTGATGGAAAGCTGCTTCAACATAGTAATAAACGTGCGATATTTACCATCTTCAGTCTTCTTTACTAATCTCTGTGGAAAAGGTGGTGGAGGTCTAGGCATGGGGACCACTTTCTGAGATATCTCCGCTTCTTTCTCTATCGCATTCTCAGACTTTTCTCTAACCTCTATCACATCATCTTCTTTTCTAATCTCAACTTCAACCACAGATGGCATAGGTGGATCAATGGTTCGCTTACCCCCTCGAGTAGTAACTGCCATACAATGACCGTCATTCTTTAGATTTTGGATGGTGTTGCTAGGAAGAGTACCAAGTTGACGTGGGTTCAATGTAGTAGACAACTGGGTCATCTGGTGCTGTAGATGCTTTATTAACACTGCATGGGCATCAACCTTTTGACCAATACCAGACAAGTCATTTCTCATCTCCTTCACATTCTCATCAGCTTCTGCATTATATCTTCAATACGCGCCATACTTCCTCCAGCTTCCCTAGTACCAGATTCCCGATTTTGAGGGGGAACATAAGGTCCAACTCGATCATTTTTGTTGCCATAGCTATTTTGGTTGTAGTTGTTGTCGCGATTGAAGTTCCCATCCCGGACATATTGACCCTCTCGATTGTAATTTCCATAGTTTTGACCTTGGTTTCGTTGACCTCGATGCCAATTTTTTGTGTTGGATCATTGGGAATTTGGTCGGAAACCCCCCGTCTGATCATTCACAGCATAAGCATCCTCTTCATAGTAACACTCTTCTACTGGTGGTGGAGCTCTAGTCAAGTAGTTCACAACATTTACCTTTTCTACATCTCCGCTCACATGCTTCAATACCAAACCCAACTCGGTCCTCATCTGAGCCATCTCTTCACGAATCTCATCCGCAGACTGGTGGTTTGTAGCATGAACGACAAATGTGTTTCTCCCAGTATCCGACCTTCTAGTGCTCTATACTTTATTGTTGCGAGAGATCTTCCCAGCTTTTTTGTGATCTGTGCGTATGTACACTCACCATATGAACCTCCAACAATATTATCCAACACTGCTTTATTGTTATCATCCTGACCTCGATAGAAATATTCCTTCAGCGACTCACCATCAATATGGTGATCCGAAACACCTCTTATGAACGAATTGAATCTGTCCCATGAGCTACTTACAGACTGTCCAGGTAATGCCACAAAATTATTGACCCTATCTTTGTGATTTAGCTTCTTCGACACTGGATAATACCTTGCTAAGAACACATCCCTAAGTTGGTTCCATGTATAGATTGAGTTATAAGGATGCTCAGTGAACCACATAGCAACATCACTTGTCAGTGATAGAGGCAACACTCGCAATCCAATGACATCCATATCAAAGTCTGGTCGACCTACAGAGTTCTTGCAAACTACCCTTATCTTGGCTATGTGAGCATGTGGGTCCTCCGATGGTAACCTTGAGAACAAGCCCCTCGCTGTAAGCATCTGCATCAAGCTACTAGTTACCACAAATGTGTGCCTCGGAGGCAAAGGGGGGTAAGACTAGAGGTCTATCAGAGTCAGCAATATTGGTGTTGCCCCTGTAGTTGTCATGGAGTTGTAGGTCTGGTGGACCGTGCACCCTCACTGCATTTCCCAATTGATTTTCAGCTAGACCCCGGTTTTCCCCACCAGCTACTCACGGCTGTTGTAACATAACTGTATCATCAAGATTTACTCCGATAGGATTAACTGGAATTCCTTGATTTTTCATTCTTCGCAAAGTTTTGTTCAACTCTGGATCTTAAGGAGTAAGTGGTTTACCTTCGCTCCATGTCCTTGGCATACACCATAGTCAGAACTTGAGAGAGACAAAAAGAAAAAGAAAAAGTAAAATTAGGAAATATTTGACTAAAGTTCAATAATGTAGTTAAATTTAATCTAAAAGCCAAATTTCCCCGGCAGTGGTGCTAAAATTTGATACGCTCAAATTACACCTCCCTAAAGAAGCATAAGCGATCGTTATCAAGTAGAGAACCCAACTTGTAGGTTGGGGTCGATCCCATGAGGAAACTGGTTTAGACTTAACTTTAACTTACACTTATATTCGTTTAGTCAAATTACTTCCAAAAACAAGAATAAAAAAAGGGGATTTGTGAAACAAATTGTAAGAATTCAGTAAGTAATCAATAAACAAAAGTCAATTTTTGTTGTTATCAAGATGAGAAAATTAACTAGGGTATACGTGTTCACCACAAGCTCATAACTCATTAATCCTAGTAACAACAATCCTTTCCTAGTGTATTACATCCAAAGTGATAAGTTAGGTATCTCTAAATCCTTGGTCCGACATATAGAGAATTTCACCCCGCACCTTGGTCCGGCTACGTGTGTATAATTTACTAACCCTTACCTTTACCTCATATTAGACATCATAATCGATGTTTGGCTTTGTTATTACTTCACACCAATCGACACTAGCCTATTAGATAGTATCACACTAAATCTATGTTGATAATTCTTTTCTTCTTGATTACCTCCTTGGTCCGGCAAGTAGCAACAAGGTGAGTTCTTACGCGTGCACTCGTTAAAAAGACTTTTGAACGAAAGAATTATCAATGCATGTAAAACACTATTCAAGAATTGCGTATTTACTATTCATACTTTGTTAATCGCTCATGGATCCCACAACCCTAGTTGTGGAGTTTAGTTACCCATAATCATATGAACACAATTCATTGTTTTAGATGAAAGAATTATGAACTTACGTAGTTGAGAAAAATAAACCCAGAAATTCAACTCGAATTTCAAACCAAATCTTCAAAACTAACCTTTGGAAATCAAGAATTGCTAGGATAGTAAAATTAATTCCCCAGTCACAAAGTAAAACAAAAGTAATAAAGACTAACTTCTAAAAACAAGGTTTACATGCCCTATTTATAGAAAACAAGTCCTAAATTAAAAGCGAAACAAATTAAGGAAAGTTTGTTCAGGCATGCGTCTTCATTCCATGAGACTGACTCACGGATCATCAATGGATCTACGGTCCGTGAGTCCCTTCCATCAGCCAGGACTTAGAAAATATTTCACCCACCAAAAATCAACTTCTCTGAAGCAAACGATGGACTTGCAGTACGAATCGTAGATCGATCTACGGTCCGTCAATCCCCCTCCGTGGCTCAACACTTAGAATCTTCAAAAATTAGGTACTAGAAACCCCACAGTATCAATCTACGGATCAACAGTACGGTCCGTAGATCAATCTAAGGAGCGTCAGTGGCCACCGTGGTTCCACACTTGGTCAGATTTCCCTGATTTGCATTATCTACTGATCTACGACCATCACCTATAGAGCGTCCGTGGACCTACGGTCCGTAGATCACCTCCATAGATGCCCTTTTCTGCATTTCTTTCAGTTTTCTCTTTACTTCCGCGCCTGACCATCTTTCCTACAAAATATGATAAAAACACATAAAAACCTACAAAAAGGCCCTAGACATACATAACTTGTAAGTGAAATGTATTAGAAATACCGTAAACTCACGGTATACCAAACTACCCAACCCACAACTTAGAGTTGGTTACCGTAGTATTTACTTTGAAAATATGGCATCATTATTTGTATGGTGTTCATATAGATGTATTCACTGATCACAAGAGTCTTCAATATGTGTTTAGTCAGAAAGAGCTTAATCTCAAACAGAGAAGGTGGTTAGAGTTATTGAAAGATTATGACATTAGTATTCTTTATCACCCAGGGAAGGCTAATGTTGTTGCTGATGCCTTGAGAGTAGATTATCTATGGGTAGTACTGCCCATTTTGAGGAAGATAAGAAAGAGTTAGCAAAAAAAGTGGATAGACTTGCACGATTAGGAGTTCGATTAATGGATTCCACAGATGGAGGAGTAGTGGTGATGAATGGGGCTGAATCATCATTACTGTTAGAAGTAAAAGAGTAGCAAGATCAAGATCTTATTTTGCTTGAATTGAAGGCAAATGTTCATAAGCAAAAACTAATGGTTTTTGAACAAGGGGGAGATGGTGTATTAAGGTATCAAGGTAGATTGTGTGTAGCAAGGGTAGATGAACTCCAAGAGAGGATCATGGAGAAAGCTCATAGCTCCAGATATTCTATCCATCCAGGTTCCACAAAGATGTATCGTGACTTGAGAGAGGTATATTGGTGGAATAGTATGAAGAAAAGTATTAATGAGTTCGTTGCTAAATGCCCGAATTTTCAACAAGTTAAAGTAGAGTACCAAAGGCCAGGTGGTATGGCTCAGAATATAGAACTTCCGAAATAGAAGTAGGAGATGATCAATATGGATTTCATTCCTGGGTTGCCATGGTCTCGCAAGCAAAATGATTTTATTTGGGTGATTGTTGATAGAATGACAAAATCAACCCACTTTTTGCCGGTAAAGACTACCCATACAATAGATGACTATGCCAAGTTGTATCTTCAAGAGGTAGTTACACTTCATGGGGTGCAAGTTTCGATTATTTCAATAGAGGTGTGCATTTTACTACACTGTTTTGGAAGTCATTCCAGAAAGGCTTGGGTTCAAAGGTGAACTTGAGTATTGCTTTTCATCCTCGGATAGATGGTCAAATAGAGCACTATATTCAAACTTTAGAAGATATGTTGAGTGCGTTTGTGATTGATTTCAAGCGTAATTAGGATGATCACCTACCTCTCATTGAGTTCGCTTACAACAATTACAACTCTAGCATCCAATGGCTTCTTATGAAACTCTTTATGGGAGAAGATGCATATATCCTATTGGATGGTTTAAAGTTGGTGAAGCTGGGTTGATAGGACCAGACATAGTTCATCAAGCTATGGAGAAGGTGAAAGTTATTCAAGAGAGGTTGAAAACATCGTAGAGTCGTCAAAAATCCTATACAGATGTTAGGAGAGACTTAAAGTTTGAAGTAAATGATTGGTTTTACTTCAAATTTTCACCCATGAAGGGTGTTATTCGGTTTGGTAAGAAGGGGAAACTTAGTCCCCGGTATATTGGTCCTTACATAATATCTAAGAGGATTGGCAAGGTAGCTTATGGTTGGAGCTACCCCAAGAGTTAGCAACGGTTAATCCGGTATTTCACATCTCCATGTTGAAGCAGTGCATGGGAGATCCTTCACTTATCATACCTACTGAAGATATTGGTATCAAGGATAACTTATCATATGAGGAGATTCCTGTTCAGATTATAGATCGCCAAGTTCGCAAGTTGAGGACGAAAGAAGTATCATCAGTCAAAGTTCGGTGGAGAAATTAGTTCATTGAGGAAGCTACTTGGGAAGATGAGGAGGATATGAAGAAGAGATACCCACATCTCTTCGAATATGGAGAAGTTCCAAATTAAGGTACTAATCCTTCACTTGGCTTTATTTTAAGTTGGCATGTTGGATTTATATTTTGCTTGTTTGGTGTTTGAGCTAGATGTTAAATGTTACGCATTAGACCACAAAGAGTAATCTCATTTGAGGAAGAATGTTCCCAAGGGGGAGATATTGTAACACCCTGCTACTAGAAAGACTTAGAATTAGAAAGAAACAGTTTTTGGAAATAATCAAATTTGGAAAGTTTGATAAAGTTAAGCTAAGTATGAGTTTTGGGTCAACTTCAAATGATAATAACTCCTAGCTCAGGATGATTTAGGTGTGCTACAACATACCGTAGGAAATATCTTTGAATTATATTTCCAACACCACCGCGTTTGATCAATTTCGAGTTCGTATGAGGGAGATATGCCTATTTGTTGGGTTGTCTAGATAATAGAAGTCAATACTGGATTTTAGAAGGGTATTACAGTCTTTTCACTACCCAATTAATTAAATTCATTTTTGGTAATTAAGTTGGGGTCTCTATTGATTGGACCAGTTTACGCTTCATAAAAATAAGTTAGGGTTTTGAGAAAAGAAAAAAATAGAGGATAAAAGAGGAGAAGAAACTTGGAATTGTCGAGTTCTTGAAGAATTGCTTGAGGATTTCACCATGGGTTGATCCCTACGAGGTATGTGAGATCACATAGCGTTGGGTTAGTTCACCCACACGCTAACCATGATTTTATTCAGCGAAATTATGTTCATGATATTATAGAAATTGAGTTCTTGATGGATTTGTCTGAAGTTTCTAGTGGGTTTTTGATTGTTGAAGTTGTTGAGAAGTCCTTGATATAAATTCATGAAATTTGATGTCTTTTTGAGTAGATTCTTCCATATTATGGTTATATAGTCGAAACTAAGTGTTTGGGGAAAGAACCAATATAATCTATAGGGTTTAGTGTTGAAAAACGACCAAGAAAATTCGTCAAAAATCTGGGAACAGGTCTGGGGCACCCCAAGATAGAGTCAGAAGTTAGGGCTTTGGGGTGCCTGCCAGCTAGTGCGCCCCAACCCAGACTCTGAAGTTTAGCCTCTGGCGCCCAGTGCCCCTCAGAGCGCCCGGGACGCCAGGTCTTCTTCTCTTTCCCACTTCTTTCCATACGAGTTTCGTTGAAACGTATCGATATTTTCTAGTTGATTTCAAAACTTTAAGGTATATCTAAACAACATTAAATCATCCATAACATGATATCATGAGCCTTGAATCTATAATACAATTCAAGGAAAGTTAAGAGTTAAGTCAAGAGAAGTTCATAGAGTTTTCCAAAAGTCTTTCACAAATGTTTTAATTTTGTTTTAACACTTGAGTTTTGAGTTGAGTAAAGAGTAAAGATTGAAGTTAATTTCATTAAAAAAGTATATCAGGACTATGTACTCCTAAAGAGTAAATGTTTTCACATTTAAGCAAGAAAGGTGTAACACCTCGAAAACCAGACCTAGAAAACAATTGCAGAACTTACCTGAAGTAGTGGACCACGGCAGGGTTTACGGACCGTGATAGGGACCACGATCCGTTGACCTGGCGGTGGTGGTGACTTGAACTCCACCAGGCCCAGGCATCAGACCACGAGACCTTTCACGGGCCGTGGTTTTGACGACGTAGCCCCCCTTTGCCATCCCTTAGACCCCCACGCCCAAGTGAAGACCACGGGGACCTTCCTGGTCCGTGGTCCTTCACACAGGCTGTGGGAACGTCTGTAGCGCCCTAGACAATAGCCCAACTTTTCATTGACCTCAGCCTACATGCCCAAGTGAAGACCACGGGGACCTTCACATGGGCCGTGGGAAGGTCCGTGAAGAGCTAACCAGTAGCCCCCTAAACCCTGAGCCACCAAACCTCAGCCTAAGTGAGGACCACGAGGACCTTCACGGTCCGTGGTCCCTCACACGGGCAGTGGTAAGGCTCATGAGACAGACCCTCAGTTCAGTAGTCACCAAGTGAAGACCACGACCCATTTCACGGATCGTGGTCCCTATAGACACGTAAATTTTGATCGAACTTAAAGTCCTACACCATTTCTAGAGCTTAAATATTTTATAAAAATCTAAATTAAGTATTTTGTCTTTTACCTTATTTTAGCAAGTTTATTTTAAAGAGAGATTTGAAAAAATAACTATGTATTTTATTTTAATTTAGATTTAATAAATAAGCTAGTGTTTCTTAATTATATTTTTAGACTAGCTATTTGACTTTTCTTATATTTTATTAATTCAAAATAATTAATTAATATTTTTATTATTATATTACAAAAAAATAAAAATAATAACCTATACCCACTACCCCAACCTACCTATACTACACCCCATTATCCCAATTCCTCAACTCCACTCACACCCCCACTTCCCCCACAAAAAGAAGAACCCTTCCTATATTCTGCACAACAATACACATATATATTAACACGATACATCACAAAAAAAAATAATATTCTGCACAACACAACAAAAAAAAACGTACAGAAACCAACAAAAAGAAAAAGGAAAAACAAGATATAGATCATCAGCAAAGAAAAATAGAGGAGAAATTTTTTTTCCAGCAACATACTTCTTTCTCCACGCGTACAACACTTACATATTCATCCTCTTATTATACATATTTTTCTCAATTCACAAATAAAGGTTGAGTTTGAGGTTTGCTTTCGTGGTTTCAAGTTCGTGAGTTTGATTTTCACAAGAGGTACTATTTAACATTTATTTTATAATTTAATTTTCATGATTATATAGTATTTAATTCCAATGTTATGAATTGGCTCAAATTCTATGTTTGTTCAACCTTTTCATTATAATATTGAAATACGGTAAATATGTGTATATTGTTAAATTTACAATAAATTTTGTATAGTATCGTATTTGATCTTTATGTCTAGTATCCGGTGATATCGTTCTTGGTTCTATTTTTACCACAAAAATTCATATTCTGTTTCTTTTTACTTATTTTTAATATATTTATTTGTGGATTAAAGCATGAACAAAGATATTAAAATGATTCCATGTATTAGGTAATCTATAAACTTGATTCTAATAGTCGCCTTACTTTTCTCTCCTTATTTTTAGTATTGATACTTTATTGTAAATATGAATTTAACTGTTTAAAATATAGTATCTTTCGTTATTAGCCTAAATACGTTAAAATAGTAAAATAGTTTATGAAAATATTGGATGAGGGATTTGTGAGGTAGAATTGATTTGTAATTTATTTAATGCTAGTGTTAATTATCATCTAAAGTAGGCTATTGGATATTATTTTGAGAAAAATATCTATTTGAATGATATACAATGCTCACTAATTTTTTTATGTTTTTTTCAAGTAACAAGAAATAAAAATAAAACAAAAACAATATAGACACTACCTGCCTACATATACGACACAACAAATAAAAAATAAGAAAAGAGAAATAGAATGACAAAAAAAAAACAAAGAAAAAGAATATTAAAAAAAAAACCAAAAAAAATAAATATAAAAATAATAACGAAAGCAGCAAAAATAATTTTTTTTAAAAAAAGAAAAGGTTAGAAAACGGACGGAGGCACAAAACCAAGGAAGAAAAAAGGAAAACGTACAAATTTTTTTATTTTTTTGTTAGATAAGTAATAATAATAATTAAATTTCATCTCAATTAAGAATGTGGTTCCACATCTTTTTGAGATACTTAAGAAACTAAAGGATGCGGTTACGCACCTTGGCCAAATTATTTTAATAATTAATTTTGTTAATTCAAACCAAGAGGTGTAAATGGAGATTATTAGGTTTGATGAACTCGAGAGGGGAAGACAGTTATGTCTCCAAATGTCAAGATCGAGAATTCAGTTATGTATCCAATTTAAGACTAATAAAAATTCAACAATTAAAAAATAAGCAAACCATGGCCTGTAGACACAATATATCCAAAAATAGTAAAAATAAGTATAAGTCAATAAAAATGACCATGATAGAACCACGGGACTCGAGGGATGCCTAATACCTTTCCCTCAGTCAACAAAATTCCTTACCCGAATTCCTGGTTCACAGACCAAAACTAAAAGAGTCATTTCCTATTGATTAGGGATTCGAAAAGGTCACTTGGAACACCACAACTCAATTACAAGTGGCGACTATGAAAAAAATAATTATCCCTAAATCAATACTGTCACTTGAATTGGGAAAACACTTCCGCTGCCATGCACAAAAAGGGGTGTGACAGTCCCTTTCACGATCTGTGAAGGTGGCCGTGGTCAGCCCCGTCAGCAGTTTTAGTCATGGGTCTTTTGGTCTTTTCCTATTTCGTTGGACCCTAAACTACGTCGTTTTAACCCTAAACTACGTGGTTTTGATTAGTTTTAGCCTAGAAACATAACTAGAACTTACCTAAGTCAGATCTTACATCAAAACTAAGAAAATTAGAGCTGAAAGAGAAGAAAAGGTCGAGCAACCCTAGTTCAACAACGCAACAAGATTCCAACCCCAAAATCAAAAGATTTCTCCGTGGAATTCATCACCAGGTATGTGGGATTTCACTAGTGGGTTCCTTTGGCCTATTAGGTCCCTAGATTTCAGTTAGATTCTTGATTTCCTATTATCAACTAGACCTAGGGTTTCTAGAACTTCAACATATTATCATGAATTAGTTAATTTAATGTTCCAAATCAGATTATCATGTTATTACTTTGTTTATTGCATGAATTTCAGAACCCTAGCTACGTATTTCTCTAGTTCTGGAATTACACATGCTAGGCCAGATATTTCAGTATTTCAGATATACATGCGTCAGTCTTGAATATGTCATTATTAGTATATTAATGTGCATTCTCAGTTTGCATGTAAGTTTTGAGCTATCCAGTATACTACAAAATTTAGTCATAATGTTTTAATCATTTAATCTATTGGTAGTACCATAATACGGAGTGGACTAGGGTTCAGTGTACCCGAATAGTCCCAGAACTACGAGCCACGTGGGTTGTAAGTCCACTCTGTGGGCATCATATTAGTGATCACGCCAGCATGCCTCTACACCTTTGGCCGAGTGTATTGTGTCCTCTCGATGGGGCGTATACATCAGAATCCACATTTAGCTCATGTGGTTTTATTGTCGGTTATTAGTAGCTCACATAGTTTAGTCAGACTCCATTGCATTGACTACATTGAAGTATAATCAGTATTCAGTATCAGCATGTTAAATTTGGTCATTGCATTCAATTTGCTCAGTATTCAGTATCCATATTATGTTTGAGATTACATTATTGCTTTATTGCTCTGTTCAGTTATGATGTTATTCAGCTTTACTCTATCCTGCATGCTCAGTACCTTTCAAGTACTGACACATACTCTGCGCTACATCTTCTCATGATGTAGGTTCAGGTTTTCAACATCCAGATCACGCTTAGATCGGTTCCCGATCTCTAGTTTAGCAGCATCAGTGGTGAGTCTTAATTCTTCGAGTCATGTTATCTTTCCAGTATTTCAGTCTTTTAGTTTCAATTTTGCTAGACTTAGCTGGGGCATGTCCCAACACTTCTAGTCAGTTAGAAGCTATTTTCAGACATAATTAGATTCAACTTAGTATTTTGAGTTTGATATTTCTTTGTATTAAAACTCTCATATTTATATATTCAGTTTTATTATATGGGTATTCCCCATCATTTCAGATTTAGTTATGATTAGCTTCCGCATCAGTTTTATTTCTCAGTTTATCTTAAGTATGCTCATGATTATGCCAACAGGGATAGCTTGGGGTCACTTGTTATCGTAGGTCCCGTGTCCGCATCTCGGGGGTAGCTCGTGGCGTGACAAAAGGAAACTTTGATTTCAAAAAGAGCCTTTGAGCTAGTTTTTCAGTAAAGCGTAAATGCTTTCACAATTAAACAAGCGAGGAAACTTTGATTTCCAAGATAGCCTTTGAGCTAAATTTTGATAAATTATCTCAAACCACAGAAAGAAGGTATGTTTTTAAACATAGAGCTCGTATTATATTTTGGGAGTAGTATTTAGCACCGATATGGGGAGAGTTCAGACAACTCTCTGCCTCCATAAACCATGTAGCCATCATGGGTAGAAAATAGTCATACTTTTTAGATGATTCATTAGTGTTTTTTAGCATAGACTACTGGATCAACTTAGCAGTCCGGTTCTGTACCTCGGCAAGGTATATGATAGCCCTGGCAGCGTAAGGAAAAACGATGTATCATCACAATAGCTCTTAAGTGATGGTTGTCGGTTAGAGAAACTCCCATAAAAGTATTTTGTATTCTTATATACACATAAGTAAATTGTATTTTTATATACATTCCAGAGTTTATATTGTATCTTTGCATACATACAGAGTTACTATTATATTTCTAAATACACAGAGTTGTTATCCATGTTTTAAAAGTTGTTCTATATACTGCATTAATATTATTGCTTTATATTGAAATAAGTTAAGTTGTGTTGAGTTGAGCCAGGTATGTTCTTTCAGTTGCTTTCAAGCTTATGTCTTATTTTAGTATTCCCCTTGCATGCTCGTACATTTATGTACTGATGTCATTTGGCATGCATCGTTGTTATGATACAGATAAAGGTAACCATGATCAACATCTAGCGCTTCGTTGATCCAGTTGATCATTCAGAGTCTTGTGGCGAGCCTTCTTGCTTTACGAAGGATCCCTATTTACATTGCTTTAGTAGTTTTCAGTTGTTAGGATTATTGGGGGTCTTGTCCTGACATTTCTCACAGTAAGAGGTTTCATAGACAATTGGTTAGTTCATTTGTCACTATCTTGTTATTGGCTTATGTTAAATCTTGAGTTGCTAGTTTGGCTAAGTTGAATTTTATTTAATATATTCTAAGTTATCTATTAATCAATTCAGTTTAATTTTTAATGTATTTTATCATGAGTAAGTCTTTCGCTAAGAGTTAATCCAGGCCAAGGGTTCTCTTAGGGCCAACAATGGTTTTCGAGTGCCAGTCCCGCCCAGGGTGTATGCTCAGGGAATCAGAACCTTAGTTTGAAACCCTAGGTGAATCCTTTTTCTTTCTCTTTATGTTTTTAGAGAGAGAATATTTAGGAGAGAAATTGATTTTCTTTTGGGAATTTGGAAGAATGAATCAAATGGGGGTGAATTTGGGGGTTAAAAGGCTTATATAGCGGTTCAAAATATAGAAAAACGATATTAATATAGAAATTAATTAATTGGGAAAAGACCCAACTGCCCTTGAAAAATAACTTCCAGTTACCATCGACGACCCACCATCGACCTACCGTGGATGGACCTATGGTCCGTCCTGTACACTCGTAGTTCCTTGTCAGAGAGTTTTGCTTGGACCCATGGCTCCTAAACCACGGATCATAGATCCCACTATGGTTCGTAGGTCTAGTCGTGGTCCTTGGCCTAGACAACTTAAAGGGGGACGATTCCACGGACCCACCTACTATCCGTGGCCCATACCACGGGCCGTGGTTGGCCCTCGTGGATGCAACCTGGGATTTATGAAATCTGCTAGGCTTTCCTCTTTAGTATACAAGATGTTATAATCTCTCTCCCTTCGGACCATTCATCCTCGAAGGAGATTCAAACTTGTTCTAAAAGGATAGGTGAGGAACTAGCAACCCAACCTACGATGCAATGCATACAACCAAGGTGGAACTATCGACTCCAAGCTAGAACATTCTCAAAATATCATAAGAGGGGTGAAATTAACTCTTTTAGCCCATTATGCATGCGATGCACATAAATAAGAAGGAAACATCAACGCGAATCTCATCATACTCAAATGCATCATAAGGAAGTAGGAACTACATCTATCAACCCAATATGTATGAATTTTCAAAATTACTCATTTTCAAGAAGGAACTACCTTCTCCAAGCTAAAATCATGCTCAACACAATCTCATGGAGATCATATGAAATTCACTCTCAAAAAGCTTATCTAAAGCATGCTCATTAATTAATCTCATGAAGTCTATAGGCAACTCATACTCAATGCACAACAATCATGAGGAAGATCAATCACATAAACTCATTTTTTTCAAAATACAAGTTTTCATGAACATGCATCACACAAGGAAATCATGGAAACACATAAAAATACATGACTCTCACAAGGACAAATCAAGGGGAACTCATTACCTCAAGATAGAATAGGAGTAGAAGGAAAGATATAAGGATATCAGAACATCATATCGGCCTTGGCCTCCCAAGTGGAATCCTCAACCAAACGATTCCCACACAAAACCTTCACGGAAGCTATTTCCTTGTTTCTCAACCTCTTAACTTGCAGGTCCAAAATCTCCATCAGAACCTCCTCATATGAATGATCTCATCAACTCCCAACCATTCTAGGGAAGCTATGGATGTCGGATCCCCAACACACTTTTTAATCATAGAGACATGGAAAACGAAACTCACAGTTGCCAACTCATTTGGCAAGTCTAACTCATAAGCAACTCTATCAAGCATCTCAAAACATGATACAAGCCTTCATACTAGGGACTAAGCTTCCTCTTCTTACCAAACCTCATCACACCCTTTATGGGTGAGATTTTCAAATAAAGCCAATCGTTAACCTAAAATTCTAGATCCCTTCTCCTCACATAGGCATAGGACTTTTACGAACTTTGAGCCATTTTTAATCTCTCTATAATGAGTCAAACTTTCTCAATGGCCTCATGTACAAATTCGGGTCCTATTAGGGCAACGTCACCCACCTCAAAACAACCTATGGGAGATTTACACCTCCTACCATACACGGCCTCAAATGGAGCCATACCGATACTTGAGTGATAACTATTATCGTAAGCAAACTCAATCAATGGCAAATGGCCATCCCAATTTCCCTTAAAATCGATCACACAAACCTTTAACATATCTTCCAAAGTTTGGATCATATTCTCTGCTTGCCCATCGGTTTGGGGATGAAAAGTTGTGCTAAGTTTAACCTTAGTGCTAAGCCTCTTTCAGAGTAACTTCCAAAACTGAGAAGTTAATTGGGTACCACGATCGGAAATAATAGACAAGGGCACTCCATGAAACCTTACAATTCCTCCACCAAATAGGAAACCTTGACGGGAAGGAAATGAGCCAATTTCGTCATTCGATGACTATCAACCAAATGGAGTCATGTTGTCGCCGGGTGCAAGGCAAACTGATGAGTCCATAAATTGGACTCATTTAGGGATATATTTTAATAGAAATTGTGTCCTCAAATGTTTATTTTATCTCAATATCTGATGAAAACCCTTAAGTTTCAGGTATTTGATGTTTGAAGGAAAGCATGGACACTACGTTGCAAACAAAGAATGAAAAGGCTGAGAAGAACGAAGAAATGAAGGCCTGAGGATCGCTGAGTCCACTTGGCGAGTCACCAAAAGGTTTTAATTCACCTTTTGTCCCAGTGTGCTAAGCCTTGAGGGAAAGGATCAAGTCGGTGGAAAAAAGGAGCAATCGACGCATCGCTGAGAAGTTCCGCGAAGCAGTACCATGTCGCCCAATGACCTAAAGCACGACTATGTTGAGGGCTGGTGCAAGAAAATGATGAAACACACTAAAGGGTGAATCACCGAGTTGAATGACGATTCTGACTAACGACGCCAAAGGATCTGCTGTAACACAAATCTGTGGAAACTATAAATACTAGTTAGAGTTGTAGTTTTAGGTGTCGAACAATTATTATAATTTTCACTTAGAGTCGAACAATTATTATAATTTGGATATAAAATAGTACTTTTTAGTATTTTTTCTCTAAGCTTGAGAGGGTTTTGAAGACTTGAGGAAAAAGAGGGTTTCATCTCCAAGCATTTGGACTTGGGTCTCTTGGATTCTTCATTCTTGTCCTATAACAAGACTTAAATATTCATACCCATTTGAATGCAAACTCATTTAGGTATAAATTTCTATCTCTTGATGTGTGGCTAAAATCCCCAATCCTTGGGGTATGATTTCGCGAATATGGGTTAAGATAATTCTTGGGTCTTGCTTGCTGATAGTTTAATCGTAGTTTAATTGTGATTTCGTTTAGTGATTGTGGATTAATTTAATGAATTTGTAGTTGCAAATACAAGTTTTTTATGTGTTTTCGGCTTGTTCGAGAGAGAGGTCGTAAAATTAAGACCACTAGATAGATGGGCAGTATGAGTGGGTCGACATGAGGTTCAGCTCGAGAGAGTGAACCCTAGTCCCATGTCCACACACTCAACTCGCGAGAGTGAGTGGGTTAAGGCGTAGGCTGGTCTTCATGCGGCAAGTCGGTGTCCGAGAGGAACGCATTTGAAACAGGGTAAGTTGCTCGAGAGAGAGCTTATTCCCCTTAAAGTCTAGCCTAGTCACAAATACTCTATGAATTTTCTATCGAAAACATGTACCCAATAATCTAGCTTAACCCGTATTCCCGTCACATCCCAAAGATCCCCTCTCATTACTTAGAAACCCTTGTTATTTTGCGGTTTTTGCCTTACTTGTGACAAAACCTCCTATTATTAATTGACACTCTTGTGTCCCCCTTTAATTTACAATGTTTGTAATCGTTAATGTCTTTAGTTACGACTAGTTAGAACTAAATTTTATTTTTCTATTAATTCTCAAAACCTCTCTCTTGGGACGATCCCAACCCTTGGTTGGGTTACTAAACTATTGTACGATAGTAGACACTTGCATCGGAAGTTATGTCTTGATTACGCAAACATCACAAACCAATAATAAAGTACATATTTAAGTTTTCCCACTTAGAAGTAGGGATGCTAATATCTTGGGACAACCCACCTGGTTTCTGATGCTCAACCCTTAATTGTTGGTAATTTGGACACTTAGCAACAAATCCCACAATATCCTTCTTCATCCCATTCCACCAATATACCTCCCGTAAGTCACGGTAAATCTTCGTGGCTCCCGGGTGAATAGAATACTGTGAACTATGGGCTTCTGTCAAAATTTGTTCCCTTAATTCATTAACATTTAGAACACATAATCGACCTTGGAACCTAAGTACCCCATCTCCCCCTTGGGAGAAAGCCTCAATGGACTTTTTAAGTACCACCTCTTTCAATTCTACCAAATTTGGACCAAGACATTACTTAGCTTTAATATCCACCAGAAAAGACGATTTGGAAGCATTATGAAGAATAACACCACCCTTGGAAGGGTCTACTACTGAGCATATTAAAGTATTGTCTAAACACCCTATTCATGCCATCTCTAAATGCTGCCGGTTCCATAAGTTAAACCAAACGACATCATTAAAACTCATAATGACCGAACCGAGTTCTAAAAGCCATTTTCGAAATAACATTCTCTTTGACCCTCATTTGGTTATAACCCGACCTAAGGTCAATCTTAGAAAAGTAACCGAAATCTATTCTCCTCACCCTAACTAGGTGGTACATGCAACACTTAAATGTCAATTTCTTAGCCTTAAGAAAATAAATAACCCAACCTTTTAGCATAGATCCCCCCCCCCCCTTCCACTTTCGAATAGGCTCATTCGGGAACTAAAATTTGACCACACGAGTTCTACAAGAATAACAAGGGTGCGACCAATCTATACCCATACTAACATCAAAATCTAGCATATCAAGCTCTACCAAATCACAAGGGTAACTCTATGGGATAAGGAAATGAGAACTTTCTATAGACACTCTTAGCCACAATAGAATCACCAACAGAAATAGAGACATAAAAGGGATCTAATAATTCACCAACAAGCACATCTAATTTCATATCTACATATGTCATTACAAAAGAGAAGATAGTACCGGGATCTAGTAAGGCATACATCTAATTAAAGGCATTCAACATATCGATAGCCACATCAGGAGAACACTCTTGTTCACCTCTAATTTGGAGTGCATAGAACCTATCTTACTTAGGAGCACTAATACCTGAATCACTAGGAGTAGCTTGCTTTCCCTCTCTTTCTTTTGCCGCAAGAATTGGGAAACCCCTCATTTTGTGACCATTTTTACCACAACCATCGAAACCTACTAGACATTCGCCTGCATTCTTTCTTCCACACTTAGTACAATCCCTACTACCATTTCCTTGAGGCTTAGAGTTAGGCACCCTCTCTTGGTTGAACCTTGGAGCCTTAGAAGAACCTTGCTCGAAAAACCTTTGTCGAAATCTAGAACAACCTTGTCTATCGGACCTTGTGGTTGAATAATGCTATCAAAGACACTTCATCCAATTCTAAGCGTCAACAATCGTTAATCAGTATATAACCCAACTAAATGAATTAGGGTTGAATCCCATAGGGATCAGAACATGTTTAAGATTCAGTACAAACATGGTCAAATCAGTCATATGAATAGACATTAACGAATAAAAACATAATTCAAATCAGGGGTTGACACGAATGTCAAATAACAAGAGGTTTTGATTAGAATTATCAACTACAACAACAACAAACAACACAAAAATAACAATAATGAGACGAGTTCTTGGGATATGATTCGATTATAGGCTAATGTAGACAAATGGGTAATTGCAACTATCAGAAAATAGCTAGATATTACTGATTAAGATAAACTATAGAGGAGGTAAGCTTTCTCTCGAACAATTTACCTCGAATCAAGTCGATTTCTCTCGAACATCGACAAACATGCAAAATAAGAACAACTTACGCCTTAGTCCATTCACTCTCTCGAGCTGAATGTGTGGAAAAGGGCTTAGGATTCACTCTCTCGAGTTGAACCCATGACAACCCAATACCCACAGACCATCAATCAATAATCTTGGTTTTAAAACCTCTCTCTTGCAAGCCAAAAATACGAAGGTAGAACTGCATTCTTAACTACAATTCTTAAATTGAACCACAATTAATGATTGAAATCAGTTCTAAAAAGCATTTAAACTAACAATTATCAATACCCATAAACTAAATCAGCCCATAATCACATAATCACACCCCAAGAATTGGGGTTTTAGCTAGTCATCATAAAAAGATAAAAATCATTACAAAATTGAGTTTCCATCAACTGGGTATGATTAATTTCGTCATTACGATGCTCCAAGTCGAAGAATCTCAAAGATCCATTTTCCATTTCTCAAAAGTGAAAAACTTCAATTCTCTAAAGCTTAGGAAAAACTAGAGAAAACTTGTCTCAATACTTAGAGTTCAAACTAAAATTCTAATAATTAATAACTCGATGCTAAACAAAATGTTCAAAAATGTATTTATAGTCCCCAAAAATGTGTTGCAAAGAGCCATTCGGCGCAGTAAGTCGGGCTCGCCGATCCACTCGGCGATGACCCTTTACCCAATTTCATCGCCTTTCGATCTTGGCCTTTAACATCTTCAAGGTTTGTAACTTTGTGCAATCAAACACTGCATCGCGGAACCACTCGGCGATTCGCCGACTGCTCCTTTCTCTCGCCGACTTGATTTTCTCCTTTAGGGCTTGGCACACTGGAACATTAGGCAGTCAAGAAGCCGTTCGGCGACTCACCAAGTAGACTTGGCGATCATCAGGCTTACTTTTCTTCATTCTTTCAGCTCACTTTGTTCCTTTTTGCAAAATAGTGTCCTTGCTTTGTTCCTCAATCCAAATACTTGGAAATCAAAGGTTTTACATCAGTTATTGGTACAAAATAGGCATTTGAGGACACTAAATCATTACAAATAAATCCCCGAATGAGTCCAAATCTAGGACTCATCACCTTGAATGTGAGAAATTACCCTCCTCATTCCTAGAGCTCTTTGTCTCCCTAGACCTCTCTTTAAGTTTCTCCTCTTCAATTTGTTGGGCTTAAGCCATAATATGAGAAATATCCATGTCATGAACAAGCATAGCCGCATGGCACTCTTTCACTACCAAATCGGACACACCTTAAACAAACTTTCTTATTCTTGCACTAGAATCGGAAACTATAGAAAGTGCATACTTCGACAACTGAGTAAACCTCAAAGCATATTCCTTCACACTCATATTCCCTTGTTGAAGGTTTAAAAACTAAAGAACTTTAGCCTCTCACATTTCAAGATGAAAGAACCTATCAAAAAAAGTGGACTTTAACCTTTCCCATTCTAAAGGACTTGCTTCCTTCGCTTGGTTGATTCAACTTTGAGTAACACCCATTAGCTGATAAGAAAACAATTCCACCTTTTTTACTACAGTCATTCCCATAATAGTAAACACATTTTCGACCTCATCAATGAACTCTTGAGGATCTTTCTCAACCTTAGAACCATAGATTTCTGGAGGATTCATCCTAGTGAAGTCCCTCACTCTAGGTGCTACTGTACCCACATTTGGATTTACAGGGACTACTACCTCTCTTTTGGCTTTGGCCGTCCCTGCTTGAGCCAACACTTGAAAATTCATCCTAGACTCCACATTAGTCACACTCTCGGGCAAAGGATCGATCGAAACTTGGGGAGCTTGAGGAGGATCTTCGTGATCCATATTGTCTCCCTCATTCCCTCTAGCGAAAGCTCTTTGAGTTGTCATATCCTGAAGAACATAGGATAGGTATTAGAAGAGAGATCATATAGGGTTAAACTCTATCGCACGACTTTAGAGTAATGAAAGAAGTGGAGTTTCCTAATCATCTTGTAGCCTCTCATTCATAAATGTGGCACGTTTCACACTGATGAACAAGACTCTACTAGACGTGGCTTATGAGACATCCTAGGACCATTATAAACCTGGCTCTGATACAAAGTTTGTCACGACCCAGGGGTACCCTCTAGAGGTAACATGGCGTATAGAACCCTGAATGACTTCATACAAGTCACTTAGCTCTCATAACATAAGAAATAGAACAATAAGAGTAAAACAATAGTCTAAGTCCAAAAAGTTTTATTAAACGGAAAGAGGAAGTCTATACTCTTGTCTCATCATAGCCATCTAATAGAATAAAATTTGGCCTAGCCCATGCATCATGTCCAAAAGAGAAAATATATGAAAGAAACTAAACAATAAGAGTCTGTCCTGAAAGCATGAGGACTCACCAAACCTCGAGAATCAATCAAATCACCAACTAGCCACAAAACTGAGCACCCTTAATATCGAACCCTACATTTGAGGAAAATGTAGGCAAGAGTATGCGTTAGTAAAAAACAATGTACCATGTATGATAGCCATGCATAAAAACATTTAAAACATGCAAAAAGGGATATTTCATTTCATGACATGCGATTGACCAAGTTAAACATCATATGAAAGAGTAATAAAACATAAGTCATAAATCATGGTCAGTGCAAGTTAACTTCATCTTTAAAACCTTGAAAATCATATGTGATACTTCTTGAAGTAACCTTAATTCATTATTACTTTTTGGGAATTAGCCTTGACCAACATGAGACCATGTGAGCTATAACATGATCCCCAGTGTTTCCCACACCGGAAAGGGTTCTCCTACTTTCCAAGGTAGAACCATGAACATCTAGCTTAAGTGAATCTACTATCTATCAATCTATGGGGGAACACAATTAAGGGATAATGAGATTGCTACTAGAAACCTGGAGTCTACTACGTGAAGGCTTCCATCTCGTGAGATTGCTTTGGAAACATGGACTGTACTGATGTGAGAGCTTTCATCTCAGATTAAATATCCACTCACTGCAAAGAATAAATCCCACAGAATAGTTATTAAGTCTTGACTTAGCTCATAATCCATGGAAAGGTGCCCTTGGTCAACCAAACCAAGTTAGTTTCATTAGAATAGCTCCTTAGACCATGCGTGAAAAGTCCTTTCACCATCCATGATCCTTTTATGATCACTTTTGATCTTTGATTCAATTAGGTTAGAAATCATTTTAACCTATGAATACTTTATATGTGTTTGTGAGAATGTCCTTTCAACAATACAACAACAACATCATCATTGGTACTTTAATCTCAAAGTACCTTTAAAACATTTGCATAGATTTCATAAAATAATGCATAAGTGCATAATTCACCTTTTGAGGTCAAAACCCACTTTATATCATCATAATTGGATAATATGGGATCTACATGGGTTCATGAGGAATCATCATAAAAACCATAGTATTTCATCAATTCATGCATAAGAGATCATAAATCAATCATTTAAATCAACATTGAAGAGAACCCATGATAATTCAAGAATCCTTAACTCAACTGGGGAATTCTAATCTTTGAAATTGTGGAATTTGGGAACTCCATGGATGGAATGAATCCATGGATGAAAACTATCATACAGTGAGTCCAAATACTAGTCTTCAATGGAGGAATCAGAACCTTAGCTTGAAATCCTAGGTGAATCGTTCTTTTTCTTCTTCTTTAAGTTTCTAGTGAGAGAATATTTGGAAGAGGATTGGTTTTCTTTTGGGAATTTGCAAGAATGAATCAAATAGGGTGAATTTGGGGGTTAAAAGGCTTATATAGGGGGTTCTAAATATAGATAAAATGACATAATATATGAATTAATTAGTTAGAAAAATACCCAACTGCCCATGAAAAAAATAACTGCCAGCTACCACCGATAACCCACCATCGACGAAACGTGGATGGACCTACGGTCCATTCTGTACACTTGTAATTCCTTGTTAGAGAGTTTTTCCTGGACCCATGGACCGTGGATCCACCTACGATCCAGGTCCAGTCATGGTCCTTGGCCTGGATAACTTAAGGGGGTACCAATCCATGAACCCACCTACGGTGTGTGGCCCACACCACGGGCCGTGATTGGCCTTATTGGATGGCACCTGGGAATTCTGAAATCTTCTAGGCTTCCCTCTTTTGTGTACAAGGTATTACAATTATGCTTAGGGTTTTAGAAGAGATCTCATGAAGAAAAGAAAAGAGGAGAAAAAGGAAGAACATCAAGATCTCTTGCGAATCAAAGTATTGTTTCGCTAAATGGAGGTATGTAAATTTTCATAGTATTGGTTTCGTTCACCGAAACACCAATCATGATTTACACATTGAAATTTCATTCATAAGATTGGGAATATTGAGTCTTAATGAATTCTTGATGAGTTTCTTGAAGGTTATGTTTCCTTGTTTAATATGGGGTTTCGTTGAGTTCTTTGAATGAGGATCTTGTGTTTGAGTATTGTATTGATTAATTTAGAGTGGATTTTGTTGTAATTATGTTGGGTCTATGAATCCATAAGAGTTTGAGGGGAATGGCTCGATTCTAGAGGAGTTAGACATGAAATTAAAGCAAGAAAATTTGTCAAAATTATGGGAAAGGGGGTGGGGCGCCGTGCCACTCAGTGCGTCCCAAATAAGTTTACGTAGGTTGGGGCCTAGAGAAAAGCACCACTAAGTGTGCCCCAACCCACCTTCAGTAGGTCTGGGGCTGGTGCCCTACACCACTCAGTGTGACAGGGTCGCCAGGTCCCCTACCCTTCTGACTTTCTTTCTGTGGGAATTACCTCGAATCGTACCTATATTTTCTACTTCATATCAAAAATATAAAACACATTTTAACATAGGGAGATAATTCATTAATGAATCATAACCCTTGAATCCATAACTCAAATTCAAGGTAGAGCTAAGAGTAAGGTCTTGAGAGTTCTTTCAAGACATTTTTAGGAGTCTGTTACAATCTTTTAACTTGTTTAAGACTTGAGTACTTGAGTTTGAGGATGAGGAGAGTTGAGTTTCATTTTTCAAAATGAATATATAGGAATTAAGTATTACCAAGAGTAAATATTTTTACATTTTAAATGAGACGAAATATCAATTTCCAAATTAGTTCATGAAGAGTTTTTGAGTATAATCTCTTTTAAGAGAACCTTTTGAATAATAATATCAAAGGTTGAGGATGAGGAGATTTTTTAAACGTATGAGCTGAGTTATATTTTTGGGAGTAATATTGAGCACCGATAAGGGGACGAATTTATAAAACTCAAAGTCCTCATAAACCATGTAGCCAACGTGGGCAGAAAGGGTCATACTTTTTATATGAATCCTTATTTATTGTTAATCATATCTTAGTGGATCCACTTAGTTGAGGATGTCTTGTACTCTGGCAAGGTATAGGACAGTTCTGGCAGCGTGGACGAGACGATGTATCATCACATAGCTCATAGTGATAGTTATCGATTAGAGAATCTCCCAAATTGAGTTATTTTGTATCTTTACATACAAACTAAGTTATTATTATTTTTAAATACATTGAGTTGTTATCTACTATTTTAAATGATTTCTATAAACTGCATCTTTATTCTTGTTTTTATATTGTATTGCGTTGAGTATCCATGAGTTGAGGTTGAGTTGAGTATAGTTGAGGTGAGTTTGTTTACTTCTTTCCAAGTTCAAGCTTTTATGTTATCTGCGGTATTCACCTTACATGCTTGAACATTCAATATACTGATGCCATTTGACTTGTATCATTTCATGATGCAGATACAACATATCAAGGTCATCAACAGGCGATTCATTGATATTATTGGCAGTTCCAGAGTTTTTTGGTGAGACTTATTGCTTTTTCGGTGGATCCCTTATTTATTTTCATCTATTTCAGTTTTGTAGGATGACCGAGGGTCTTGTCTCAAAATCCCTCATAGTATTATGTAACACCCCAAAAATTTCTAAGTTAAGACAAACCATTCTTGCATTGCATATAAGGTCGTACTGATTGACTCTTAATTTTTCTTAGGTATTAAGGAAATTATTTAGTGTGAGAATGATTTTGGATATTCATGTAAGTCACTAAAAACTCCTAGCACAAAGTTGAGTTGAAAGTTTCCTTATCGATTAAGTTTTGACATAAGATTTTACTTCGAACAACTTAAAACGACCATATCTCTTAGAATATAGAGATTTATGTGTCCCATAACCAATCAAATTAATTGTCTTTGAATTATCTTTCCAGCACCACAAATTTCGCAACAATTTGATTTTTGAGTAAAAAGTTATGACCATTTTAGTAACTGCTGTAGTGCAGTTCCGTTTTAGCCGCGGAAAAATTCTTAATAAGGTAATTTTCTTATCCTTATACCACTAGTAAAACCTTAAAACGTATTTATTAACTCCTATAATGCCCTAAACAATCTTATTTATATCTTTTAATCCGTCATTCTCGTCTCTCAAACCATAAGACAAAACCCTAAGGAAAAATCAAAGTAGAAGACTCCATTCAAGATTCTTTCAATCTTTTAAAGATTTTTTCCATCTTTTTCTAGATTCTTCTTCAAGATAAGTTTTTCTCAAAGAATTTCATTCTTTCCAACTCAAATTCCTCCATACAATTATAAATCACTAATGAAAATCATAAACCTTTGCCATAGAGATTTCAAGAAACTACTTCAAGAATGTCAAGAAAGGGTTCTTGATTTTTCTCCTTCAAGTTAGGGTTTCAAGGCTTGTAATCATGTTTTTCTTCAAGATTTTTCAAGATTCTTCAAGAACCTTGTTCTTCCAGGTATGTATTTATGTCATAGTGTTGGACTAGTTCGTCCTCATGCCCTACATCTACTTTCAAATCAGTAAAATATAAATCTAGGATTCTACCCCTAGATTTGAGTATATGAAATTTCCGCTCTATATAAGGAGAAGATTAAAAGGTGGCATGATGCTATGATTTCTAGTGGATAAGATAGTCCTTCTTTTCAACTAAAGATTGAAACTCTTTTCAGAAAGCTTAAGTCCAAGTGGAATGGTCCACACACGATCACAATAGTGTTTGAAAATGGAGCGATTGAATGGAAGATGAAAAACGGGTGAGATTTAAATTCAATGGCCAATGGTTGAAGGCATACTTTAGGGAAGGTAATGATTTATGTGTTGTAGAAGTGGTGTATTTGGATGATTTTTGAAGGCATATCCACGTCGTGGTGTGACGTTATATTAGGGGCTTCTTTGGAGGCAACCCAAGCGTTAGTTTTTTTCAATAACCTAGGTGTTGAAATGTTTGGGTATCATGTGCAAATGGGCGATGGAAAAGGAAACTTAGAAATACACCGAGAAAATTAAGCGATGCTGCAACGAGTTCACTCGATGGGGTGCTCAATTTTCGGTGCTTGCTGTCCCTTTTTTGGCGTATAACATCACACACTTAGCGATGCACCAATGTAATTAACTAAACTCGCTGCAATTCGCCTAATCAAGAGCTCAAAATGGGAACCAGTAAATTGGATGACATTCATAGAAATGCAGAGATTCGCCCATATGTGTCGGGCGATCGCAGTACAGTTCACTGAAGTGGAGGCTAAATTTCCCCAAGTTACAGAAACAATCAGCGAGTTGCTCTTACTTGGCGATATGCCGAATGAGTCAGTAAATGTCACTCACAAAAATTCTCCGGTATTACTTCCATCTTCCCTTGCTTATGTTGTTTATTTGCATTGAGGATACTATAGTTTTATTTTGGTGGGGTGAGGGAATTTGAGCCAACACTTCCCGTTTTTCTTTATATTTTTCTATTGTTAGTTTTCTATGACTGTATCTCTTTTGTATATTTCATTCTCTCTTGATTTTGCCACCCCATGAGTTTTAAAATTTGTGAAATGCTTAAAGTAATTATTAATATTGATTAAAGGATCGATTATGTTCAATAACAATGTCTTGAATAGTACTCTTGATAAGCATGATATAGAGTGTTGGTAGTGCGAGAGTTTTGTCGAATTTGTTGCACTTTTGAGCAATCTCTTTGAATATTTTGTTAACTAGATGTGTTTTAATGTGAGCCTTGCAATGAACATCACACACACACTTTTATTCTTTTCAGGGTGTGTTAAATAAGTGTATTTTAAATTGCCATGTGTTATGAGGTCTTACTTGATAGTATGTGTGTGGAGTCCTAGAATTTTTCTTGTTAGTCCAATTGTTCAAATCTTGATGAATGTTAGGCGTTATCGTGGGCAACAATTCAAATAGGGAATCCAAATGTCCATAATTTTTTGTAACTACCTTGTGAGGGTGTGCATCCATTTTTGCACCATTTGAGCCTAACCCATTTGTTGGCTAAGCCAAAAGAAAGCCTATTTATCCAAATTGTCCCTAACTTCTCACATAAAATCCTTTTTGAAGCATTGTTATTTTTAAATAGCAAACTTAGGCCAAAACCGTAGTTGGGGGTGTATAAAGGAACGAGGAATGAAAGCCAAGTGAAGTCAAATAAAAATGAAATGAGACTCAACTCTGAAGTTTGTTACAAAAAGAAGGAACCCCTCCTCATAAATTCTTGGAAAATGAAAATTAAAAAGAAAAGTGATGAAATAAAGGGGATTCCAAAGTTAATTGAGTGAAAAGTCGATGTTTGAGTTCTCAAAATGAAAAAAATGAAATTAACTTTAGAAGAGGTGAAGATGATTGCAACAATGCTTTAAAAAGATAAAGTCATTGAGCCAAATTAACCATACCTTAACTCCTAGATCCATTACAAGCCTAAAAGACCCTTAAGATCTTGCATGAACTAGGTTTTGTGATGATTGAAAAATATGGGCAAGCATATGGTCCAAAGCTTGTATGTGTTTCTCTATCGACAAAGTTAGAGTTGCATTGATTCCTTTTATTGTTGTTGATTTTCTTTGTCAGAGCATGAATCATTCTTGATGGGAGGTCACTTGAATGCATTTATTGAAACATGTTGTTGCAATAAAAAAGAAGCTAAAGTGAGTTTGAGCTTGTGTTGGGACCGGCTAGTCATAATTTGATGTTTTTGATCATGATTGAGTGTATCATGTTGTTTAGAGTAGTCTTTTATGACACTGTCATGTTAGCTCTCATTCAAAACTATTGTAGACACCCTTATTGAGCTAATCATGTTCTTGATTTACTTGAGGACAAGTAAAAGTTTAAGTTGGGGGTGTTGATGAGTGGTAAATTTGCACTCATTTCAGGTCTATTTAGCTCAATAATTAGTGCCTGTAATGCCTTATTTTGTCCTATTCTGATGACATGTTGATGATTTATAGCTATGAAGGCAAATTGAAAAGGCAAGGATTGATGTTTGAAAGAATGACCAAAAATGCAAAAAGAAGTGCAACCTATACAGTGTTGATCGCCAAACATAAATGGTGAATCAACTAATAAATCTAAGACCTCCTACGTTGACAGTTCACTTGGTCATATATCTGAGTCAATTGTCGAATTGAAGGAAGGATGGTGATTCACCGAAAGACAAAGGAAAAAATAGTGGATGTTGCCAAATTTGACATTACTAGCCGATAAAATGAAGGTTCAAAATGTCGAACGAGGTGGTGATCGGCGTCTCACCGATTTGATTAAAGTGAACTCGAACAAGATCATCGAATAAGGTTAAAACACCTGAAGCCTAAAGGAAGAAAAAGACAAACTGAAGAGAGATGGCCGATTTCGGAATGTATTTGGCGAACTCAATCAAAGTTGTCGAGTGAAACACGAAGTTAGTTTTTGGGAAACTATAAAGAAAAGTTTTATGAAATCAAACATGAAATGATAGAATTACATGAATTTATGATGAAACCCATGTCTAACCCATTTTTTCTAGATGTTGATGATTGAAAGTGGATTTTGAACATTGAAAGGTGAATTATGGAATTATTCATTTTCTTATGAAATCTATGAATATGTTTAGGGATGCTTTGAGAGTGAAGTATCAATAATGATGGTGTTGT
Source organism: Solanum verrucosum (assembly GCF_900185275.1). NCBI lineage: Eukaryota > Viridiplantae > Streptophyta > Magnoliopsida > Solanales > Solanaceae > Solanum > Solanum verrucosum. The sequence continues at coordinate 779,047 of NW_026020177.1, forward strand.
TGTGTTGTTGAAAGGATTTTCTCATATACACATGAAATCATGAATGTGAAAGGTTTTCTCACATAGTAAAGGGTTTTAAGGTTGAAAGGTGTTCTCACCTAAATGAATCGAGGAGAAAGATCTATCCTATTGAAACCTAGCTTGGATTGGTTATTGAATGATACCTTTCCATGGATGACTTATGACCTAGCTTGGATTGGCAAGATTACGTTTCCTTCCATAGATATTAAGAACAAGTAAGAAATGACTATTCCATGGGATTTATGCTTAGCACTAAGAGGATATTGATATGGAAGCTCTCCTGTTAGTAGAGGCCGGATTTCTAGAAGCAATCTCCTTATCCCTTACCTATGTGCCCCCATAGGATGATTGTCTAGATAGACATGAGCTAGTGGATCCGCTTAAGCTAGAAGTTCATGGTCCTTACCTTTGCAAGTAGGATAACCATTTTCGGTGTGGGGGACACTAGGGGACCATGTTATAGCTCACATGGTCTCTATATCGGTTAACGCTACTTCCCATAATAAAAATGAACTAAGGTTACTTCAAGAAGTATCTCACATGTGTTCAAAGTTTTTACAGAAGTTAGGTTGCCTTGACCATGTTTTATAACTCATGTTTTCTAAACCTTTAATAACATGTTTTAGCTTGGTCATTTCATGCCATGAAAATGTCCTATTCTAGCATATTTTAAATGTTTATATGCACGACTATCATACTTGGTACATATTTTGTACTAACACATACTCTTGCCTACATTTCCCCAAATGTAGGGTCCGACAATTAGGGTTCTCAGTTTTGTGGCTATAGGTTGATTTGAGAGATTCCGAGATTTGGTGAGTCCTCATGCTTCGAGGATGGATTTTTATTGTTTTCGGTCTTCTTTCTTATTTTTTGGTTTGGACATGTTATTTGGGCTAGGTCCAATTTCATTTTATTGTACTACATAGCTAATGAGACAAGTGTTTAGACTCCCGCTTTACTTTTACAAAACTTTGGACTTGAAATGTTGTCTTTATTTTCGTTGTTCTATTTCTTATGTGATGAATGATAAGTGGCTTGTATGAGACTTCTCGGGGTCCTATACGTCATGTTACATCTAGGGTGTACCCCGGGTCGTGACAACTTAGGGGTTTCAAATTTTACTAATTTAATTTATTAAATTGAGAAAGGATTCAAGCTAGGTTTGCTTGTAATTGCTTGATTTCATGTGACCCATGACTACTTTCATGGAAGGTATATTTTTCTTTCCTTTTGTGATGGGTGCCTAAAACCCTAATTTCTTGGAGTGTGGTTATGGGGTTGAATGTTGATTTAAATTAGTGGATTTCTTGAATTGCTCTATTTTATAGTTGGAAATCATAGATTTGAACTATTGCTAAGTGATTAATTCACAAATCAAGGTGGCCATTTGATTTTAGATTCGAGTCTCGCATGGGTGATCGAAAGAGACTGATACGAGTGGGTAATAGGTTTGATGTTTGCAATTTAGTCAATAACATGTAAATACAAGGTAGTAAGTTGCTAGAATTGCATGTAGATGAGTCTGGTAGGAGATTCTATGAGATCAAAAGAAGATTAGCGTCATTCAAGATGATTAGCCTATCTTCGATTATAGAGTTGAATTGAGCAATTCTACGGTACTCCTAATGAAATCAATATCAAATCTCCACACCCCTAAAGTTAATTAACTTTCTGAATCTCTATATGTGATAATAGAGAGGATTGTGCGAAAGATAGTGGCTTGTTGAAATTGGTGGAATCATCGACCCTCTTATTATTTCACTACACTGAGATTAGTTGCATTTTCATTCACTATTTGTAATTTTAACCTCATACTATTCCCTGTGGGATTTGACCCCAACTCTTAGTTTGGTATTATTATTGACGCTGACCGCTGTCCCTTTTAATTAGTTTTAAGGAGCACATTTGAGCGTTATTAGTTGATCTATTGGGTATTGAATGTTTCACCCCTGTAGAAGATAATATTGAAACTTTGAAAACTAAGGATGATACTACTAATGATGAGCACATTTCTCGCTTGGAGCAACAAATTGCTGATTTGCAAGGAGAAGTTGAATGTATTTGGAACTTTGGCAAGTTACTTCTCACCAACACCCCTCCTGAAGATCCAAGGAGAACTGCTCCAATACCTCCTCACTTTCCGACTCTAGAATCCTTCATTCCTACCATTTTCCTCCAAAAAATACTCAACTTAGACACTCGCTAGAAACTCACATCCCATAAATCCACCTCCTACAAATCAAGATCATGTAAATCCCTAATATGCAAATCCTATTTCATATTCAAAAATCTATTTAACCAAATTTCTTCCAATACTCAGCATGTTACCCCACCACCCGCTCAAGTCCCTATTAACCTACAATCTATCACCCCATTTTCCAGCTACCAAATCTTTCCAAACCAAATTGCCTTCTATCCGTAGTACATCACCAAGTTTCCCACATACCAAAGTTCTGAAAATCAAATCCTCACAAACCCATTACATGCCACCCCAGCTGGAGCTCCTCACAATACTCTACCAATTCAAAATCACTCGACACCTCATCATATATCATTAACACATATTGATCCTAACATGGAATGTGTTCCACCGATCTATGTAAGAGAAGCTCAGCCATCAACTACCCTAGAAGCAGTTGTTGTTCAATATGATTTGTTAGAGAAAGAATGGAAAACAAAGGAGGATGAACATGATAAGGAGATGTGTGAGTTGGGGAAGAAGTTCATAATATGCATATTTCCAAAAAAGGGAGAAACTCAAGTATGAGGACCTATGTTTACATTCCAACACTAACTTACAAGATGGATACAAACCACAAAAAATTGAGATGTTAGACGACACATGAAATTCTCTCAATCATTTAAGATATTATTGTGATAAGTTAGTCGGGGTAGGAAGAAATTAGGTTGTAAGAATGAAGTTGTTCATTAGAAGTCTAATTGAAGATGCATTCACTTGATATACCAAGAAAGATATTAAGATATGACATAATTGGAGTAGTATGCTAGAGGATTTCATGGAAACAGTCAGGTGCAACACTTTAATTCTCCCTGGTCAATCATACCTTGAAAAATTAAAAAGAAGACAATTGAAACATTTCACGAGTATGCTAGCCGTAGGAGATTAGAAACGGATAGAGTCCAACCCCTGGTGGATGAAAATGAAATGTATGATATCTTTATCAAAGATCCAGATAATATAAATTATGAATGGATTTTTCTGATGATGGGTTCAAAATTCACAGATCTTGTTAAAATCGGGGTAACTTTTGAAGAAGAAATCAAGTATGGGAGAGAGTCACAAACTTTGCGTCCTTTTAGGAATCAAACAAAGCAATCCAATCTCAACAATAAGAGGAATCAAGAGGAAAACACAGGAAGTTGCAACTATAATGAATATTCAAGAGTGAAGGTCAAGCCAGATACATGCATACCATAACTAGTCACTTCAAAGCCAATACAGCCAAATGTCTTCACCTATTTCTTATCCTGCTTATAACACCAAACAAACATACTATTAGCAACCACCGTCATATTAAAACTTACCATATTACCAACAACCATCCAGCTACCAACCTTCAAACAATTCAGCCACTCCATCAAGGCCTCGCAAACTTTGATAAAAGGAAGCCTTATACACCTCTAGTTGAGCCCTATGTCCAACTCTTTGAAAGGTTCAAGATAGCAGAATTGATTCAACCATCTACTTGGAGAGCTATCGAACCTTTTCCTAAGAAATTTGATGAGTCTAAGCATTGCACATATCATTCAAGGGTTGTCGAAAATGATACAAAAAGTTGTTTGGCTATCAAAGATAAGATTGAACTTTTTATCAAAGAGAATGTTATTCATCATAAAGGATCTTCTCCATGTATGAACAATAACCCTTTGCCTAATCATGGGAATGTGGGCGTGAACATGGTTACCACAACCAATGTGTCTTAAGGGAACTATAATGAAAACATAAAGACAATTTTTTTTTAAAAAATCAAGCCTAATTTCAAGAATAGGGTGACATTTCTATGCCTGATCCTATTATGCTCCCAAATTGCCCATTGTCAAAATGTTAGAGGATTTTCTTGAAGATAATAAGAGTTGAAGGGATAAAACAATTATTCATTACTGAAGATTTATCTGAGACACCGACCATCTACGTTGCCAAACTAGGAGATACCTTAAAGAATAATATCTTTGCTACATCCTTGGTTCGCGGGGAATCTTGGTAATTTAAATTTTAGGAGTACGTTGAAATGATGTGATTTAAAACTGAGGCTTTAATCATGTAGAAGACTTTTTGTTTTTTAGCCTCTTCTTTTGAAATATCAAATGCAAAATCTATGAATGTCTTATCATTTCTCTTTAAATCTTTATTTTATAGTATTACTTCTATTTTCACTCTTTGAGTATACAAAATTATAAAATTATTTGTTCTATGATTATGACATGTGATGAGGTGAAAGAGAAGAACATGAATGACCAGTGAAACACAAAGAACACAAAAATAACATGAAACTCGATAAGCTATCTAAGAAATTTGAACAGTTTTTGGATGAAGCGGAAATGTTGAATTTAGGCAAGTCAAAGCGATCAAGGAAATGCTTGTCTAGCACCATTTGAGAAAGAAGCATTGATGGAATTATTAAGAAAGCATGTTTTACTGTACATATAATGCATTAGTTGCCAAATCCAGTGAAGAAGGTTTGAGGATTCTCAAAACAGATTGTAGTTAGTAGCAAGAAGAAGCTAAGGTTAAATTTGTACCTATTTAGAACAGATTAATATCTTGGAAAGGAATTGATGATAGTATACATGGATGGAGACATACGGCCAAAGTTCATCCATCCAAATCCAGTACAAACATGTTTGTTTCAAGAAGTTTAATTTAGTTTATTTCCTTTCGGACACCCTTTTGATGTAATGTGAACTATCTTTTGACTTAATTTCCCTGGTCACATTAAAAATGTATCTTATTTTATTTGTGTTGTATCATCAACTACTGTCACGACCCAGGGGTACCCTCTTAGATGTAACAAGGCATACAAGATTCCAAGAGTCTCATACAATACCCTTAGCATATCATAACATATGATATTAGAAAATGGTGCGGAAATTTAAAACATTTTTCCAATACTATCAAAGTCTCATAAAATGAAGCGAAAGTCTTTAACATTGTCTCAAACCATCTGATACATGAAAGTTTTAGGGAAACATACCATACAAAAGTTCTAAACCACAAAAGAAAGACATAAAGGAAAGGTGATCAAATCATTGATGCTATGAGGACTCACCAAGTCTTCACTTGCTTACTCTACTAACATCCTAACCACATGAATGGAAGTCATTAATGCTTGACCCTACATTTGATAAGAATGTAGGTAAGAGTATGCGTTAGTACAATAAAGTACTAAATATGATGGCTAGCATAAATCATCAACAAAAGCATAATAAAGACATTAGTCAACATAAGACATGTCACGACCCAAGCCTAGGGCCTAGACGTGACATGGCGAATGAGGAACCCGAAGGAACCCCAAACAAGCCTCTCAAACTTGTCATCACACTTCATCTGTCGCAGAAGTACATTCAACATTAATTAACGGGAAATAGGGACTAAGGGCAAACCATTTCAAAATGACATCATAGAACAAGAGTCAAGCTCATTTACAAAATACTTGTCCAACGCACACCTCTACATACATAGATAGGACGGGGCCATGACATACTATCGGCTCCCCTCGTAGTCAAAATACAATTGCAAGCTAAAGTCTCAAAACATACGAGTAGGAAACATAACATAGCCCTTAAATCATTGAGGACTCACCAACAACTCGGATAAGCACCGTACTAGCCACGTGAATGGAGAGAAGGATCAAGAGTAGCTCCGGTCCCTACATGGTGACAACATGTAGGCAAAATATGCGTTAGTACTTGGAATGTACTAAGTATGCGGGGTGCAACACAACAATAGACAATGACACAATCGAAATACAAGAAATAGTTTCATAGGCATTATGAATAACAATATGAGGATGCATGATCAAAGTGAAGTCAAAACATGTTTAAGTAAATCTATACTAATAGTAGATATCAAATGTGTATGCATGATCCAACCAATCTATAACCCCAACTTAGGATGGGGGATGCCGTTCACACCCGGACACCCTGGTGGCAAGGTATAAACCCCTCACATGGTTGATGTTGGTCACACCCCAAGCATCCTAGGTGGTGAGATATAAACCTCTCACATGGTTGATGTTGGTCACACCCCAAGCATCCTAGGTGGTGAGATATAAACCTCTCACATGGTTGATGTTGGTCACACCCCAAGCATCCTAGGTGGTGAGATATAAACCTCTCACATGGTTGATGTTGGTCACACCCCAAGCATCCTAGGTGGTGAGATATAAACCTCTCACATGGTTGTCCGGTTCTTTTCCCCTGGACCGGGCATGGTCATGCAACACTTTATATAGGAAATTCCCATTAGGCTCTAATGCAATCTCACGTATGGAATGAACATATACACAAGCTTAGTTTGTCATCAACACATCTCTGGATTTCCATACATCTCATATCTCAAGCTTTAAAGCATCGATTCATCAATTCTCCATAGTTGGACATTTTGTCAAACACCTTGAAGGCATGTAATGGAATCAAAGAGCATGGAAAATAGGGTAGTAATTATGCAGCCAAACCAGTGAACAACCTACAACAACACCTTTTTAACACCCACAATACCACATGAAAATCTCCACATCCATTCCAAATTTAGGTTCAAGTTCTAGAGTCACAACATGCTCAAAACAATCACTTTTCATGTTTAAAATTCAATGTGCAGGAAATTATTACAAAGAACAAGACTAATTTATGAATCTTAACTTAAACCATGAATTAGTGAGTAGAATAGAGTCTAGGCACTATAGGTGGAAGGACCCATGAGTTCAACACCACATACCTTGAGTTTTTATGAAGGTCTTGAGAGTTTCTTCAATGGAAGCTTGGAACTTGGAGCAAGAGTCTCTTCAATCTTGAGGAAGGTTTTGGATTAGGGTTCTTGAGAGAACTTGAGAGAAAATGTGTCTAAGTATGGGAGAGGTGTTTTGGGAAATGTTTTAGAGATGGGAATTGAACTAATGGTATATAGGAAATAACATATGCCCTTTGAAAAAATGGTCCAACACTTAGAAAAAAAAATGAGGCGGGTGAACAGTAAAAACGCTCACTGGAAATTGCCTTTCCTGCCGGACAGATTTTACGAAAATGGGCATAACTTCTTCGTCCGAACTCCGAATGAGGTGAAACGAAGTGAGTTAGGTAGCTAACTCAAAGGGATTTCCATGGATATGTTATTGGCCACCCAATAATATGTGTGCTAGGAGATATGACCCTCCAAAGTAGACCCTCGAAAAAGGCTTCACTTGGAAATTTCGGATTTTGATACGGTTGCTCTAAAATTTGGGTTAGACCCATCTCCCACTCAATTTGACCCCCTAAACAAGAATATGAAGTCAGATTTTCGAAAAATGAAACGGATTTTTTTTTATATATAGCTAAACAAGTTTCCGGTAACTTCCGAAGCACATTTTTAAGAACTTTTTGGGTCATTTCAAGACATATGCCATAATCATAAGAGACATCCACATAAGGCATATCCTATAGGCATAAGAGACCATAATATAAATCATAAGCATAAGAGGTAACAACATGGTCATAGGCATAATCAATGCATCTAGATCACATAAGTCATAAGCATGGTTAATACACGTAAGGCATCATGACATAAGAGAATACTTCATAAGTAACCTTAGGGCATACTTGTGCAATATGAATAACACCCTATAAATCTCACCCATGCTAAGTAAAACAATTTAGGCCCTCTTTTGTATACATCATCTTTTGATCTCATCCTTAGATTATTTCATAGACAAGGGAACATTCACCTTTAGTCGAACATATCAAGGAAGGCAACTATAGCAACAGTCCAAGCTAAGCATACATCATACAAGTAGTCCTCATATCAAAACATACATATAATAACTCATTCATGTAACCTTAGTTCATTATTCATGTTCATATTCTTGTTGTGGGAATAAGCCTTAACAGACATAGAGACCATGTGAGTTATAACATGATCCCCTGATGTTACCCACACTGAAAAGGGGTTTCGTACTTGCCTAAGGTAGAACCATACTCTTAGCTTAGGTGGATCCATTAGCTAAGTAACATATGGGGGAACGTAGTTTATGGGATGAGGAGATTGCTACTAGAAACTCGGACTCAACTAGGGTAGAAGGTCTTCATCTTATGAGATACATACTTGGGAACCCAGACTCAACTAGCGTAAAAGGATCCCATTTGGAAGTCAGACTCAACTAGTGTAAAGCTTCCATTTTGTAGTCAGACTCAACTGGTGTAAAAGCTTCCATCTCATATACAATATCCACTCAGTGCTAAGCATTAATTCCAACGAAGTACATATTAAGTCTTGACTTGAGTTCATTTTCATGGAAGAATGTCTCATCCAACATAATTCATAAGATAGCTCATAGATCACGCTTGAGAATAACCTTTCATCGTCCATGTATTCATATAGATTCAATAGGTGAGAAAACCTTTCAACCTTACAATCTTCATATTGTGATAAAATCTTTCACATCATATCATATTCATGCATAAGTGTGTATATGAAGATAACATTTCAACAACACAACAACTACTTCATAATCATAGACACTTCACTATCAAAGTGTTGTTAAATCATATACATAATCTCATAAAACATGCATAATATCATACTTTGCTCTTTCAAGGTTCATAACTTTATTTCAATCATCATACCTAGAATTCAAGCATTAGACATGGATTGCATAATAACATGCATACCTTCATAATATAGGTAATGTGGGTAATGTCCTTCCACAACAATACCATATACAAATCAACATACAAATAAGCTTCACTCTCAAAGCCTTACTATTCCTAGTTCATCATATTAGCTTTAATTGTCAAAGCCCTAGAAATTACATTCATACTAAAAGCCTTACTCCCAAAAAAATACTTCTCATTATCATCATATATGCCTAATTCTCAAGACATTCTAACCTGCTTCATTCTTAAGTAATTCTAATCATATATCATCACATAGACTCAATTTCAATCACTACTAGTCATAATTCATCATATAAGCTTTAATCTAATTAATTAATGTATGTCCGAAAGTGGAGGTTTATGAACCAAACCACGGTGTGACAGTACGACCCGTGGTCCCACCTACGAACCGTAGGTGAGTGGTTCGTGGTTTGCAACTATATGCTATCCAAAATCGGCCAAGTGTTGTGGTAGGTTAGTAAATTCCCCTTTTAGTTAATTGAGTTATTGGACGGTTATTATTGGCTTATTAAGTTATTTTAAGAGTTTTTAAAGTATGAAAACAAATTTACAACTCATTATTCAAAATCACAAAATAGAACCCACCTCTCTTCTCAAAAGTTCTCTCTGTAGAAACCTCCATTGGAGGTGAAGGATTCAAGCTTCCAAGGTCAAGACTTCAAGTTTTTCAAGGGATTTTCATGGAGTTCTTTGATAAAAGTTATGGTGGTCTTCATCCTTGACTTAGTTTCTTTCATGGAGCCAATTTCAAAAGTGATTTAAAGTCTCCAATGTTACCCCAAAAACCCTAGTTTTCAATCTTAGCATGGGTTCGATTCCAAACGTTTTTCAAAGGCTTTATTGCATTGAATTATCAATGCATTGTGGATTTAAAGATAAATTAAGATGATTTCTTTATAGAACACATGTTTTTCCCCAAATTCCTAAGTTGTGATTTTTGATTCGGAATTGATTGATCATGAAGTATGTGAATTGTTTATGATTATATGGATATAGATTGTTGAAATTATGTTATTACTCTTACCTAATTGTGTTAATCTAAGGTGTGTGGGTGAATGTGAACCATGGCCTTGAAAGGTAAGGTATGAAAGTTAAGGTATGATTATGATGTGAAAGATATGTATGTGATCTTAATGATAGTATGATGATCACGTTTAGAATGTAAATGTGCTATGATTGGAAGGACATTTTCAATTATGTACTAATTAATGTTGAAGATAGAATGTGAAGGGATTTCTTCTATTGATGTATATCTTGAATTAGTAGGCATTATGCATCCTTTTATTGTATAAATGGAAGTAATGTGAGTATTGTATCTTGAATTGGTAGGCTAAGGCATCCTTTTGTTGTATTGATGAATCTGACCTTGAATGAAGTATCTTGAGTTGGTAGGCTTACGCATCCTCTCTTGTATAATGAATGTGTCTTGACTTAATGATCATGGAATCGGTAGAACTAATGTGGGTAGCCCTTTCATAAATGACTAATGAAAGTAATGATAATCTAGAATCGGTAGACCTAATGTTGGTAACCATTTCATATGTGAATAATGAAGTATTCTAGTCTATGTCTTGAACCGGTAGGCCGAATGTTGGTAGCCCTTCATGATGAGTCTAGAAACTAATCTGATGTTAAACCTTGAATCAGTAGACCTAATGGTGGTGGCCCTTTCTTGTGTGAAATGATCAACCTTGAAGCGGTAGACCTAATGGTGGTGGCCCTTTCTTAGAAAGTGAATGAGCTATTCTTATAATGTACCTTGAATCGGTAGACCTAATGTTGGTGTCCCTTTCATGTGTAATGTATCTTGGGTCGGTAGTCCTAATGTTGGTGGCCCTCTTAAGTACAAAAATGTGATGTAATGAAACTACTCCATGGGAATGAATGCTAAGCACCGAGAAGATATGGTAAGATGGAAACTCTCCCAATGTTAGGCCGGGTTCCAATGAACATCTTCCTATCCTATAACTATGTACCCACATAGGTGGAGCTTGTAGATCCACTTAAGCTAATGTTACTGGTCTTACCTTAGGAAAGTAGATCACCTTTTTACGGTGTGGGATTTTATGACATCGGATTCCATGTCAAGCTCTCATCATCTATGTCGTTTAATGCTAATTCCCATCATGTGAGATGTGAAGTTTAGTTACTTGAGAGGTTATATGAAGTGTGGGTGATAGTATGGGGTGCCATCCATGCATTGCATGAGTAGGCTTTGAGAGAGTTATAGTAAGTTCTCTAAGGTCTGAATGACTAATGAATGAATGTGCTCTTATGATGAAGTCAATGAGAATGATGATCTAATGTCTAATGAATGAATGTCCTCTTATGAAGAAGTCAATAAGAATGATGATCTAATGTCTAATGAATGAAGGTTCTCTAAATAAAGTTAATGAAGAATGTTGACTCTTATATCTTTAAATGTAAAATATGCATGCTATACTTGGATTGTATTATGAGTTACTTCCTTGTCATGACTATTGAGTATGAATGTGCCTTGTCTATGGTGACTTCAAAGTAGTACTTAGTGTGAGTAGTAGTATGGGATGCTACTCATATCTTGCACAAGTATGACTTAGAGTTGCCCTAGGTGATGGTCCTTATGTGATGATATGACTTATGAAATATTTATGTCTCTTATGTATGAGTATTGTGTAAAGATGTAAACGTTGAATGGTAAGTTCACTTTTGGTGACCTAAAGGTGGTACTTTATTGTGGATGGTGGTATGAGACGCTATCCATACATTGCACAAAGTATAGCTTGAGGGTTGCTTGAGGTGAAGGCTTAATGTGAAGGTATTGGTTTATATGATGATTATGTCTTGAATATGAAAAATGACTTGTATGTTGGTTATGTTTGTATAATATGCCTATGATGCTTATGTTGATGAATATTTATCAAAATGGCCTACTGGCATGACTTTCAAATAAAATGTATGTTTTAAGCATGGTTTCTGCATGGCTTCCATACTTAGTACTTAATTGTGCTAACCTATATATCTCTATTTTTACCAAAGTGTAGGGTTGTGGAGATTTTGTGTTCTTTACTTGAAGAATAGTTTCAAGGACAACACCCACTATGTTCCCTTTATGTCTTTTACTTTTTGTATGGGCTATGTCCCAAAGTTGTATTCAAAGTAACAGATTGTTTGATACATGGTATAGAAAGTCTTTTGCTTGCTTATATGAGAAAATGATTTCGTTTGTAAAGAAAGTTTTAAATTCTGCCTTATTTTCCTATGCTCTTATGTTCAAGAATGTTATGAGGCTTGTATGAGATCCCTTTGGGGTCAAGTACGCCGTGTTGCATTCTGGGTCTAGACTCGGGTCATGACAACCATGGAATCAGAGTGCAAAATTTTGAAATAGTCTTAGGATGTCTCAAACCACATCTAGTACAGTCTTGTTCATAGTGTGAAGCACTCCACATTTATGAATAGGAGGCTATTGGGTGGTAAGAAAGCTCACTTCTTCATTCTTCAAGTCGTGCCATAGAGTTTAACTCTATAATGTCTCTGTCTTATTCCTCATCCGATGGTCTTTAGTGTTTGACCACTTGAAAGGGATTATGCTAGAAAGAGTGAGGGAGGAAGGTTGGTTGTGATGCCAATTATGGCTATGTGACTTGATAGATGAAGATGATAGATTGTGATGTTATCTTTAGTATGAATGGGTTGCTTTATGGTTATGTGTGTTATTGGTAGAATCCGACTTAGTCATGGTAAGTTTTGAGGTTTGTTGAAAGAGTTGATAAAATGAGGTGTTTTAGAAATGCCTAGGTGTGGTAGACGCATATGAGACCTTGAATGGTGTTGGCAAGGTTGTTTGTGAGCAAGAGTTTCTTAATGAGGACCTTCCTAGTTTAAAAGCACCGGTATGTTGATGGTTTCTTATAAGTTGTGAATGTCTTGATTAAGGTTCCTATGTTATGTTCATGATAAGATTTATTTGGGCTTACTCCCAAGTGGGGGGATAGTATGTTGAATAGTAAGGTTGTAGAGAGTTTTGATATCCTTATCTCTTTCTTTCTATGCATATTCAAGCATAAGACAAAGAGTTCCTTTTTGGCTTGTTGCATGTTTTGGAGTCATGTGTGATTATGTGTTTCCATGGTCTCCTTATGTTATGCATGTTCTAGTTGAACTCTTGTTTATATGAGGAAATGAGTTTTCATGAATTATGTTTCTCATGTTAATATGTATTTAGTATGAGTTGTCTATATGCTTCATGAGGTTAAATGTTGAACATGCCTAATGTACTTTTAAGAAGAAATTGCATAATGTTCCTAATGATGTTATGATGAGCAAGACATGAGTTGGGGAAGGTAATTCCTTCAATGTAATGAGAAATGTTGAAGTTATGATGCATAATGAGTTTGTAGATGTAGTTCCTACTTTCTTGTGTTGCATTGAGCTTTTTGATGTGGAGTTGATGTTCCTCCTAAGTTGTGCATTGGTTATGATGTTGGATGAATGATGGGCTGCTAGTCTTGAGTCGTTAACCCCTTAATGTGTTTAAAATGTCATTCGAGGACGAATGTTCCTAAGTGGAGGATAATTTAACGACCCGTAAAATGAATAGGTGAAACTAGAGCTTAATGTGTGTGTGTTTGAGTTGTTAGAGGTTTCATGTTGTAAAATGTTATGCCGAGCTTAGGTTGAGGGGTTTAGGGGGTAAGCGTCAAGGTATGAATCCCGAAGGACCACCCTAGGGGTCATTGAGGAGGACCCTAAAGCCTAACCCCCAAGACCCTTTGAAACCAAAAGGCTGCCAAAAATTTAGTGAACCACGGATGGGACCTACGCCCCGTAGGTCCATCCACGCCCCATGGATGTCCTTCGTAGGTCAAGATCCCAAAGTGGAGGTTCCTGAACCAAACCACGGTGTTATAGTACGGCCCGTGGTCCCACCTACGGCCCCTAGGTAGGTAGTTTGTGGTTTGCAACTGTTTGCTATCCAAAATTGGCCAAATGTTAGGGTAGGTTAGTAAATTCCCCTATTAGTTAATTGAGTTGTTGGATGATTATTATTGGTTTATTAAAATATTTTAAGGGGTTTTAAAGTATTAAAACACATTTACAACTCATTTCAAAATCACAAAATAGAACCCACCTCTCTTCTCAAACGCGCTCTCTCTAGAAACCTCCATTGGAGGTGAAGGATTCAAGCTTCCAAGGTCAAGAATTCATGTTTTTCAAGGGATTTTCATGGAGTTCCTCCATAAAAGGTATGGTGGTATTCATCCTTGACTTAGTTTCTTTCAAGGAGCCAATTTCAAAAGTGATTTCAAGTCTCCAATGTTTCCTCAAAAACCATAGTTTTCAATCTTAGCATGGGTTCGATTCCAAACGTTTTTCAAAGGCTTTATTGCATTGAATTATGAATGTATTGTGGATTTAAAGATGAATTAAGATGATTTCTTCCTAGAACCCATGTTTTACCCCAAATTCCTAAGTTGTGATTCGTGATTGGGAATTGATTGATCAAGAAGTATGTGCGTTGTTTATGATTATATGGATTTAGAATGTTGAAATTATGTTATCACTCTTGCCTAATTGTGTTAATCTAAGGTGTGTGGGTGAATGTGATCCATGCCCTTGAGAGGCAAGGTATGAAGGGTTAAGGTATGATTATGATGTGAAGGATATGCATGTGATCTTAATGAAAGTATGATGATCATGTTTAGAATGTAAATTTGCTAGGATTCGAAAGACATTCTCAATTATGCACTAATGAATGTTGATGATAGAATGTGAAGGGTTTTCTTGTATATGAAGTATATCTTGAATTGGTAGGCTTTATGCATCTTTTTCTTGTATAAATGAAAGTAATGTGAGTATTGTATCTTGAATTGGTAGGCAAAGACATCCTTTTCTTGTATTGATGAATGTGACCTTGAATGAAGTATCTTGAGTTGGTAGGCTTAAGCATCCTCTCTTGTATAAAAAATGTGTCTTGACATAATAATCATGGAATCGGTAGACCTAATGTTAGTAGCCCTTTCATAGATTAATGATGAAGTATTCTAGTCTTTGTCTTGAACCGGTAGGCCTAATGTTGGTAGCCCTTCATGATGAGTCTAGAAACTAATGTGATGTTAAACCTTGAATCGGTAGACCTAATGGTGGTGGCCCTTTCTTGTGTGAAATGATCAACCTTGAATCCGTAGACCTAATATCGGTGTCCCTTTCTTGAAAAGTCAATGAGCTAGCCTTATAAGGTACCTTGAATCGGTAGACCTAATGTTGGTGGCCCTTTCATGTGTAATGTATCTTGGGTCGGTAGGCCTAATTTTGGTGGCCCTCTCAAGTACAAAAATGCGATGTAATGAAACTACTCTATGGGAATGGAGGCTAAGCACCGAGAGGGTATGGTAAGATAGAAACTCTCCCAATGTTAGGCCGGGTTCCAATGAACATCTTCCTATCCCATAACTATGTGCCCACATAGGTCTAGCTAGTGGATCCACTTAAGCTAATGTTACCGGTATTACCTTAGGCAAGTAGACCACCTTTTTACGATTTGGGGTTTTATGACACCGAATTCCATGTCAAGATCTCATGGTCTATGTCGGTTAATGCTTATTCCCATCGTGTGAGATGTGCACTTTAGTTACTTGAGAGGTTCTATGATGTGTGGGTGGTAGTATGGGATGTCATCCATGCATTGCACAAGTAGGCTTTGAGAGGGCTATAGTGAGTTCTATAAGGTCTTAATGACTAATGAATGAATGTGCTCTTAATATGAAGTCAATGAGAATGATGATCTAATGTCTAATGAATGAATATGCTCTTATGATGAAGTCAATGAGAATGGTGATCTAATGTCTAATGAATGAAGGTTCTCTAAATAAAGTTAATGAAGAATGTTGACTCTTATATCTTTAAATGTAAAATATGCATGCTATACTTGGATTGTATTATGAGTTACTTCCTTGTCATGACTATTGAGTATGAATGTGCCTTCTCTATGGTGACTTCAAAGTAGTACTTAGTGTGAGTAGTAGTATGGGATGCTACTCATACTTTGCAAAAGTATGACTTAGAGTTGCCCTAGGTGATGGTCCTTATGTGATGATATGACTTATGAAATGTTTATGTCTCTTATGTATGAGTATTGTGTAAAGATGGAATGGTTGAATCGTAAGTTCACTTTTGGTGACCTTAAGGTGGTACTTTAGTGTGGATGGTGGTATGGGATGCTATCCATACATTGCACAAAGTATAGCTTGAGGGTTGCCTGAGGTGAAGGCATAATGTGAAGGTAATGGTTTATATGATAATTATGTCTTGAATGTGAAAAATGACTTATATGTTGGTTATGTTTGTATTAAATGCTTGTTATGCTTATGTTCATGAAGTTTTATCAAATTGGCGTACTAGCATGACTTTCAAATAAAACGTCTGTTTTAAGCATGGTTTTAGCATGGCTTTCATACTTAGAACTTAATTGTGCTAACCCATATATCTCCATTTTTACCAAAGTGTAGGGTTGTGGAGATTTGGTGTTCTTTACTTAAAGAATGGGTTGCTAAGGATCTTGGAGATGAATACTTGGTGAGTCCTCATAGTTTCGAGGACAACACCCACTATGTTCCCTATTATGTCTTTTACTTTATGTTTAGAGTTTTTGTATGAGCTATGTCCCAAAGTTGTATTCAAAGTAATAGATGGTTTGAGACATGGTATAGAATGTCTTTCACTTTCTTTTTTGAGAATATGATTTTGATTGTAAAGAAAGTTTTAAATTTCGCCTTATTTTCCTATGCTCTTATGTGCAAAAATGCTATGAGGCTTGTATGAGACCTCTTCGGGGTCAAGTACGCCGTGTCGTATCATGTGTATCGACTCGGGTTGTGACATCCACTCTATTGGATCGTAACCCATAACATTAGAAAAAACTCTAGATTGACTTGGGGAATTCTCCTTCTAAATTAGGGAAAACATGGGGGATTCATGGATGAAAGGAATCAATGGTTGAATAAGCCATCATACCTTGATTACAAAGCCAACAAATCATGGAATTATGGAGACTTGACTTCACCTAGCTTGATCCTTTTCTTCTTCTTCTTCACTTTCTAGAGAGAGAATAATTGAGAGGGAATTGGGTTTCTTTTTGGGAGTTTAGAAATAATGAGGAGAACGACTTAATTTAGGGGTCTAAAATCTATATATAGGTGGTATAAATTAGGCTAAAACGACACCACTTAATATTAATTAAAACCGGAAAACCCCAAAATGCCCTTAAACTAACTCCTAAAAACAACCCCCAGGTCACCACCCCTGGAACCACGTCCACGGGCCGTGGTTGGACCGACGCGGCGTGCTGGTGAACCATGGTTGAGTGACTAGGGAATGGTTTTTGGGACCATGACCCACGACTCCTCACCCATGGGGCATGGACCCACCTATGGTGTGTGGGTCCTGTCGTGGTTCATTACTTTTTGGGCAGTTTCTAGGGTCCTCCTCAAAGACCCATGGTTGGTCCTTTGGGGGGTCGTACCTTCATGTGCTAACATGAAACCCTATATCTTTAAGTACGGAGAGTTACATCCATGATTCTAACCCTTACATTAAGCTCTAGTTTAGCCCACTAATTTCCGGAGTGTTATAACCACGTATGAACTGATTATTATTTCTATGGTGTATGTAGACGCCATATGGTTTGGTCACATATTTTTAAAATTTTTACTATCCAGAAGGTAGAAATTGGGCAAATTTTTAGAAGGTCCAAAATTTCACTACAAATAGATTCAAAATTGGTTAAAGCAAGAAGTTGGGACAAACCTTTTTGGAAGGTGTTGACCGAGGATGCTGGCTAGTACACCCATATGATTAAATTAGCATGTCAGGGAAAAAAGATGTCTAAGTGCATGGCATAATATGAGATCCGACATGAGATTTCATAAATGAATTATATGCAAATATAAATACACAATTTATTATTTATTTATTTTATTTTTATAAAGCTATACGTTTCAAATTGAACATTTTTTCATTTACCAAGTCTTAAACCTCAGACGGGGCCAGGGACTCTAAACAAGAATATCGACAAGAAAGGAGTCGAGTTGGGAATCTCAAGTTAGCCTGAATTAACCTCCCCTCCCCAAACATACATTTTTTTTTTATTCAAATGCAAGAAACTACAAAAATGTACAATGATGAAGTTGTTTGATCATTACCCATTCAACAACTATTAATACATTGGGTAGGGTCGCAATGTTCAAACAAGTAGGTGAGCTTAAAGGAGCAAGGATTATTATAGGAAAAACCATAAAGTTGTGGTATCCGTGAAGCTGTTTAGAGTTTCTTTATCCAAATACTATAGCCAATGTAACTAATTTAATCTTTCATAACTTATCACTAATATCACACTTACTATGAGCTAGCACTAATTTTGTAGTGATCTTAATTGTGATATAGCATTAATTTTGCACCTGCCCTAATTGTGATTTAGCACTGACTTGCACCGGCCGTAATCATGTTTTAGCACTAACTCGCACAAATCCTTAAGCACTAATTTGTACTATATCTAATTATGATCTAGCACTAATTTGGCACTGGTCGTAATACAATTTTGCACTGGCACAAACCATTATTTTAGAACTAATTTTGTTCTAACATTAATTCTCAAAATGATTTTAGCATTAATTTTGATTTTATAGATTAAATTTAGCACTAATTTTGCACTAACTTTAAAAATCCCTTAACTTAAATAAAATTATTTTGCACTAACTTTGATGTTCGCCCTATTATTTATCTGGAATTATTTTTTGCACTTGCTTTGAAATATCACTACCTTAAATCTTAAAAAATTTCATGCTCATACTACTATATTCAAAATGTTTATCTCATTGCCTTCGTGGAAATTATACTATTAACAAATGCGCTCTAGATTTTGCAGAAGACTTAGCAGGAAATATCCAATAACAAGGAGATGTAGTGTAGCATAACAAAGAACTCCCTCTTAGATGTGAACCGAGTATTTTGTTGAGAGAGTTTAGCTTTGCAACAAATGAAGAAATGAAAATAATTAAATATATACAAGTTTTAATATCAATAAATATGTGTACTAATTAATTATAAAATTACCCATAAAAAATTACATGTGTCCAATTTGGTCATCATCACTTGTCTTTAAGAGAGTGTGCACGCTTTCTATGTCACGTAAGCATTTATGGTGTATTTATTCCATTTTAAATGAGTTTGGGGGGGTAATAGGATCCTAGTTAAGTTTAGGTATATCTCTGAAATTTCTGTCATAGTGTAAGGGTACTTGTGTCTTATCCCAAAAAGAAAGAATGATAATCTTTTTAAACGGATTTAATTGAAAAGTAAGGCTAATATATTAAAACATATGAAGTATTTTTTTCAACCTTTTGTAGAAAATTTAAAAAAACAAACAAAGAAGGAAGCCTCGGGATAGTTTTATGTAGTTTCTTTTTTTACTGTTATTGCTGATAAAGAACTTTAAGTAGCGCATGATGTATTTTTTTTATACATTTTTATTAATGAACCATGATACACATGCAACACACATACTATTATAAGCATGATATTTTTAAAAATATAGTGATTGAACTAACTTTATAACCTTCATTCAAAACTTCACAATACACAAAAAAATCATAATATTACTCGGTTTTTGCATACCCCTACTTTCTGGCGAGAATTCAAATTTAATTGGGATCTAATGTATATAAAAATGATTCATTCAAATATCTTTTTACCGTGTGATGAGGGAGGGAAATCTTTTAGTAATATAGAGCTCCTTATTTAAAAAAAAAATAAAGTCATGAATGATAATATTGACATTAATACTGCAATAAACTTCACAACATTAGTTGTGATTTGCAACTATAACTTATTCAATATAGAACGTAATTACAAAAAATTAAAGGAATATTATTGATTTCAAGGTCCTAATTAATTTTTTTCTACCAAAAATATAGTCCTATTATTTTCTGTAATTAAAATTTTGTCCAACATGAAAAATAACTTAATTTAGTTTTTCAAAGGTATATAAAATCGTTTAATATATGTGATAGACTGAAATCTTCCGTTAATAGGATCGAAGTATCAATTCGATACCAATTTTACTATGAAACAAGAAGGAAGCAAAATCTTTCAAAATTAAGTACGAGTAGATTCTTACTTAATTTTTCTTTTTGTAAAATCCTTAACGCTTTAAATCAATACCTTTGTCAATATATTGGATGACATTGCTATATAAAATGCATAACACAACACAAGTTATAAAATAAAAATATTTGATCGTACAAAAATGGCACATTCATATATCTATGTCTTGTTTTTGATAGTTTCTCTACTATCAATCACCTTCATGTTAACAATCATGAGAGCCAATCTGATAAATGATGTTTGCTCAAAAACACAACAACCTGCTATATGTTTATCAGCTCTTAAGGGGATTCTCGATCCAAAAGTGCAAATTTTGAAGGCCTTGCGTCCATCTCAATAGACATATCACTAAAGAACATGCAATATGCACATGATCTTATTAATACATTGCATAATCAGGCCACGAATCCAAAACTAGAGACAAGATATAGTTCGTGTTTGGAAAATTACAATGACGACATTGATGATCTTAGAGGATTGCCCGCTCTTTCAAAATATAAAGACTATATTGGTTTGAATATTTATGCTTGTGCTGCTTTGGATGATGCTTATGTGTGATGACAATTTTTTAGATCCACCTATTGAAGCACTGCTGCTAGTGACAAGCTTCAAGGACTTTGATGAGTCCAAGATTTGGACTTATTTAGGGCTTTGTTTTGATAGTTTTAGTGTCCAATTGCTTAAATTGTGCTAGAAACTGATGTAAAAGACTTGATTTTCAGCCTGTGGACTAAGGAGAAACGCAAGGACACTAGCAGGCAAAAGGGAACAAAACAAGCTAAATAATTGGAGAAAAGCAATCCTGGTGATTGCCTAGACCACTCGGTAAACTGCCGAGTGGCTCTTCATATCGCCAAAAGTTCCAGTGTGCCATCCCTGAGGGAAGAAACCAAATTAGTTTTAAATATGGGCAGTTGGTGAGTCACCGATCGGTTCCGCAACAACAAATTGGATAGTCCAAAGTTACAAGACCTGAAATGTTGGATGTCGATGCAAAATGGCGATGCAATAAGACACTCGGCGGATCACCGATCGGTTCGGCAAGGCACATTTTAATTCGCGGAGTGGAATTCAGGATTAATTTTGGGAAACTATAAATTGGATTTTAAATGTAATTTTAAGGGAGATCCATTCTTGATATTATAGTTCTCTCCTAGATATTAAAGTTTCCATTCTAGACTTAGAGATTTCTCTAAATTTTTGAGTTCGAAATCTACAATTTTGGAGGATTTGGAAAGTGGGTCTTTGAATTTCATTCTCGAAAATCACTGTAATGGCTTGGAGACTCTTGCCCATACAATGTCTAATGCATTTGGTAATCGTTTCTCTATAAAACCTTAATTCTTGGGGTGTGATTATGGGTTGAATTAGCTTATGGGTATTGATTATTACTTATTTAAATGCTATATTAAAGTGAGTTTAATCATTAGTTGTCTTTTAATCTATGAATTGTAGTTCCAAATGCAGTTCTATCTTTGAGTTCTTATCTTTCTTGAGAAAGAGGTTTTTTGAACGAAAGCTTTTGATTAATGATTTTTAGGTATTAGGTTGATGTGTGTTCAACTCGAAGAGTGAATCCTAAACCGAATCTTATCCATATTGCTCTCGAGAGAAGATGTATTAAGGTTGTGGGTTGTTTTTATTTGTTAAGGTTGTTGATGTTCGAGAGAAATCACTTGAATCAAAGTAGTTATTCAAGAGAAAGCTATTGCAATCATTGCCCAACTTACCTACTGATATTTAGCTATTTATTAGTAGTTTCAATTAACCAATTAGTGAAATTTGCCTATAATCAATCACATCCGGAGAATTCCTCTCTATATTTTTAATTCATTGTTGTTTAATTTCTTTGTAGCTAATAATTGCAAGCCAAAACCCCTTATCTCACATTCATGTCACCCGGTTTAGACCTATTTACTTGTCTTTTTTGATACTATAGCTAATTAGACCATGTTTGTACTTCCTAATTGAATTTAAATACATACCACTCCCTATGGGTTCGACCCCAACTCTTCGTTGGGTTTTATACTACTTAACGATCGTTTGCACTTAGAATTGGATAAGGTGTGATTGAAACGTTAATCAAAATGGTGCCGCTGCCACAGAGTGGTGTTGTTTGAAATTCTTTTATTGAAGTGGAATTGTGATCTTTTTAGTTGTAATTGAATCGACTTACTTTAGTTTTTGTTTGTGTTGAACAGAGGAAGAGATGCGCGTAAACAGGAGTAATGGTAGCAAAGTGGGCCATAAGACGATATTGGGAACCTCAATGATGTAAATGACCCAAATGTGAATGGCCCAATTCCATTGGGTGGTGTGGGTGCAATACGTCTACCTCCAATTGAAGGGAATTCCGTCTTTCATGTCACTAGCACAATGCTACAGCTCCTCCAAATGAAGGGATTGTATGGAGGATTGGTTCATGAAGACCCACATGAGCATATTTGAAACTTCCTGGACGTTTAGGGTTTGTTCTCATACAAGAACGTCTCACAATAATCACTCTATCTCAGGTTGTTCCCATTTTATCTAATGGGTGAGGCTAGTAAATGGTTGGCTGAGTTACCAAGGGATTCCATTACCCTTGGGATGAGCTTACTACAACATTCCAAGTGAGATTCTTTCCCCCGACAAAGATGATGACCCTTAGGGATAGTATCCAAGGTTTCAAACACTTGGAAGGTGAACCTATCCATGAGACATGGCTGAGGTTTAAGAAGTTGGTACTTCAATGTCCAACCCTTGGGCTGCCAAATCATATATTGCAACAATACTTCTATATGAGCCTTGATTCGGTGAACAAAGGAATTGTTGATCAACTTGTTCCCAGAGGTATAATGCAACAGCCTTATAAAGTAGCGTCTCAGTTTCTCGATGGCATGACCAAGATCAATAGGGCATGGTACACTCGTGCAGACTAAGTCTCTCCTCTCACTTTTAGAATGACAAAAGATCATATCGAAAAAGATCAAGAGAGAGACCTAAACATGACCAAAATGATGACCCAACTGGATCTATTGGCCAAAAATATGATGGGTAGTGGTATGAATAGTATTATGATGTGGGTCTTGGTGGAGTGAACCCCGAGGAACCTTATTCTGAAGCGCTTTACAATGAGGAAGTGAACCTCCTAGCTAATCAAAGAGGTGGATATCGGCAAAACTATCCAAGGTCAGGTGGAAATCCAGGTTGGAATAGACATGAGGGATGGAGAGACCATGACAAAAAATGGCATGATTGTAACACCACTTGGAAGGAAAGAGAGGACCACAATGACAGGTACATCCCACCCCATGAGCGACAAAATCCCAAGGAGTTTGAAAATGTTCGTATGGAAGACATGTTCTCATGATTCTCAACAAAGTTGAGAGGTCAGACAAAGTGTTGAAAGAGATGAAGGAGGATGTTTCAACACTTAATCAGATGATCATCTCCCATTCCGTGTCAATCAAGAAGTTGGACTCCCAAATGGGTCAAATTTCTTCACATATGAATCCAAGGCCAAAAGGGGGCCTACCAAGTGATACCTTGGCAACACCCCAAAATGAAGTTTAAATCGGTATTTGCATCATGCCACGACGTTAACTAAGACGCTTCTTAGGAGGCAACTTATGTTTTTAATGCTTTAGTTTTTGATTTTGAATAATGGGTGTTGATTGTGTGGGTTGAAAAGTGAAAAGGATTGGAGAAAGGGTAGTTTGGCAAGCAAAAGTCCAGTTGGCGAGCGCCGACTTGCACCGCCATGGGAACCACCAAACTTGAAGGGTAACTGTATAAAACTCGGCGGGCTATATTCTCATTTGGTGACTCGCCGAATAAGTTGACGAGCCCAACTTTGTTCGCCATTTGAACCCTAAAAATTGTTAGGAGTCGAGTAAAACTGAACGAGATAAAATACCACTCGGTGCATCACCAAGTGGTTTGTCGAGCACGACTTACTTAATCTAAGGTCTCGCGAACTGAAAGGTTTTAAAGGCCAAACATTTTAAAATTTCAAAAGCCTTCATCTTCTCTCACTTTTAACTTTTGTACCCTCTCACCCAACGTTTGATCTTGCATATTTTACTATTTATATTCATTTTGGTGTTAAATGGTTGCTCGGAATTGGGGAACTTTTCCGCCTAGCTATTCAAACTCTAAATTTGTAATGACCCGTAAAATGAATAAGTGAAACTAGAGCTTAACTAATGAGGGTGTGAGTTTGTCATGAGGTTTGAGGTGGTTTGATGTTGTTTCGAGCTTTGGTTGAGGGGTTTAGGGGTTAAACGTTAAGGTACGACTCCCCTAGTTGTCCTTTAGGAGGACCCTAAGCCTAACCCCCAAGACCCCTTGATTTTAGAAAGTTGTGAAAAATGGAGTGACCTACGGAAGGGGTCCACGCCCTGTAGGTCCATCCACGCCCCGTGTATGGCCTCCGTAGGTCAAGGGATCCCAAACCAAGTTGTAGCTCCAAACCACGGACCAGCAGGATGGTGGCATTGGCCCACCTACGGTCCGTAGGTGAGGGGCATGGTTTGCACCTGTAAATGTTGCTAAGGTGCGGCCTAGTGAAGGGTGGATTTGTAAATTCACCCTTTGCTTAGTTAAGTGTTTGGACGGCTATTTTGGGTCTATTAGAGTATTTTAAGAGTATTAAAAGTATTAAAACATATTTTAGACCTCATTATTTCAAAATCCCAAAATAAAAACCTCCCCTCCCCTCCAAAGCACTCACTCTAGAAACTTACATTGGAGGTGAAGACTTCAAGCTCTCAAGGTCAATTGTTCAAGGTTTTCAAAGTATTTTCGTGGAGAATATATAGTAAGGTATGGTAGTTTTGATCCTTGTCTAATTTTCCATTCAAGGAGCCAATTCCAAAGTGATTTGAAGTTATGAAAAATCTAGGGTTTTACTCAATCTCGTGGGTTCTTTTATCAAACATTTTCAAATGGTTTCTAATGACAAATTATGATTGTATTAGTGTTTAATTGATGATTTATGATGAAAATACTCTATGAACGCATGAATTCTCTCAATTCCTAAATTATGCATGAAGTGGGTTTGATGATTATGAAAGCTTATGAATGGTATATGTCAAAATTGCTTTGCGTTATTGAATTGTATCATTATCTATGCCTTGATTATTGTGAATTGTTGGTGAGTTGATGATTTGGCATCATGACCCTTGAAGGGAAAGTTATGATCAAATTACATATTGAAGTACAATTGTGCTTGATCTATTGATCCACTTGAAAGGTGGAGGTCTTCACTTACTATGTATATTGTGGTATTGAATTTATGGATATCTTCCTTGTACGTCTATATCTGAAGGATCTATGTATGGTAATGATGTAAAGTATATGTGTGTGATTCCAATCAATGTATAATGATCATGTTTAGAATGTAATTGTGTTATTGATTGAAAACATAATCTCAATTAACACTCATAAATGATGATGATGGAATATGAAAGACTTTCTCCTATGTATTGTATATGTTGAATTGGTATGCTTAAGGCATCCTTTTCTTATATTGATGAATGTGATCATGAATGAAGTATCTTTTAATTGGAAGGCTTAGGCACCCTTTTCTTGAATGAATGAAAGTATTGTTGATTCGTGAGTTGGTAGGCTTAGGCATCCTCTCTTGTGTAATAAATGTGTCTTGAGTTGATGTATATGAATCGATAGGCCTGTGGCATTCCTTTCATAAATGACTAATGAATGCATCTTGAGTTCATGAATATGAATTGATAGGCCAATGGCACTTCTTTTATAAATGAATAATGAAGTATTATAGGCTATGACATGAACCGGTAGACCTAGTGTTCGTAGCCCTTCATGATGAGACTAAGAAATAATGTGATGAACCTTTAATCGGTAGACCTAGTGTTGGTAGCCCTTTCATGTGTGAAATGATGACCTTGTATCGGTAGACCCAATGTTTATGGCACCCTTCTTGGAATGTCAATGAGCTATGCCTAATGTACCTTGAAAAATTGGTAAATCTAGTAATGGTGGCCCTTTCTTGTGTAATGTACTTTGGGTCGGTAGACCTAGTGTTGGTAGCCCTCTCAAGTACAATGATGTTAATGTGAATGAACTATACTCTATGGGAATGGAGGCTAAGCACCGAGTGAATATGGTAAGATGGAAACTCTCCCAATGTTAGGCTAGAGTTCCAATGAACAGTTTCCTATCCCATAACTATGTGCCCACATAGGATATATATTAGCCAGTGGTCTTCTTACCAAAGCTAAGATATTACCTAGTTCTACCTTAGGTAAGTATAACAACTTTCTTCGGTGTGGGGTTATATGACACTGAATTCCATGACTTAGCTCACATGGTGTATCGTATATGAATGTGCCTTGTCTATGGTGATTTCAAAGGTGTACTTAGTGTGAGTAGTAGTATGGGATGCTACTTGCACATTGCACATGTATTGTAATGACCCTCAAAATAATGTAGGATAAAGTAGGGCCTCACATGAGTTTTATGCATTAATAACTTGTTAAAATACTGAAGAATATCCTTTTTAGTCAGTTTTAAAGAGTTTGGAAGTCAAACGTCAAGGGACGACCAAGACTTTCGAAAACTAGTGTTTTACGTGTTGGTGTGTTCTAGTATGTTGTTCATGTTTTTATGTATTGTTTGGAGTCTAAAATTAGTGGAGGTGACCCTAGTGTCTTAATAAATGTTTTTAGGGTCAAAACGTTTGGATACGACGCCCCGAGGGACACTCTAACGGTCCTCGAGGAGGACCCCAACCAAGCTGCCAAGGCAGCTTGGAAATGTGCATGAAGGGAGCATGTCCGCGTCGTGGACTAGCTCCACCATAGGCCAATGTTTTGGACATATCGCGGGCTCTACTACCTCGAAATATAATTTCCAGAAACTTGTGGGAACACCTCCGCATCGCGAACTTGTTTCCTGACGAAATCTGCGAAAATAAAACTCAAGTTTGACTTGTTTAAGAAGGTCCAACTAAGTGAGGGGTAATTTGGGTACTTTGGGGAATTATTATAAACGGTTATTCTACCTATTTTAGGGTATTTTAAGTTGGTTAAAACCCCAAAACCTAAAATTAGACCCATTCTTCAAATTGACCCTTCCCTCTCATAATAGATTCTCTCAAAAACTCCATTGAAGACCGTGATGAAGCTCAAGCTAGAAGATGGATTTTCAACTGATTTCTTCTTCAGTTTCACGGGTCTTCAATAATTAAGGTATGGTGACTCTTGATTCTTGAATAACCTCTCATTCAAGGAGTTCTATCAAAGATTTTCAAAAGTGATTCAAAGACCAAAATTCTCAATTTTCAATCTAAACATGTGTTCCTTGTCAAACAATTTTCTAAATCATTCTATTGATGAATTAATTTGGAATGAATGATTTTAAGACAATTTTCAAAGGAATTCTTGAAGAACCCATGATCTCCAAATTCTCAAAAATTGGCCTATGATGTGGGTCTTTGTGAATATGATCTCTATTGGTGAAATTATGTTTAGATTAGATTGTATTGATGTTTATTATGATTATCTATACTTATTCATGTTGAATTGTTGGTATATTGATGAGTTGAGGATTATTGCCTTATGGGCAAAGTTATGGGTTGATCCCTTTGTTTATGGAATTGTACTTAGACTATGTTTATGATATTGAATTACATTGTTGATTCCTATTGCTACCTATGTCAATTGATTATGAATTGTTGAGGATTGATCCATGGTGATCATGGCTTGGAGAATTGGTAAGTTGACCTAACTTCTAGTCTATAGTATGAGAATTGATGTTGTGTGGTTTGATCCAGTTATGGTGGAGGTGTTCACTTATTGTTTATCTATGCATGTTGAGAGCATGGCGTTGAAGGCAATAGATGTGAAGTGAATTGATGATTATGATGCATATGTTTATGAAGTTATACTAGGAAGGGTATGTATGAAATCCTCAATGCTAGCATGATGTTTAAAGTGTGTTAAGGATGAGGAGTATGATGTGAATGATAATGTTAGGGATAAGGTGTGGTCTACATGATTGATTTGTTAGGTACAATTATGGAATGACCCCTATCTATATGACCTCTATATGAATGTTTGATCATATACATGTTAGGAGTACCTATTCAATGTTGAATGTTTCTTTGTCTCCTATGATAGAGTGTGGGTGTGTGGTCTAGAATCCCTAAGGGCTTTATATGTGAATTGCTCATGAATTGGGGACATTGTGAATGTGTTGTGATCCCTTTAAGGGAAGAACACTCAATATCAATGTTGTTGCTAATATGTCACTATGAGGACCAATATGCAGACACACTCTACATGTATAGCAATGAATATGATGTGTTATGGTATCTATTGAAAAGTGAACTCTTATATGCACCCTTACATCTTATTATGCATGCAAAGTGTATGATTAGCAAGGTATGAATATGTGTTGTATAAAGGTGTTTATGTGAAAGGTTTTCTCACATATGTACACACACATGAATGAATGTATAAGGTTTATGATAATCTAGTAAAAGTGAGCCTCTTGAAAGGTTTTCTCAATTGTACTCTAAACTAGACTATGTTATGAATATGGTATGATTATGTGAAAGGTCATTCTCACATAATGTAGGTTCTACGATGAAAGGTCATTCTCATCTTAGAAACCTTTGAGCTATATGATATGAGGAATTAAGTCCCTAAAGCCTACTTTATGAACTAATGTTAAATAAAGGCTTAAAGATGTTTAGAAAGGGAGTTAGAGCTTAGCACCGAGTGAACATGAAATATGAGAGTGGGGGCTTCACGTTTAGCAAGTCCGGTTTCCCACAAGAGAACCTTCATGTTTAGTAAGTCCGGGTTCCCAACATAGATGTTGTCTCATAAGATGGAAACCTCCACGCTTATTAAGTCAAGGTTTTCTAGTAGCAATCTCCTTGTTCCATAACTACGTGCCCCCGTAGGTATTAGCTTAGTGGATCCACTAGATAACTATATTGTATGTAGGTCCTACTTTGGCAAGTAGTACCCTCTCTTTTCGGTGTGGGAGTAGAACACCGGATTCCATGTAGCTCACATGGTCTATGTCGGTTATGGCAATGTCTCCCGAAAGTTAAGAAATGAACTAAGATAAGAATATGAACTCTAGTCATGATTACTTATTATAGGTAGGACTATGGACCCTACTTATGCATTTAACAAGTGTACTCTAAGGGAGGTTATGATTAGGTTCTTTATGTAATGAAGACTATGGTCTATGTATGTTAATATGAAACATGTTAAGGTTGACTTTAGTTATGTCAAGACATGAAGTATGATTATGCATGTGAATTACACTTATGACTTCTTAATGGGTTTGCTTAGTATATGTAGGGGTATGGGACTCCATGTGTACATTGCACAAGTGAGCTTGTGAAGGGGTTGTAAGGGTGGTTTACCTATGATATGAACTAAATAGGTTATGACTAATGATGTAGTAAATGAATGAGTCCTTACATGATGTTATGAAGTATGTTGGTCTTACGTCTAATGTTAAATGAAGATGTTATGACTTGTTGAATATGATGTGCCTAGTCTATAGTGGCTTCCTAGGAACACTTGGTGTGAGTAGTATTATGGGATGCTACTTGCACATTGCACTAGTGTGACTTGGGGGTTGTCTTAGGTGATGATTCCTACGTGAATACTATGTCTTATGGTGTGCTTATGACTCTATGAATATACGTGGTTGGATTGATGAAGGCAATAAGTAAGTTCACCCTTGGTAACCTTAAGGTGATACATTGCACCAAGTATTCCCTAAGGGTTGCTTGAGGAAAGGAGTTAAGATAAAGAGAAAGGTAATGTATTGTATGCATTGAATGTGCCTAAAATGTTATAAGTGGCTCTTTATGCTATTATAAATGGTTTCTGTGTGTATGATGATGTATGTGGTTTATATTGTGCCTATGTACTAAATGTTCTTGAAGTTTCTCCAAAAAGGCATGATGCATAGTTTCCAACTAAATGTCCTTTTAAGAGCATGTTTTGCATGGTTATCATACTTAGTGCATTCTTTTACTAACACCATTCTTCTTCATCTTTTTACACCAAGTGTAGGTGATGGTGACTAAAGGGCCTTCCCTAGAAGTGACGAGCTTGGCTTACTATTCCCAAGTTCGGGTGTGTCCTTAAAGATTCAAGGACCTTTATGTTAAAGAGTTTCCTCAAGTTCTATGTACTAGATAGTAGTTTCTTTTGTATTGTAAGGGTTGTGTCCCTCTTGTGCTGTAGTCATGTTTTAAGATGGCTACCTTGAGACGTAGTACTCCAATTTTTGTATTAAAGGTTTAATGAGGTGACTTTTATGTCTTGTGTTATATTATGAAAACGTTTTAAATTTTCCGCTATTTTTCTATGATAAATGCTATGACGAATGCTAAGGGCTTGTATAAGACCTCCGAGAGGTCGAATACGCCGGTAACGACTAGGGGGTGCTCTCGGGTCATTATAAGTATGGCTTAGAGTTGTTTTAGATGTTGGCCTTAAGATGATGTGGCTTATGTAATGTTTATGTCTCTTATATGATTTAATGTGTAAAGGTGCAGAGTATGAATGGTAAATTCACTTTTGGAGGCCTTAAGGTGGTACCTTAGTGTGGGTGGTGGTATGGTATGCCACCTATACATTGCACAAGGTATATCTTGAGGGTTACTTGAGGTGAAGGAAATGGTTTATATGTTGATTATGTCCAAATGTGAAAATATGACTTGAATGTTGGTTGTGACTTATATTATGCCTCTTTTATCAATGTTCATTAAGTTTTATTAAAATGGCATAAAAGCATGACTTTCAAATAACTGTCCGTTTTAAGCATGGTTTTTGCATTTCTTCCATACTTAGTACTTTTTGTGCTAACCCCATTCTTCTCCATTTCTACCAAAGTGTATGGTTTGGAGATATTGGTGTTCTATGCTTGAGGAGTAGGTTTCTAAGGTGCTTGACGATGAAGACTTGGTGAGTCCTCATAATTTCGAGGACAAAACCCACTGTGTTCCCTTTTTGTCTTTTACTTTATGGTGAATCTTTTGTATGGGCTAAGTCCCAATGTTGTATTCAAAGTGTTAGATGGTTTGAGACAAAGTCTAGAAAGTCTTCCACTTGCTTTGTAATGAAAATGTCTTCAATTGTAAAGAAAGTTTTAAATTCTTCTCTATTTTCCTATGTTTGTATGTTCAAGAATGCTATGAGGCTTGTATGACTTGTGTTGTGACAAACATGGTATCAGAGCCCTAGATTTTGGAATGGTCTTAGGATGTCTCAAACTACATCTAGTAGAGTCTTGTTCATAATGTGAAGTGCGCCACATTATGAATAAGAGGCTATTGGGTATTAAGAAAGTCTCACCTCTTCATTCTTCAAGTCATGCCATATAGTTTAACTCTATAATGTCTCTCTCTTATTCCTTATCCGATGGTCTTTAGGGTATGACCACTTGAAAGGAGTATGCTAGAAGGTGTGATGGAGGAAAGTTGGTGGTGATGCCAACTATGGCTATGTGACTTGATAGAGTTGAGATGTTAGTTTGTGGTGTGACTTTAATATGAATGGTTTGCCTTATGGTTATGTGCTTTGGTGGTTGAACCCGACTTAGTCATGATGAGTTTTGAGGTATGTTGAAAGAGTTGATGAAATGTGGTGTTTCAGAAATGCCTAGGTGTGAAGTGATGAGTATGAAGGTTTAGTGATGTTTTGCTCCGACCTTAGAATTGAAAGAGGTGAAGTTTGAAAGAGTTGTATAGGCTTATTCCCAAGTGGGAGATGCTTAGATGGTAATGTCATTGAGTGTCCTTGATGTTCATGAGTTAGGATTGCTTGATGTTCTCACCTTAAGAGGTGTAGTGAGTTTGAGAAGTTTAGACCCAGTGTAGTAGACTCATATGAGACCTTGAAGGGTGTTGGTAAGGTTGTTGGTGAGAAAGAGTTACTTAAGAGGACCTTCCTAGTTTAAAAGCACCGGTATGTTGATGGTTTCTTGTATGTTGTGGATGTCTTGATTAATGTTCCTATGTTAGGTTCATGATAAGCCTTAGTTGGGTTTACTCCTAAGTCGGGGATAGTAAGTTGAGTAGTAAGGTTGTTGAGAGTTCCGATATCCTTACCTCTTCCTTTATATGCCTATTCAAGCCTAAGAAAAAGAGTTCCTTTTTGGCTTGTTTCATGTTTTTGGAGTCATGGGTGATATTGTGTTTACATGGTCTCCTTATGATATGCATGTTCTAGTTAAATTCTTTCTTATGTGAGAAAATGAGCTTATATAAATTATGTTCCTCATGTTGATATGCGTTTAGTATGAGTTGTCTACATGCTTCATAAGGTTAAATGTTGAGCATGCTTAAATGTGTCTATGAGAAGAATTGCATGAATTACTTAATGATGTTATGATGAGCATGACATGAGTTGGAGAAGGCAATCCCTCCAAAGTAATGAGAAATTTGAAGTTATGATTCTTAATGAGTTTGTATATGTAGTTCCTATTTTCTTGTATTGCATTGAACATGTTTGAGTTGGAGTTGATGTTTCCTCCTAGTTTTGTGCATTGTTTATAATGTTGCATGCATGGTGGGCTGCTATTCTTGAGTCGTTAACCCCTTAATGTGTTCAAAGTGTCATTCAAGGATGAATGTTTCTAAGTGGGGGATAATGTAACGACCCATAAAACTAATAAGTGAAACTAGAGCCTAACTAGTGAGCGTGTGAGTTTGTCATGATGTTTGAGGAGGTTTGATGTTGTTTCGAGCTTTGGTTGAGGGGTTTAGGGGTTAAACATCAAGGTACGACTCCCCAAGGACCACCTTAGGGGTCCTTGAGGAGGACCCTCAGCCTAACCCCCAAGACCCTTTGATTCTAGAAAGTTGTCAAAAATGGAGTGACCTACGGAAGGGGTCCACGACCGTAGGTCCATCCACGCCGCGTGGATGGCCTCCATAGGTCAAGGGACCCCAAACAAAGTTGCATCCCCAAACCACGGAACAACAGGAGGGTGGCATAGCCCTACCTACGGTCCGTAGGTGAGGGGAGTGATTTGCACCTGTAAAAACTGCTAAGGTGCGGCCTAGTGAAGGGTGGATTGGTAAATTCACCCTTTCCTTAGTTAAGTGTTTGGACGGTTATTTTGGGTTTATTAAAGTATTTTAAGAGTATTAAAAGTATTAAAACATATTTTAGACTTCATTATTTCAATACCCCAAAATCAAAACCTTCACTCCCCTCCGAAGCTCTCTCTCTAGAAACCTCCATTGAAGGTGAAGACATCAAGCTCTCAAGGTCAAATATTCGAGGTTTTCAAAGGATTTTCGTGGGGAATCTATAGCAAGGTATGGTAGTCTTGATCCTTTTCTAATTTTGCATTCAAGGAGCCAATTCCAAAGTGATTTGAAGTTATGAAAAATCTTGGGTTTTACTCAATCTCATGGGTTCTTTCATCAAATGTTTTTTAATGGCAAATTATGATTGTATTAGTTATTAATTGATGATTTATGATGAAAATACTCTATGAACCCATGAATTCTCTCAATTCCTAAATTGTGCCCTTATGAAGTGGGTTTGATAATTATGAAAGCTTATGAATGGAATATGTCTAAATTGCTTTGGGTTATTAAATTGTATCATTATCTATGCCTTAATTGTGGTGAATTGTTGGTGAGTTGATGATTTGTGATCATGACCCTTGAAGGGAAAGTTATGATCAAATTACATATTGAAGTAGAATTGTGCTAGATCTATTGATTCACTTGAAAAGTGGAGGTGTTTACTTACTATGTATATTGTGGTATTGAATTGATGGATATCTTCCTTGTATCCCTATATATGAAGGATATATGTATGATCATGATGTAAAGTATATGTGTGGGATTCCAATGAAGTATAATGATCATGTTAAGAATGCAATTGTATTATTGATTGAAAACATATTCTTAATGAACACTCATGAATAATGATTATGGAATGTGAAGGGTTTTCTGCTATGTATTGTATATGTTGAATTTGTAGGCTTAAGACATCTTTTTCTTATATTGATGAATGTGATCATGAATAAAGTATCTTGAATTTGTACGCTTAGGCACCCTCTTCTTGAATGAATGAAAGTATTGTTGAATCTTGAGTTCGTAGGCTTAGGTATCCTCTCTTGTGTAATGAATGTGTCTTGACTGGATGTATATGAATCGATAGGCCTATAGTATTCCTTTCATAAATAAATAATGAATGTGTCGTGACTTGATGAATATGAATCGATAGGACAATGACATTCCGTTCATAAATGAATGATGAAGTATTCTAGGCTATGACATGAACCAGTAGGCCTAGTGTTGGTAGCCCTTCATGATGAGTCTAAGAACTAATTTGATGAACCTTGAATCGGTAGACCTAGTGTTGGTAGCCCTTTCATGTGTGAAATGATGACCTTGTATCGGTAGACCCAATGTTTATGGCACCATTTTTGGAAAGTCAATGAGCTATCCCTAATGTACCTTGAATCGGTAAACCTAGTGATGGTGGCCCTTTCTTGTGTAATGTACTTTGGGTCGGTAGACCTATTGTTGGTAGCCATCTCAAGTACAATGATGTTAATGTGAATGAACTACTCTATGGGAATGGAGCTTAAGCACCGAATGTATATGGTAAGATGGAAACTCTCCCTATGATAGGTTAGAGTTCCAATGAACATCTTCTTATCCCATAACTATGTGCCCATATAGGATATATATTAGCCAGTGGTCTTCTTACCACAACTAAGATATTACCTAGTTCTACCTTAGGCAAGTAGAACACCTTTCTTCTGTGTGGGATCATATGACACCGGATTCCATGACTTAGCTCTCATGGTCTATGTCGGTTATACGCATATTCCCATCATGTGAGATGTGCATTATAGTTTCTTGAGAAGTTCTATGAAGTGTGGGTAGTAGTATGGGATGCTATACATACATGGCACGAGTAGGCTTCAAGAGGGTTGTAGTGAGTTCTCTAAGTCTTAATGACTAATGAATGAATGTCCTCTAAGTGAAGTTAATGAAGAATGTTGACTCTTATATACTTAAATGTAAAGATGCATGCTATACTTGGATTGTATTATGACTTACTTTCTTGTCATGACTTATTGTATATAAATGTGGCTTGTCTATGGTGACTTCAAAGGAGTACTTAGTGTGAGTAGTAGTATGGGATGGTACTTGCACATTGCACAATTATGACTTACAGTTGTTTTAGATGTTGGTCTTAATGTGATGATGTGACTTATGTAATGTTTATGTCTCTTATATTCTTTATTGTGTAAAGGTGCAAATGATGAATGGTAAGTTCACTTTTGGTGGCCCTAAGGTGGTACCTTAGTGTGGGTGGTGGTATGGGATGCTACCCATACATTGCACAAGGTATAGCTTGAGGTGAAGGCTTAAGGTGAAGGTAATGGTTTATATGTTGATTATGTCCAAATGTGAAAATATGACTTGAATGTTGGTTGTGGCTTATATTATACCTCTTTTATCAATGTTCATGAAGTTTTATCAAAATGACATAAAAACATGACTTTCAAATAAAAGTTCGTTTTATGTATGGTTTTTGCATGGCTTCCATACCTATTACTTTTTGTGCTAAACCCATTCTTCTCCATTTTTACCAAAGTGTAGGGTTTGAAAATATTGGTGTTCTATGCTGGAGGAGTAGGTTTCTAAGGTGCTTGAAGATGAACACTTGGTGAGTCCTCATAGTTTCGAGGATAAAGCCCACTTTGTTCCCTTTATGTCTTTTTCTTTATGTTAAAGCTTTTGTATGGGCTAAGCCCTAATGTTGTAGTCAAAGTGTTAGATGGTTTGAGACAAAGTCTAGAAAGTCTTCTGCTTGCTTTTTAATGAATATGTCTTCAATTGTAAAGAAAGTTTTAAATTCTTCTCTATTTCCTATGTTCTTATGTTCAAGAATGCTATGAGGCTTGTATGAGACCCCTTCAGGGTCGAGTACACCGTGTCACATCTAGAGGCTAGCCTTGGGCTGTGACAAAATTCGGCATAAAGGTTGGTTTTTCGAACCCCATACTTGAAATTGGTGGTTGAAATCAAATGCAACTTGTAAATTGTTGTTTTTTTGTTTTGGGTAATTGATATAATCTATTTTAAATGTTGGAATGACGGTAATGCATTGAAATTTCTGCCTAAATGTTTAAAATTTATTGATTCCCATGCTCTTGCTTGTAAAATCGAGTCTAAATTTGTTGGGTTGCATTATATTTAAGTTGGGTCTAGGGGGGTGAAGTCTAAGTAACCCCGAATTGTGCTAAATGACATAATTTGCCCAATGATGGAGCGTTTGACATCATTCTTAATGGAAAAACTTGTCAAATGATCAATTTTGGCCAAACCGGGGGAAGTGTGAGTACCCCAAAGGCATGTCTAATATTGGTATAGTATTAATTGAATGGTGTATGTGTTTAATTTTGAATTCGGGGGTTGCAGGATTGGTTTTGAAAAATAGGGTTGAAAATTGGCATGTTGGCCAATTTGGCGAGCTAAGTCGAGCTCACCGAGTGGTTTAGCGGTTCGCCAAAGTCCCTCTCAGATCTCCCTCAATTTTCATAATTGGTTGAGTTTGTTCTGTAACTTTTGGTGAGATGCATGAGCTCGCCAAAAGGTCTTCTTGATTTCCCTTTTTGCGCCCCTAACCCCTAAAATATACTGTAACTTTCGAAGAGCTGCTTCTTGCTTGTCGATTGGTGTCGGCTATTCACCGAATGGACCTAAACATCACCGAATTGTCCTGAGTTTTGAAAATTATTAAACTGCTACGTTCGGCGAGTCCGATCTGGCTCACCTAAGTGACTTGGCGACTGGTTCAATGAGTCCTTCTACAACTGATTTTCTGCCTTTTTTTTGGAGCTTTTTCTAACATATTTCTATGTGCTTTGTAAAAATGGCTAGACCTAAAGTTTCAGGACGGGACAACCCGCCCCGCAAGAGGGAAATAGGAGTTATTATAAATGAGGATGTTGCTGCATCAAAAGCAAAGGCATCCCAACTCCCTACTAAGAGAGGAAAAGGCATGGTTGTGGTTTAGTCGCCGGAGGTCAGCTCCGACAGTGAAGGAGTCTACGAGACTCACCTCACCTCATCAGAAAAAAAGGGAGATTCCCAAGATTCTCAGGCTTCCATCTCTGAGCCTAAAGATGACAGACTTCTACATGCCCGGAGAGCAGAACTTCACTCCAAGGGGATGGATGATCTGTCTAGGATCCCGGTGCCTCTGACTCCTCCCCCAACTTCATCTTAGACTAATGGTCCCAGCGCCACCTCTACAGGGTCCTCCTCCCCAGTCTCTCCACATTCTAAAGGCCAAGGGACTGAGTACTATTATTTAGGAGAAGAGGTTGTTTACATATGGTGTGGTGGATAGGTACTTGAAAATATGGACCACCCTAAAATCCCACAAATTCCACATTTTCACTAAACCTCGGGGTACCTAAACTCGTAATTGGGTGCGGGAGTTCTACTTGGCCTACCGATACTTGATGCCACAAGGGAAGAGGAAGGCTAGTGCCTTCAAACAGGTTGATTCAATGATTGTCCGGGGTAAGAAAGTGAAATGTGATAGTGAGGACATAAACGCCTTCTTGGGATATAATTATAACTTCATACATGACTACCAGAGTTTGACTCAGACACTAGAGGATTTTAAAGGTTGACTGGCTCCCATTCTTTTTCTGACAACACCCCGGGATGTGGTGAGGCCGGAGTGCCAATAGAAAAGATAGATCTCAATGTGGTGGTAAGGTATTGGTTTGGGTTTATCAGCAGCACAATAATGCCGTCCCAGAACGAGTCTGTCATTTGCCACCACAAGGCAACCTATCGTGGTTCCATTATTGTTGGGAAGAGGCTCAGCGTAGGTTTGATCATTGAGTAGGAGAT
Source organism: Solanum verrucosum (assembly GCF_900185275.1). Taxonomy (NCBI): domain Eukaryota; kingdom Viridiplantae; phylum Streptophyta; class Magnoliopsida; order Solanales; family Solanaceae; genus Solanum; species Solanum verrucosum. The sequence goes on from NW_026020177.1 coordinate 817,007, forward strand.
GGTCATGAGGGCCAAGCAGCGTCAGATCTCTTCCCTTTCCGGTTTTGATCACCAAGCTATGCAGACGGGCCCATGTTCTAGGTGATTAGAAGACAAATGTAGAGGTAGCTCCTACCTGCTCTAATGACATCCGGTGTATTGAAGTTGAATACCAGAAAGATGAGGCTCATAGAAAGAGGACATCCTCGATGGACACTTCCCGGAGACATGATACTGATACTTACCTGCAGAGGCTGCCATGTCTACTCCAACCACTGGGCCTAATGTATTTCTATCTCCACTCTTTCTTAGACCCTAAGTTCTTATATTGCTCCCCCGCTTCCTAGACCTACTGCTGGTACTACTGCATCCAGACCTCCGCTCACCTAGGACATGCTACTAAAGATTGGGCACCTAGCCCATTCTATTGATGTGCGTGCCTCTTGGCTAGAGGCCACAGTTCTTGGCATGATTGATAGAGCTCTCACTGTTGCATTGACACCTCTCAGAGATTCTATTGATGCCCTCACGGTGAGGATAAAAGTGTGTGAGAGAGGCCAGGGAGCTACTCATGAGGTGACGACTTTAAAGGCTGCGATTGCAGAATTGAAGAAAGATGTGGACCAGCTGAAGTCCACTGATATGCCTCTGATTTTTTGGACTGTGTAGATCCTTGAAGACCCGAGCACATATATTCCAGCTCATTCTGATGTGCCTTCGGCTACCACCAGAGATGAGGTTAGAGTTAATGATGCGGCTGCAGAGTCTGAGGCTGAAAATGATGAGTAGCAGCTTGGTGTTCAGGAGGAGATTGTTTTTGAGGGCCTGACTGACATGGAGGAAGCTATGGTAGATTCAGCTATTCAGGACTCTTTGAGAGATACTTCTATGGCAGGCTACAGTATAACCAAGGTTGATTAGACACCGGGCACTGATGCCCAAACAGATGGAGTTACTGAGATGTAGACTTCACTTAAGGCTTTGCCTAGCATGATGACTTTTTACGTCCCTCTCTTTTGTTTTATTTACTATTATGTTGTTTTAGTTGCATTTGAGGAAAACTGCTTATTTTTGTTGGGTGGGATGAGGTATTCCCATACTCACCTCTTGTTTTGTGACTGTTTTGTGAATATTGGGCTTTGATATATGATTTAATGTTTCAAGCACACCTCATCCAATTCTAGGTGTTCAACGATCGTAAATAAGTATAAAACTTAAATAAATGAGTTGGGGTTGAATCCCACAGGGAGCGGTATGTGTTCCAAATTCAAGTGGCAAGTATAAACATGTTACAATCAGTCATAGAAATAAAAATTACAGAATCAGACATCATTCAAGTTAAAGGGTGACACGAATGTCAAATGGGGGGTTTTGGTTTTAATTATCAACTCCAAACAACGGCAAACAACAAAACTTAACACTAATGAGACGGATTATTGGGATGTGATCAATTATAGGCTAATATAGACAAATGGGTAATTGTAACTATTAATAAATAGCTAGAAATTAGTGAGTAAGCTAGGCTAGAGGAGATACACTTTCTCTCAAAAAATTAACCCGAATCAAGTTAATTTCTATCGAACATCAATAAGCATGCAAAAAAAGAACAAGCCACATCTTAGTCCATTCACTCTCTCGAGCTGAATGTGCGGGATTGGATTTAGGATTTACACTCTCGAGATGAACCCAATACCCACTAAACATCAATCAAAAACCTTAGTTCTAAAACCTCTCTCTCGAGCAACACAAGAACACACACTTAGAACTGCATTTGCAACTACAATTCTTAAATTAAACCACAATTAATGATTAAACTCACTTCTAAAGAGCATTTAAACTAACATTTAACAATAACCATAACCTAAATCAGCCTATAATCACATAATCACACCCCAAGAATTTGGGTTTTAGCTAGACATCATAAAATAGTAAAAATTGTACCAAATTGATTATCCATTAATTGGGTTAGAGTAGGTTCATCCTTACAATGCTCTAATTCTAAGAATCTCAAAGACCCACTTCCAATTTCTCAAAAGTGAAAACTTTAATTCTTCAAAACTTAGGGAAAACTAGAGAAAACTTGTCTCACAATTCAAAACTCAAAAATAGATTCAAAATATATCATCTAACATACTAAACTAAATGTTCAAAAATGTATTTATAGTTGCCAAAAATGTGTTGCGAAGTGTCACTCGGTGAAGTAAGTCAGTCTTCGCCGAGCCACTCGGCGAGCCGCCCTTTGGCCACTTTCATCGCCCCTCTGCCTTGGCATTTAGCATCCTTAAGGTTCTGTAACTTTGGGCGATCTAATAATGCATCGCGGAACTACTCGACGATCCGCCGACTCCTCCTTTCTCTCACCGACTTGTTTTCTTCCCTTAGGGCTTGGTACACTGGAACTTTAGGCGGTCTTATTGGCCACTCGGCGACACGCCGAGTGGTCTTGGCGATCGTCAGGCTCGCCCTTCTTCATTTATTCAGCTTGTTTGTTCCTTTTAGCCTGTTAGTGTCCTTGGTTTGTTCCTCAATACATATACTTGAAAATCAAGGGTTTTACATCAGTTATTGACACAAAATAAGCATTTGAGGACACTACTTATATATAAACAAAGCCCTGAACGAGTCCAAATCTCGGACTCATCAACAACCCCAAATTATACTTTTGCTTGTCCTCAAGTAAAACTCAAGTTCATCAGTTCAAAAAAGATGTCTCAAACAGTGCTACACATGACTTAATGATGAATGCATACAACAAGACTCAACTTACTCATGCAAGGATCAATTGTGCACTCAAAGATTCAAGTTGTGACTCACCATTATCTATGACTCTCAAGTTCACAATACTTGCGTCAAATGCAAGTTCAACCTAAACAAAGGTACTTAAATTCCCTCACAACAAGAATTATTCCATATTCACACATAATTTTTCAACAAATTATAGCTCCGGAATCATATACAACTCTCACACTCACAAATATGAACACATGCATGACTTCACTCATATATTTTCCCTTATTTTCCAATCAACATTTGTTTCAGCTCACTCAAGATCGAAAAGGTCTTTTCAAGGCTTGTAACGGGGCTGAGTGTAAATGTATCGTCATTTAGGATCGGTGGCTGCTATCCTCATGAAATGTGGTATGAACATCATGTTTCCTTCATTTTCTTCAACATTGTCACTCAGGCTCAAAATTCGCCCCATTCTTTTGCAACTTTCACAACTTTATTTCACAACTTTTTTGTTCTTTTTCTTTTTCATTCTTCTTTTCTTTTTTCTTTTTTTTATATGGAGGGATTCCATATTTTTCAAAACCATGGATAAGGGGGGACTTCTTTGCACTTCTTGATTTACCTTCTCTTTTCACCACACCCCAACTTAGGCTTTTGGCCTAAGTTGGCTATTCAAACACACCACACTTCATGAGGATTATGAGTGATTGAATAAAGAGGGTCTACAATTGCATCAAATTTCTTCCAAGAAAATGATAAGGCTCAAAAAAGGGTTCAAGCAAAGTTTAGACACTCACTAGGTTGTCCACAAAAGAGTTATATTGTCAAATTGTTTCACTCTTCCAAATTGTTGCCTAAGATCATTTCAAGAGCTTGCATCAATTAGTCAGCCCGACCAACGGGGAAAATTTCTAGCTGTCATCACTCAAGGTTCACGGTAAGCTCATCACACAAGGCATTGGCACCAATATGAAACAAGACTCCATACTTTCGCTAGTGTGCAATGTTCATCAGAAGAGACTCATTCGATAATCGGCTAGTTACAATGAGATGAACAAAGTTCACACATTGTCTATGCAACTTCATTTGGCCTCATCGTAGATGTGCTTTCATTTTTGTTCGATTAAGAGAACTATTCAAATCATCGGTATTGATCATGACCGAGACTCAAATTTGCACAAGAACAACCACAAGTAGCGACTCTCACCATGAGATCATCAATAGAAGTCCGGAGGGGAGTCAAACCAGCTAGGATGTCCCTCTCAATCATCCACGGTACCTCAGCCTCCAATCGGGTAGCCCGTACATTAGCAAAATGGGCTAAGTGCCCCACCTTCAGGATCATGGCCTGAGTAATCCTGGTGGGCTGGGAAGCAATAGAGGAACCAGGAGCCTAAGAGGAACTGGAAGCAGTTGTACCTGAAGGCCTGGAGGCCAGACTAGGCAAAGATGCCTCTACATGTATCTTCTCAACATGAACCTCCGGGGTTGCGTCAACCAGAGCTGCTCTCATGTCTGCCTCCTTCCTAGTGTACTGTCCTCTATGCGCCGAATGTCTATGGAGGATGTGGAGGTGACATTCATGTCCCTCTTATCAACACGAGGAACTCCCACACACTGGCATAGTTCTGTGATCAGGTTCGGAAAGGGAAGGGACGTCTGGTGCTGCTTTGCCCTCATGGCCATCTCTTTCTCAATAATAAGTCCCAAGTTGGGGCGCTTCTTTGCTATGATCCACCCTACACAAGCTGCCTTTGCATGGCGGAGGATGGACTCATTTTGTGAAGGCATGATGAAATAGCTGATGAATCCAAACCAGTACCGTGCAGTAGCATTCAAGTCGTTCTTCTCCATTTGGACTCTCGCCTCAATCCACCTCGGGGTGGTATCAGAAATAAGGGGGGCAAGCTAGCCCTTTAAGTCATTCGGGGATTGAGCTGTGAGCAGACCCTCGTACTCATGCTCAAACCCCATAACTCTGTCAAAAACAACATTGATGTGATCGCTGCTGTACCGCACTCTTTTCCCTTGGACTAAGAAGGACTTCACCCGTTTGAAGGCACTAGCCTTCTTCTTCCCCTAAGGAACTTGATCACCGTAAGCAGAATAAAACTCACGGACCGAGGTGAAGATATCGAATATGTGCCACTAGAGTGTGTCTCATACTAGAGGGTACCTGCCCTCTATGCCATCTATGGATAGCAGCTTTTCCTCTAAAATCGTTCTCAATTCCTCGGCCTTTAGCCGGTTGAGTAGCCGAAGGGAGGACCCTGAACTGGTGGCTCTAGAACCATTGTTTGTGATGGAGCTGGCACAGTATCATCAGCAGGAGGTGTGGCATCTGGGATCCTAGACGAATCCTGGTGAACTCGTGAACGAATCTCCTCATGCCGGAATTGTAGAGGTTGATCATCCCCAGGCTCAAAGAATGCACCATGGGAGTGAAAGGATTCTCCATCGCTACCAGAGTTGTGCTCTGGTACCTTAGATACGGGTGCCTTGCCCTTCCCTTTGCCTCTCATGGGAAGTGCCTTCTTCCCCTTTTTGGAAGGAGTACGTGCCCCCTCATTAATAACTATTCCATTTGCTCTTTTGCTGGGCAGCATATCCAAGTTGGTTCTAGCCATATCTGCGAAAACATCATAGAATGTTAGAAAGAGTTAAAAAAAAGTTCAAAATATAAGCTACAGAGAGACTCGTCGAACCGATCAGGTGAGTCGCCTAATAACTTTTGCGTGCCAGATCGGGCTCGCCGAAAGGATAGGCTCAAAATTTTCTAGAAAAAATGGCATGTCAGCAATGCGAAAGGACTTTCGGTGAATCGCTGACCTCATTCGGTGAGCACAAACTAACCCAAAGAAAGTTACAGTGCATTTTACGGGATAGGGGTGCAGAAAGGGAGATCAAAGAAGACTTTCGGCAAGTTGCCTAACGTTTCAAAGACACTGCATCCAATTCCAAGTGTCAACGATCGCTAGTCAGTATATAACCCAACCAAAATGAGTTGGGGTCGATCCCACTGAGAGTAGCTTTTCCTTCGAATTCAATTATAAAAGTATAACAAAAATCTCTTCAACTAAACACGTGTTGCACCTTTTTGGCTTAAGCTTCGAATTTTAGGTTATAATTTTCAATCTAATTCAACACTTAAAACAAAATGATCAAATAATGAGTTAACACTTGGGGAATTGACCAACCAATTATTGAGTTCAACTTAGTAGATGAACGTTGATGCTCACAATGGGATAAATTGTCGTGGGTAGGTAGGACTATATGTAAAGCAATTTTCTCTCTAATAATTACCTTATCTTTGTCGAATTCTCTCGAACTTCAACGTTAGACGGATGATGCCCGTCCTTGTTCTCATCAAATCCACTCTCTCGAGCTAGATACAAAGGATAGGTTCCACGTTTCACTTTGTGAAGATGAAATCAAGGCGACCCATTACTAAGGATGCTAAACTTGTTACTTTGGCTTTGTACTTCTCTCTCGAGCAAGCACAAAAGACTCAACTACTGACAGTAATCATGCAAGATGACCCCAAAACGCAGCAGCAAATTAGACCCACTTAAAATTAACACCATTATTCACAAATCAGTGACACCCACTTAGTAAAACTCAACAATTGGTCACAGAGTGAAAACCCCAAGGAGAGGGTTTTAGCCAAACATAGCAAAAAGATGAAAATCAACATCCGCCATGTTTTCCATAGCTAGGTAAAAATGAAAGTTGAAAGTTAAAATCAACTACAACATTCTCTATTACAAAATTTAAATGAAAAACCTTGCTAAAATCACTTGAAATCCACAATGGTAGTGTTTTTACTCTCAATCTTGTGTTCCTCACCTTTCTGAATGCTTTATCTTTCTAGCAAATATCAATTTAAACAAGTCTGATATGTGACTATTTTAGACCAATCAGCGAGGAAAGTCGGGCTTCGCCAACCGTTCAGTGACTCACCGATTGTCCTTTCTCTCGCCTTTATTTTTTACTTCTTCTTGGTCCAGTTCCTGTAATTTTTGGCGATCCATATCGGGATTGCTGGATGATTCCACGAGTTGTCCTTTTTCTTTTTATCTCGCCCATCAACATTTGTTTGAATATCCATCAACACATTTGCTGACCTGGTCATCCCTCGCCGAAGCAATCGGCGACACATCGAATGGAACTGTTGCTCGCCGAAGTTACCCACAATTCAGCTCCAGCATTCTGTAATGTTAGGTGGTAGAGTGGCAACTTGGTGATTCAGCGAGTTACATTGGCGATCACTAGGCCTTCACTTCTTCATTCCTTTAGCTCGCTTCTTTCCATTTTGCACATTAGTGTCCATGCTTTGTTCCTAAATCCAAATACCTGGAAATCAAGGATTTTACATCAATTATTGGCACAAAATAAGCATTTGAGGACACTAAATCTATCAAAATAAAGCCTTAAATGAGTCCAAATCGTGGACTCATCAACACCCCCAACTTAAACTTTTGCTTGTCCTCAAGCAAAACTCAAGTTCGGAAGTTCAAAAGGGATATCTCAAACAGTGCTACACAAGACTTAATCATGAATGCACACAAAAAGACTCAACTTACTCATGCATGGACCAGTTGTGCACTCAAAGATTCAAGTTCTGACGCACCATTATCAAAGATTCTCAAAGTTTCAATAGTTGCTTCAAATGCAAGTTCAACCTCAACAAAGGTACTCAAATGCCCTCACACAAAGAATGATTCCATATTCAGACACAATGGTCCAACAATTTATTGTTCCATAATAAAAAACAACACTCACACTCACAAAGATGTGCACATACATGACTTCACCCATAGGTCTACCCTTATTATCCAATCAACACTTGTTTCAGCTTACTCAAGATCAAAAAGGTCTTTTCAAGGTTTGTAACGGGGCTGAGTGTAGAGGTATGGTCATTTAGGCTCAATGGCTGCTATCCTCAAGAAATATGGTACGAATAACACTTTCTTTCCTTTTCTTCATCACTCTCATTCATGATGAAAAGTCACCCCATTATTTAGTTTCTATGGACAGTTAGACACCCCATTTCTTTTTTGCATTTTCATTACTTTATTCCATAACTTTTTTTTTGTATGGAGGGGTTCCTTCTTTCTCAAAACCATGGGTCAAAGGGGACTTCTTTGCATTTTTTTTATTTTCCTTCTCTTTCCACTGCACCCTCAACTTAGGTTGTTGGCCTAAGTTGGCTATTCAAACCAACCACGAATCATGAGGATTATGGGTGAAGGAATAAAGAAAAGTGACAACTTCATCAAATTTCTTTCAAGAAAAGGGTTAAGGCTCAAAGGGTGTTCAAGAAAATATCACACACTCATAAGGTAGGCCACAAAAGAGGTGTAATGTCAAATTGTTTCACTTTTCAAAGTTGCCAAAGATCATTTCAAGAGATCGCATTACTTAGTCAACCAGACCAACTGGGAAAATTCTAGGTGTCATCACACATGGTTCACGGTAAGCTCATCACACAAGGCATTTATATCAATGTCAAACAAGACTTCACACTTTCGCTAGTGTGTAATGCTCATCACAAAAGAGTCATTCGATAACCGACTAATTACAACGAGATCCAAAAAGTTCACTTATTGCCTATGCAACTTCATTTGGCCTCAACGTAGCGGCACATTCAATTTTTTCCGATTATGAGCACTATTCAAGTCATCGGTATTGATCAAGACCAATAATGGAATTTTCAAGAGAACAACTACAATTAAAAGCAATCCAGAGGGTCCAAAAACACCGAGGAATTCACTGACCAAGTGCCACCACCACCGAAAGTATTCAACATTGTCCCCAATGTGATTAGAGAATGGACACTACAACAAATAAAATAAAAAGAAAAATAAAATGATAAAAAGAACTAGAAAATAAAAATAAAATTCTAGTATGTAGATAAGCAGAGCAAGGTGACAAGGAATCTTCACTAAGCGCCCAGTCGGTGAGAAAATGAACCAGTCGCGGAATGATTCGACGGTGCGCCCAAGGGGCGGCGTATCAACCTTATTTCCAGTGTGTGATACTCTCAGAATGGGTAAGTTGGCGGAGATGCAGAAGGTCGCCGAACAGGTCGGCGAATCTCATAATGGACTTGGAACATCGCCGAACAATCACTGAGGTACGCTGCTAACGCTGAAGTAGAAAGGGCAAGAAAAATCGGGTGTCCTAAGCACATTGGCAATTCGTCGAGTGATATCAGTCTCTCAACGAATATTCCAGAATCTCAGCCCCTTCTTTTCAATCCATAAGGCGGGCTATGTCGTACTCGCCGAATGGCTTCGGCGAATCACTGATAGCATCTTCTTCTCACACAATATCTTTCACATGCAAAATCAACACTCATTATTTAAAACACTAATATATGGGTTGCCTCCCAAAAAATTCCTTACTTAACGTCGTGGCACGATGTAAAAATGCTCTCAAGCATCTTCCAGGTACACCACCTTAATTAGAGAGATCTCTTGGCACACTCCAAAGTATAACTTCAAACGCTGCCCATTCACCTTAAATGAAGGTCCTTCTTGACCTTCAACTTTGATGGCACCATTTGTGAACACTCTTGTCACTCTATATGGTCCTGACCATTTGGACTTGAGCTTTCCTGAGAAGAGTCAAAGTCGGGAGTTGTATAGTAAAACCTAATCTCCCACTCTGAACTCCCTCCTAAGGATTTTAGTATCATGCCATTTCTTCATATTTTCCTTGTAAAGGGCTTAGCCTTTGATAAGTCTAGATTTAGAGCCTTCAATGCCCATACTGCTTTGTGTTCCAATTTAACAGGTAGATGGCAAGACTTACCAAAAACTAGTTGATATGGAGTAATACCGATTGGTGTTTTGTATGCGGTACGATATGCCTATAGGGCGTCATCAAGCTTTCGAGACCAATCAGTCCTATTAGCATTCATTATCTTAGCCAAGATGCTCTTGATCTCCTGGTTTGACACTTCAACTTAGCTGCTTGTTTGGGGATGATACAAAGTTGCTACTTTGTGTTTCACTCCATACTTACTCAATGCGGATGAGAATCACTTATTGCAAAAGTGGGATCCACCATCACTAGTGATAGCTCCAGGAGTACCAAATTTAACAAAGATGTAGCGTTTCATGAATTGAAACACACTTTTCCCTTCATTGTTCGGAAGTGCAACTGCTAACACCCATTTCGAAACATAATCTACAACCACCAAGATATACTTATTACCAAACGAACTCACAAATGGACCCATGAAATCTATTCCCCAAACATCAAATAGATCAACTTCTAAAATAGGGGCAAGGGGTAACTCATGTCTTTTGGAAACTCCACCTTGCTTTTGACATTGTGTGCACTTCTTAACAAATTCATGCTCATCTTTCTAGAGGGATGGCCAGTAGTAGCCACTTTGGAGAACTTTAGCAGCTGTACGCACACCACTATGATGACCCCCAACCGGTGAAGCATTATAAGCATGGAGAATTTCTATGGCTACTTCTTTCGTAACACACCTTCTAATGATATTTTCAGCACACTATCTGAATAAATATGGTTCATACCAAAACTACTTTTTAACATCGAACATGAACCTCTTTTGTTGGTAGAAGTTCAGTTCCAACATTAATCCATACGTAATTGGCACAATCAGCATACCAATGAGATTGTTTGAGAGTTACCGTGAACACTTATTCATCGAGAAAAGAACCATTTATGTCAATCTCAAGCTCGTCATTCTCCTTGCCTTCTAATTTTGATAAGTGGTCAGCCACCTGATTTTCACAACCTCTCTTATCTTTGACCTCAAAGTCGAATTGTTGCAATAGTAGCACCCACATTATAAATCATGGCTTGGCATCCTTCTTTGCCATTAGGTAACATAGTGCAGTAGGATCAGTGTGAATAACCACTTTAGTACCTAGCAAGTATTCCCAGAATTTCTCAAACGCATACACTACCGCAAACAACTCTTGTTTAGTAATGGTATAGTTACGTTGAGCACTGTTTAGAGTCTTGCTCACACAGTAAATTGAGTGAAATAGTTTGTTGCGATTTTGCCCCAGCGCCACACCCAAAGCCGTTCCACTTGCATCACACATTACTTCGAAATATTCTGACCAATCAGGGCTAGTGATGACTGGGGTAGACAAAAATTTCTCCTTTAAACACCTCAAATCCACCATACAAGCATCATAAAATTGGAATTTTACTCTCCAAGAGTTTGCATAGAGGATGTGCAATCTTTGAGAAATCTTTGATGAACCTCTGGTAAAAATCGGAATGTTCCAAGAAACTACAAACCCCCTTTACCAAAATTGGTGGTGGTAATTTCTCAATCACTTCAATCTTCACTTTATCATCATCCAGCCCCTTCTGCGACACTGTGTGACCAAGTACTATACCTTCTTTAACTATGAAATTACATTTTTCCCAATTGAGGACCAAAGTTTGTCTTCACACATCTTTGGAGGAATTGTCCTAAGTTCTCTAAACACGCCTCAAAGGTGTCACCCACAATCGAGAAGTCATCGATAAATACCTCCATTGAATCCTACACCATGTCAGCAAAAATAGATAGCATGCAACGTTGGAATGTTGTCGGAGCATTGCATAACTCGAATGGTATCCTTTTAAAGGCAAAAGTTCCATAAGGGCATGTGAAGGTGGTTTTATCTTGGTCTTCCAGAGAAATGTAGATTTGGTTGTAACCGGAATACCCATCCAAAAAGCAATTTCAACCTCTCTCTAAGAGTCGATCAAACATTTGATCCATGAAAGGCATGGTAAAATGATCTTTTTCAGTCCACAAATTTAACATTCGGTAATCCATGCATACTCTCTATCCGGTTACCAATCTCATAGATACAAGCTTCCCCTTTTCAGTTGGAACCACTATGATACATCTCTTTTTCGGTACACATTGTACCCGGCTTACCCATTTGTTATCCCCAATAGGGTAGATTACACCTGCGTCTAACCACTTTATTATCTCCTTTTTTACTACCTCTTGCATCGATGGATTCAATCTCCACTGATGTTAAACGCTCGGTTTACACTTACTATCAAGCCGAATTTTGTGAGTGCAAATATGGGAGGAATACCTACTATGTCAGCGATCGTCCAACCTATATCTTTGATATGCCTTTTCAACAATTCAAGGAGTAATTTTATCTGCCATTCAAGCAAGTCAGCTGCAATGATTACCGGTAAGGTGTTATTTGCCCCAACCAAGGCATATCGGAGATGGGAGGGAAGTACTTTCAACTCCAAATTTGGTGATTCTTGTGTTGATGGCTTTGCGGGAGGGCTCTCTCGATTCTTTAGTTCGATGTCCAACTTCAATGGAGTCCTTGAATACGCCCCTAAACCTAAAAGAGAAGCTACAACTTCTTCATAGCCTTTAATTTCGAATTCACCATAGTTAGCAAGCTCAACTTCAAGTGGTTTACTCATACACATCAATGGCTCACACTAGCCACCGCTTCATCAATAACATCAACAGTGGAGACCACGTGAATATCACTTGGGTGTTTCATTAACTTACAAACATTGAAGGTCACTTCATCTTCATTCACCCAAAACTTCAATTCTTCGCTTTCAATATCCACCAATGCTCTTTCGGTTGCTAAGAATGACCTTCCCAAAATTGATGGGAATTTCAACATCTATTTCACAATCGAGAATGATGAAATCAGCCGGGAAAATGAATCGATCAACCTATACCAAGATGTCATTAGTATCCCTACGGGATGTTTAATTGATCGGTCAGCCATCAAGAGTCTTATTGTTGTGGCTTTTGGTTCCCCTAACCCAAGTTGTTTATAGATCAAATATGGTATTAGGTTGATGCTTGCTCCCAAATCGCATATGGCTTTAGCAAATTGGAGCATGCCGATAGTGCAAGGGATGGTGAATGCTTCGGGATCTTCTATTTTTGATAAGCTCCTTGGTCATGATTGCGCTACAACTATGAGAAACTTCAATTGTCTCAAAATCCAAGCTCTTTTTCTTTATGACTAACTCCTTCATAATCTTGGAATAACCCGGCATTTCCAACCATGCTTCCACAAGGGGGAGATTAATTTATAATTTCTTGAACACCGATAAGAACTTCTTGAATTTCTCATCCTCATTCTTCTTCTTTAGACGTTGGGGAAATGGGGGAGATATTTTGGGTAAAGGTTGCATAACTTTTAGGATTGGAATATGTTGCTCCATTTCTCTCTGTCGTTCTTTGGCAATGCTTTGATGAATAAGTGTCCCTTCTTCCCCCATGCCTTTATCTTCTTCATGCGTTTGAGCTTCTTCATTGCCTGTCACATTACCTATTGCTACATTTATACTACGAGTTACCACAACCAACCCTCTATCCTCATCTTCTATTGTAATATTTGGTTTCAATTGTGCTGAGAGTAAACTTAACTAACCTTCAAGTATCTTGATGGCATCTGCATGAGAGTTCACTTTACTGTTCAAGGATGAAAAGTCATATTTCATCCCTTTCAACAAATCATTCGAACCTTCAACTTTATCAAGTATGTGTGACAACAAATCATTCACTTGGGGACTACTTGCACTCCCTTTCGATTTTGGGCTCTCACTCGAGTGAGTGTAGTTCTCTTCATGGTCATCTTCCCTTCTCCAATAATCACTTTGCTCAACCCAATATTGATAGTATCTCCTTTGCTCTTCCCCCTGGTGATAGTTCCAACCTTGATTCCCACTTTGCTGCAAATAGCGTGGGTGGAAATCCTTCTCGTATCTCTTGGAGTTCTAATCTTGATTCTCCCCCAGCTTTGAATAACCTGAGGAAGAACCCTCCTCAACTCTAAACACTCCACTTACCCCCTTCGGTTTTTTTTAATTCTTTATCATATGCTCTTGTAAAAGCTCCATTTGGGTCAACATTTTCTTGATGTTTGCATCCCTCTCTCTTTCCTTATCAAGTTGTTTTTGCGTTATTCTTAAAAAAAAGGAGAGACTTGATCCTCATGAGTATACCAAGCTTGATTTATCTTCGTCATGTCGTCAAGAAGAAATGGAGCCACCTCAAATGATTGTAATATTATTCCCTCTCGTACCAATTGATCAGCCACTCAGTTATTAACCGAATCAAGACTCCGGTAAAAATATTGGAGTAGCAAATCGTTTGGTAGCCCATGAGTTGGGCATTTAAGTAAGAGTTTCTTAAACCTCAGCCACATTTCATGGATGGGTTCCCCTTCCCATCGCTTGAAACCTTGAATATTGTCTCTAAGTTTCATCATCCTTGATGCAGGAAAGAACCTTGTATTGAATGCTACAATCAGCTCCTCCCATGATGTGATGGAATTGTTTGGTAACTCGACTAACAACTTGCTAGCCTCCCCGTTAAGGATAGTGGAAATAACCGAAGCTGAATTGACTTTTGTGACACATTGTTGAATGAAAATGGGATGCACACCTTTGTAAAATTTCTTACATGCTCATGCGGGTCTTCGTGTTCTAGCCCTCCATAGAGTCCCCTCATTTGCAGGAGGTAAAGAGTAGTGCTAGTGACTTCAAATATTGCATTCCCATCAGCTTGTGGTACGCAAATTGCTCCCATTTCACCTGCTTGAGATGGGTTGTAAAAACTTTTCATATCATCGATGCCGTCCTGATGACCTGTTTGCCTACCATTCACCTTTTCTTCACTCTTTTCACTTCTATGTAGCCCAATCAATACTACACATTGCACCCTCAGCCTACAAATTCACAAATAAAATCTTCAATCAAAGAATTCTAAGTAACGCTACTCCCCGACAGCAGTGCCATTTTGATTAACATTTTAAAGACAGTTCATCCACTTGTAAGTGTCAACGATCGCTAGTCAGTATATAACCCAACTAAATGAGTTGGGGTCGATCCCATAAATAGTAGCTTTTTCTTTGAATTCAATTAAAGAAGTATGACATCAATCTCTTCAACTTAACAGTTACTGCACCTTTTTTGTTTAAGCTTCAAATTTGAGGTTATAATTATCAATCCAATTCAACATTTAACACAAAATGATCAAATAATCAAGTAACACTTGGGGAATTGACTAACCAATTATTTAGTTCAACTTAGTGGTTGAACGTTGATGCTCACAATGGGATGAATTGTCGTGGGTAGGTAGGACTATATGTAAAGCAACTTTCTCTCGAACAATTACCTTATCTTTGTCGAATTTTCTCAAGCTTCGACACTAGACAAAAGATGCCCATCCCTTGTCCTCATCAAATCCACTCTCTCGAGCTAGATACAAATGATAGGTTCCATCTTTCACTTTCTCAAGATGAAATCAAGGCGACCCACTACTAAGGATACTAAACTTGCTACTTTGGCTTAGTACTTCTCTCTCGAGCAAGCACAAAACACTGAACTAGTGAAAGTAATCATGCAAGATGACCTCAAAACGTATCAGCAAATCAGACCCACTTCAAATTAACACCATTACTCACAAATCAATGACACCCACTTAGTAAAACTCAACAATTGGTCACATAGTGAAAACCCCAAGGAGAGGGTTTTAGCCAATCATAGCAAAAAGATGACAATCAACATCCGCCATGTTTTCCATAGCTAGGTAAAAATTTAAATTCTAAGTTAAAATCAACTACAATCTTCTCTATTACAAAATTTAAATAAAAAACCTTGCTAAATTCACTTGATATCCACAATGGTAGTGTTTTTACTCTCAATCTTGTGTTCCTCACGTTTCTGAATGCTTTCTCTCTCTAGAAAAAATCAATTTAAACAAGTCTGATATATGACTGTTTAAGACCAATCGGCGAGGTAAGTCGGGCTTCGCGGACCGTTCGGAGACTTGTCGATTGTCCTTTCTCTAACCTTTAGTTTCCACTTCTTCTTGGTCCAGCTACTATAATTTTAGACGATCAAGATCGGGATCGCCAGATGATTCTGCGAGTCACCCTTTTTCCTTTTATCTCGCCCATCAGCATTTGTTTGAATATCCATTAGCACTTTTGGCGACCTGGTCATCCTTTGCCGAAGTGATCGGCGACACGCCGAATGGGACTACTGCTCGTCGAATTTACCCCCAGTTCAGCTCCAACACTCTGTAACTTTAGGCAGTAGTGTGGCAACTTGGCCATTCACCGAGTGACATTGGCAAACACAAGGCATTCATTTCTTCAGTCCTTTAGCTCGCTTCTTTTCGTTTTGCCCATTAGTGTCCATGCTTTGTTCCTAAATCCAAATACCTAGAAATCAAGGATTTTACATCAATTATTAGCACAAAATAAGCATTTGAGGACACTATATCTACCCAAATAAAGCCCTAAATGAGTCCAAATCGTGGACTCATCACCGAGTGCACTCACTGAACTCATGCTTCTCGTAGAAAGTTACAGAACCAAACTCAAAAAAACCATGAAATTAAAAGCAATCAATGGGGATTTTGACGAACCGCTGCGTGGTTTGATGAGCTTGACCCAGCTCGCCAAACTGCCCAACGTGCCTATTTTCAACTCCAACTTCCAAAATCAACCCCGCAGCCCCCGAAAACAAAATCAAACCACACACATTCTCAATTAAGCCCAGACGCATTAGACCTATGCCACTGAGATACTCAGATTTCCCTTGATTTGGCAAAAATTGGCCATTTGATGACTTTAGCCCTTAAGAATGATGTCAAATGCTTCATTATTGGGCAAAGCCCATCATTTAGCACAATTTGGGTTACTCCGACTTCACTCGAAAAGACTCAATAACAATTAAGCACAACTCACAAGATTACGATCACTTTTAAAGCACAAAAATCAGGGAATAAACAATTTAGGCAATTTAGGCATAATATCGAAATTAAAATAGGCTTACAAGAACACATTCATGATTTCAGCAAGGCCCAGTACACATCAATTAGAATTACGCCATTGCAAATGAGTTTAACCGCAATTTAAGAGTTTGAAGTTTGGAAAACCAACCTTTAATGATGAATTACAATTTGAAAGGTTAGGCGGCAAAGATTTCCAACTCCGAACACAAGAATGAACAACAAAAAAGCAAGAGAATACAAAAAATATAGGAAATTTGAAGTGCGGGTGTGATTGCATTGAAGTTGAAAGTGAGTGAATGTGAAGGAGTTTGAAAGTTTAAACCTTTGGCCTTTTAAAAACCGTCGAGTTCGTGCCCTATCCTTGATTTTATGTTTCTTCTCCAAACCACTTGGCGACATGCCGAGTGGTTACTTACCTCATCGAGTTTTACAGGACCTCCAGTTAATGTGGGGGTCCAAAAGGCTAACAAAGTCGGGCTCGCTGACCTATTTGGCAATTCGCCAACTGGTCCATGGGCCCACCAAGTTTTATAGACTCTATCTTCATAATTTCTTGAGTCCAACGGTGGCCTATGTTGGGCTCGCTGATCTCTTCAGTGAGTCACCGACTGGACATTTTGCTCGCCAATCTACACTTTCCAAACACATTCCACACTTCAACCTGAACAATCAACACACGTTGTACTAAAATTCAAATAAAGTAGTAAAAACTCTGGTTGCCTCCCAAGTAGCTCCTTACTTAAGGTCGTGACATGACACAAGTCCCCACTCAAACTTCATTCTTGGGGTTTGTCATAGTATCACCAGGTAACCCCCTTGTTGTCTCGGGTTTAAATGAGAAGAATTTTGACCCATTTGGGTCTCCAACTGCTTGATAGAGATGGAATGAGAGGTCACTGTCTTGTTAAGGGTTGATACATCTTCCTTCATCTCCTTCAAAATTTTATCGGGACCCTTCAACCTTATTGAGAGTAGAAAAGAGCATATCCTCAGCCCGACCACCGTCAAAATCTTTGGGCTCTTGACGCTCGTAGGGAGGAACATACATATCCTTCTACCCATCTCTTTCCTTCCAAGTGGGGTTATGATCGCCCCACTCTCTATCACGATCTCTGCTGCCCTTATCCCTGTTCCAACGTTGGTTACCACCCTACCTTAGGTAGTTTGCACGATAAACCACCTCTTTGGTTGGCTAAGAAGTTT
The DNA here is from genome assembly GCF_900185275.1 of Solanum verrucosum. Taxonomy (NCBI): domain Eukaryota; kingdom Viridiplantae; phylum Streptophyta; class Magnoliopsida; order Solanales; family Solanaceae; genus Solanum; species Solanum verrucosum. Next base: position 834,711 of record NW_026020177.1, read on the forward strand.
GCTTCCTCGTTGTATATCGCTTCAAACTTGGCTTCTTCGAGGTTCACACTACCAACACCGATAGCATTTACACTCCTAGTACCAACACCCAAGACATTTTTGGTGAAAATGTCCAGCTGAGTCATCATCTTTGCCATGTTCTGGTCCCTCTCTTGATCTTTTTCAATATGTTCTTTAGTCAATTTAAAAGTGGGAGGGGGAGACCTAATCTTCACGGGTGTACCATGATCGGTTAATCTTGGTCATGCCCATCAAAAAGATGGGCTGCGATAATGTAAGGTTGTTGCATTAAACCTCCCAGAGAAAGTTGATCAGCTACTCCTTTGTTCACCAAATCAAGGCTTTAGTAAAAGTATTTAAGCAAAACGTTGTGGGGTAATCCATGAGTTGGGCATTGTAGCACCAACTTCTTAAATCTTCACCAAGTCTCAGTAATTGGCTCACCCTCCAAATGCTTGAAGCATTGTATGTTGTCCCGAAGAGTCATCATCTTCGAAGGGGGAAAGAATCACACTTAAAATGCTATTATGGGCACTTCCCACGAAGTGATAGAATCTGTTGGCAACTCAGCCAACCACTTGCACGCTTTTCCCATTAGAGAAAATTGAACAACCTCAGCCGGACCGACTCTTGAGATATATTCTTAAAGGAGAACGGCCCGCAAACATCAACAAAATTCCTTATATGCTCATGGGGATCCTCATGAGCCAACCCACCAAACAATCTTTTAAATTGCAAGAGCTGCAACATGGTGTTTGTAATATGGAACACAACGTTCCCTTCAGCCGGAGGCAAGTGAATGACACCAACTCCACCCACTAGATTTATGTCATTGACATTCGGTTCATTGACATCATTGAGGTTTTTGATGTCATCTTGGTGGCCCACTTGGCCACCATTCCTTCCGTTGACACTCATTTCCTCTGTTTTGATTAAACAACACAAAACCAAATCTAAAAGTAAGTAGATTCAAGTATGACTAAACAGAGCAAAATTCAACTTCACCAAAAGAATTTCAGACAACAACACTCCCCGATAGCGGCGCCATTTTGGTTTAACGTTTCAAGCACACCTTATCCAATTCTAGGTGTTCAACAATCGTAAATCAGTATAAAACCCAACAAAATAAGTTGTGGTCGAATCCCACAGGGAGGGTTACGTGTTCCAAATTCAAGTGGCAAGTATAAACGTGTTCCAATTAGTCATAAGAATAAAAATTATCGAATAAAAATATCATTCAAGTTAAGGGGTGACACGAATGTCAAATGGGGGGTTTTGGTTTTAATTGACAACTACAAACAACGGCAAACAATAAAACTTAAGAATAATGAGACGGATTCTTGGGATGTGATCAATTATAGGCTAATATAGACAAATGGGTAATTGCAACTTTTAATAAATAGCTAGATATTAGTGAGTAAGTTAGGATATAGAGGAGATAAACTTTCTCTCGAATAATTTACCCCAAATCAAGTTGATTTCTCTCGAACATAAAGAAGCATGCAAAATAAGAACAACCAACACCTTAGTCCATTAACTCCCTCGAGCTGAACCCAGGCCACCCTAATACCCACTGACCATCAATCAAAAACCTTAGTTCTAAAACCTCTCTCTCGAGCAAGCCAAGAACACAAAGTTAGAACTGCATTTGCAACTACAATTTTTAAATTAAACAATAATTATTGATTAAAATCACTTCTAAATAGAATTTAAACTAACAATTAGTAGTACCCATAATCACATAATCACTCCGCAAGAATTGGGGTTTTAGCTAGACATCATAAAAAGGTAAAAACTGTTACCAAATTGATTATCCATCAACTGGGTAAGAGTAGATTCGTCCTCACAATGCTCCAATTCAAAGAATCTCAAAGACCCACTTCCAATTTCTCAAAAGTGAAAACTTCAATTCTTCAAAACTTAGGAAAAACTAGAGAAAACTTGTCTAACAGTTCAAAACTCAAAAATAAATTCAAAACATATGATCTAATATACTAAACTAAATGTTCAAAAATGTATTTATAGTAGCCAAAAATGTGTTGCGAAGAGTCACTATGTGAACTAAGTCGGGCTTCGCCGAACCACTCGGTGAGACACCTTTTGGCCTTTTTCATCACCCTTCTTCCTTGGCATTTAGCATCCTCAAGTTTCTGTAACTTTGGGCTATCTAATAATGCATCGCAAAACTACTCGGCGATCTGCGACTATTCCTTTCTCCCGTCGACTTATTTTCTTCCCTCAAGGCTTGGCACACTAGAACTTTAGGTGGTCTGATTGGCCACTCCGCAACATACCGAGTGTTCTTGGTGATCGTCAGGCTCGCCCTTCTTCATTTCTTCTGCTTGTTTGTTCCTTTTTACCTATTAGTGTCCTTTATTTGTTCCTCAATCCATATACCTGAAAATCAAGGGTTTTACATTAGTTATTGGCACAGAATAAGCATTTGAGGACACTACTTTTATATAAACAAAGCCCTAAATGAGTCCAAATCTCAGACTCATCAATATATATTTTCTTGGTTATTGAATTAGTTGAATTTTGATAGTGTGGATGTTTTATTTTATGGCCCATTGTTTTGAATGAAAATGGTTTTGAGCCCTAATTAAAAAAAAATCCACCTCTTTCATGTCTGATTGTGGTTGTTCTTGTGAAAATTGGAGTGTTGGTTGTGGTCAACACCAATGACTGATTAGTGCTCCTAATTAAACAAAATGCATGTACGGCTATGATGAGGCAAACGAAGTTACATAGGCAATATGTGAACTTTTAGCATCTCATTCTGACTTGCCAGTTGTCGAATGAGTCTCTTGTGTTGAACATTGCATGCTAGGTAGAAAGTGTGGATGCTTATTTTATATTGGTACCAATTCCTAGTGTGATGAGATTACTTTGAACATTATGTGTTGACACCTAGAATTTTCCCCGTTGGTCCGGTTTATTGAGTGATGCAAGCACTTGAAATGATCTTAAGCAGGAGTTTTGAAGAGTGAACCAACTTGACAATATACCTCGTTTGTGGCCAACCTTGTGAGATGTGTGAACCTTGCTTGGCACCTTTTGAGCCTTACCCCTTTTCTTGGAAGAAACTTTACCAATTGTGACCTCTCTTTGTTCATTCACCCATAACTTTCATGAGGTATGGTTTGTTTGAATGGCCAACTTAGGCCAAAAGACTAAGTTTGGAGTTTGGTAAAAAGAGAAGGAAAGTTAAGAAGTGTGAGAAATCCTTCTTTGTGTGATTGATGTGAAAAAGATGGAACCTCTCCATGAAAAATGAGATAAAAGACAAAAAGAATTGAAAAAGAAGAAAGAAAAGAAAAAGACCAAAAAAGTTGTGAAGTAAAGTAGTGAAAATTGCAAAAGAAATGGGGTATCCGGTGGTTCGTATGAAGTTGAATAATGGGGTGGATTATGAGCATGTTTGAAATGTTAAAGAAAAGGAGGAAAGTGATGTTCAGACCATATTTCAGGAAGGTAGAAGCCACTAAGCCTAAATGACCATACATTTACACTCATCGTCGTTACAAACCTTGAAAAGACCTTTGTAATCTTGAGAGAGCTGAAACAAATGTTGATCGGAAAATAATGGCAAACCTATGCATGAAGTCACACATGTGTTCATCTTTGTGAGTGTGAGAGTTGTGTATGATTTCGGGACTTTAAATTGTTGAGAATTTTTTTGTGAATATGGAATCATCTTTGTTGTGAGGGCATTTGAGTACCTTTGTTGAGCTTGAACTTGCATTTGAGGAAAGTATTGTGAACTTGAACATCTTTGATAATGGTGAATCACAATTTGAATCTTTGAGCGCACAAGTGATCATTGTATGAGTAATTTGAACCTTGTTGTGTGCATTTATGTTGAGTCTTATGCAGCACTATTTGTAGACATCCCTACTGAACTGCTAATCTTGTGTTTTAGTTGAGGACAAACAAAAGTTTATGTTTTGGGTGTTGATAGTTTTAGTGTCCTGAAATGCTTAAATTGTGCTAGAAACTGATGTTAAAGCCTTGATTTTCAGGCATATCGACTAAGGAGCGAATCAAGGACACTAACAGGCAAAAAGGAATGAAACAAGCTGAAGAAGTGGAGAAAAGCAATCCTAGTGATCACAAAGACCACTTGGCAAACTGCTGAGTGGCTCTTCAGACCGCCCAAAGTTCTAGTGTGCCAACCTTGAGGGAAGAAACCAAATCGGTGACAGATATGGGTAGTCGGTGAATCTCCGATCGGTTCCGCGACAACAAATTGGATCGTTCAAAGTTACAGGACCTGAGATGATGAAGGCCAATGCAAAATGGTGATATAATAGGACATTCCAAGGATCACCGATTGGTTCGGTGAGGCGCGAATTAATCCATTGAGTGGACTTTCACGTTTAATTTTGGAAAACTATAAATTCAATTTTAAATGTAATCTTAAGGTAGTTTCATTCCAGATATTAGAGTTCTCTCCCAGATATTACAATTCCCATTCTAGACTGATTAATTAACATTTCGAAGACACTTCATCCAATTCTAAGCATCAACGATCGTAAATCAGTATATAACCCAACTAAATGAGTTGGGGTCGAATAGCACAGGGAGCGGTACGTGTTTCAGATTCAATTGGGAAGTATGAATATGGTCAAATCTATCATAGGAATAAAAGTATCAAATAAAGATATCATTCAAATTAAGGGGTGACACTAATGTCAAATGGGGGATTTGGTTTTGATTAACAACTACAAGCAGTCACAAATAATACGAAATAACAATAATGAGACAGGTTCTTTAGATGTGATCGAATATAGGCAAATATAGACATATGGGTAGTTGTAACTATTAGAAAACAACTAAATATTAGTGAGTAAGTTAGGCTATTGTTGAGGAAAAAATTTTCTCGACCGATTTACCCCGAATCAAGTGATTTCTCTTCAACATCAACAAACATGCAAAATAAGAGCAGCCCACACCTTAATCCATCCACTCTCTCTCGCTAAATGTGTGGGATTGGGTTTAGCATTCACTCTCTCAAGCTGAACCCAAGTCAACCCAATACCCACAAACCATCAATCAATAATTTTAGTTCTAAAACCTCTCTCTCGATCAAGCCAAGAACACCAACATAGAACTGCATTTGCAACTACAATTCTTAAATTAAACCACAATTAATGAGTGAACTCACTTTTAAATAGCATTTAAACTAAAAATTAGGAACACCCATAACGCTAATCAACCCATAATTACATAAGCAAACCCCCAATAATTGGGGTTTTAGCTAGATATTATAGAAAGGTAAAAACCATTACCAAATTGGTTATCCATCAACTGGGTATGAGTAATTTCGTCCTTACAATGCTCCAATTTGATGAACTTCAAAGGCCCACTTCTATTTTCTGAATAGTGAATTTGTTCAATCCCTCAAAGTTAAGGAGAACTATAGAAAAACCTTCTCGAGATGCTCAAAACTTAAGAATAGATTGTTCAAAAGAGTATTTGATACTAAACTAAATGTTCACAAACATATTTATAGTCGCCGAAAATAATCTACGAAAGCTCATTCGGCAATGTAAGTTGGGCTCGCCGAACCACTCGGCAAGCCGCCCTTTGATCTTTTCCATAGCCCTTTTGCCTTGGCATTCAGCATCCTGAAAGTCTGTAACTTTGGGCGATTTATCTTGGCTTCACGGAATCACTCGGCGATATGCCGACTGCTACTTTTCATCGCCAACTTGGTTCTTTCCTTCAGGGCTTGGAGCACTGGAACTTTAGACGGTCATTTGACCCACTCGGCAACACGTCGAGTGCTCTTGGCGATCCTAAGGCTCGCCCATCTTCATTTCTTCCCCTTGTTTTGTTCCTTTCTGCCTGTTAGTGTCATTGCTTTGTTCCTCAAACCATATACCTGAAAATCAAGAATTTATCATCAATTATTGGCACAAATTAAGCATTTGAGGACACTAAATCTACGTAAACAAAGCCCTGAATGAGTCAAATCTCGGACACATAAACACCCCCAACTTAAACTTTATCTTCCTCAAGTAAAACTCTAGTTCAGCAGTTTAAAAAGGATGTCTCAAACAGTGCTACAAAAGACTCATTCATGAATGCACAAAACAAGACTCAACTTACTCATGCAGGGATCAATAATGCACTCAAAGATTGAAATTGTGACTCACCATTATCAAAGATGCTCAAGTTCACAATACTTGCTTCAAATGCAAGTTCAAGCTCAACAAAGGTACTCAAATGCCCTATCAACAAAGATGATTCCATATTCACACACAATTCTTCAACAATTTATAGCTTCGAAATCACATACAACTCTCACACTCACAAAGATGAACACATGCATGACTTCACCCATAGGTTTGCCCTTATTTTCCAATCAACATTCGTTTAAGCTTGCTCAAGATCAAAAAGGTCTTTTCAAAGCTTGTACCAGGGCTGAGTGTAAATGCATGGTCATTTAGAATGAGTGGCTGCTACCCTCATGAAATGTGGTCTGAACATCACTTTTCTTCCTTTTCTTTAGCATTTTACTCATGCTCAAAATTCACCCCATTATACAACTTTCAATGACTTTCAACACACCCCATTTCTTTTGCCACTTTCAAAACTTTATTTCACAAATTTTTCATTCTTTTTCTTTTTCTTTCTTATTTTCTTTCTCTTTTTTATATGGAGGGGTTCCATCTTTTTCAAGACCATTGCTCAAAGGGGAATTCTTAGCATTTCTTGATTTACCTTCTCTTTTCACCACAACACATTTCATTAGAGTTATGGGTGAATGGATAAATAAGGGTCACATTTGTTTAAGTTTCTTTCAAGAAAAGGATAAGGCACAAAGGGGTTCAAGCAAGGTTCACACATCACACAAGGTTGGCCACAAAAAGATGTATATTGTCAAATTGTTTCACTCTCCAAAATTGTTGCCTAATATCATTTCAAGTTCATGCATTACTTAGTCAACTGGACCAACGGAGAAAATTCTAGGTGTCATCACACAAGGTTCACGGTAAACTCATCACACAAGGCATTGACACAAATATCAAACGAGACTCCACAATTTCGCTAGTGTGCAATGTTCATCACAAGAGACTACATTCGATAACCGGCTAGTCACAACGATATGCAAAAGGTTCACACATTGTCTATGCAATTTCATTTAGCCTCATCTTAATAGCGCATTCATTTTTGTTCGGTTAAGAGCACTATTCAAGTCATCGGTATTAATCATGACCGATACTCATATTTGCACATGAACAACCACATTCACACAGATCAAAAGGTGGCAAAAAATTTCAGATGGGTCAAAACCCATTTTCATTCTTAACAAGGAGCCATAAGCTCTAACATCCACAAGACAGAATCAATACACAATTCAAAATAGAAAAACCCAATATTTACAAAAGATAGTCACAAGAGGTAGGTATGGAAATGCCTCACCCCATCATAAATAAAAAGGCAGTTGTCCTCAAATGAAATAAAAGTAATCAAAATTCAATAAAAATGATAGAGAGGGAGGTAAAGAAAGGTCTTGTCTACACAGTTGCTCCATCTATCGGGGCATCAATGCCCTATGCAACACTCTAATCCTAGGCATCAGGGCCCGGTGTAACAGCAACACTTGCTCCACTAGAGCCTGCCATGGACATCTTTGTCAGCGATGTCTAAATGATCAACTGTACAATTGTCTCCTCTAAATTCGGCAGGTCTCCATAGATGGCCGCCTCCTAAGCAGCCAACTTCTCCTCATATGTCTCTGCTTCCGACTCATCAACTGCCACATCATCCATAGGAACGTCTCCGGTGGTGGCCAGATGCATCTTAGAACTGGTCGGAGCATCTGATCTTTAACTGACTCAAAGAGAGAAGTGAAGTCTATGGACTTCAGATAGTCCACATCCTTATTCAAGTCTGCAACCTCAACTTTCAAAGTCGTCACCTCTGAAGTAATCCCATGTCGACTCTCACAAGTCTCTACCCTCGCAGTGAGAGCGTTAATAGATGTCTAGAGGGGTGTCAATGCAGCTAAGATGGCTCACTCAATCATCCAAGACACCTCAGCCTCTAACTGGGTATCCCGCACATCGGCAAAATGGGCTAAGTGCCCCATCTTGAGGATCATGGCCTGAGTAATCATGGTGGGCTGGGAAGCAGTAGAAGAACTAGGAGCCTGGGAAGAAGTGGAAGCGGGTGTACCTGAAGGCCCAAAGGCTGGAGTAGGCAAAGATGCTTCTACAAGTATAGAATCAACATCAACCTTCGGGGATGGATCAACCAGAGCCGCTCTCCTCTTATCTGCCTCATCCCGAGTGTACTAAGCCTCTATGCGCCGGATATATGTGGAAGATGTGGGAGTGACCTCTATGTTTCTTTTCTCGTCATGAGGAACTCCAGCACGCCAGCATAGCTTTTTAATCAGGACCGAGAAGGGAACGGACGTCTGGCGATGTTTGGCCCTCATGGCCATCTCCTGCTCACTGATGAGTCCCAAGTTGAGAACTTCTATGCAATGATGGATCCTAGACAGGCCGCCTTTGGGTTGCGGAGTATGGACTCATTCTGCGAGGGAATGATTGAGCTACTAAAGAATCCAAACCAGTACCGCGCAGCTACATTCAAATCTTTCTTCTCAATCGGAGCTCCTCCCACAATCCACCTCAGGGTGGTGTCAGAAATTAGGGGAGAAATCCAGCCCTTTAGATCATCCGGGGTCTGTGTTGTAGATAGCCCTTCATACTCATGCTCAGTCTTTGTAGCTCTGTCAAATGCAGCATCGATGTGATCATTGTTGCACCCCACTTCTTTCCCTCAGACCACATAGACTTCATCGGACTAAAGACACTAGCTTTCTTCGTCCCCTAGGGAACTAGCTCATCATATGCAATATAGAACTCATTAACCAAGGTGGGGATATGTGGGCCATGGGGCCTAGTGAAGATGTCAAATCGTTGGTACCGGAGTGTGTCCCTTACCCTAGAATACCTACCCACTAGGCCATCTGTACACAATCGCTTCTCCTTAAGAATCGTCCTCAATCTCTCGACCTTTAGCCTGTTGAGTAACCGGAGAGGAGGGCCTAAACTAGTGGCACTGGAACCACCGCCTGTACCAGAACTGGCACTGTTCAGCAGCATGAGGGGTTGGCTCTATGATCCTAGACAGATCTTGGCAAACTCGAGCACGTATCTCACCCCACCTGGTGTGTAGTGGCTGATCATCCTGAGGCTCTGAGAAAGAGGGCTGAGAATGAGTAGACTCCCCATCATTGCAAGAGTTGTGCTCCGGTCTTTTTGCTATGGGCGCTTTGCCCTTTCCTTTGCCTCTTTTTTGAGGTGCTTGTTTTCCTTTTTTAGAAGGAGCAACTGCTCCATCATCCCCCATGCTCGTTTGCGGGGTGGCATGCCACTCTCATCCAAGTTTGTCTTAGCCATATCTGCAAACCATAGCGGAAAAATTTAGAGACAATTTCAAGAAAATTGCAGAATACAGGTTGCAGACAGTCTCACCGAATAGATCGGCGAGTCGCTAAATCACTTTGGCGAGACAGATCAGGCTCGCCGAAAGGATTGGCCTGAATATTTTCCAGAAATATGATAGGTCAGCGATATACAAGGCCTTTCGGTGAATCGCCGACATCATTCGGTGAGCTCAGGCTAGCTCGCCAAAATTTACACTATGTTTTAGGGGTTAGGGGCACAGTAAAAACGATCAAGGGAAACTTTCGGTGAGTCGCCGAGTGAACTCGATGAGCTCAGACTTCTCGCCAAAAGTTACAAAACCAAACTCAACAAAAACATGAAATTAAAGGCGATCAAGGGGGACTTTGGCGATCCACCGAGTGGGTTGATGAGCTTGACCCAGCTTGCTAAACTGCCAAACATGGCAATTTTTAACCCTGCTTCCCAAAATCAATCCCGTAGCCCCCGAAAACAAAATCAAACAACACACTTTTTCAATTAAGCCCAGACCCATAGGACCCATGCCACCGGGGTACTCAGACTTCGCCTGGTTTGACCAAAATTGGCCATTTGACGACATTTGCCTTTAAGAATAACGTCAAATGCTCCATTATTGGGCAAAGTACGTCATTTAGCACAATTGGGGATTCTTAGACTTCACCTGGCTAGACTGAACAACAATTTAACGCAACCCACAAATTTAAGATAAATTTTAAAGCACTAAATTCAGGAAATCAACCATTTAGGCAATTTTAGCGCAATTACGAGACTAGATAGGCAAAACTAGCACATAATTATGAGTTCAGAACAGGCCCAACACATATCAATAACATTTAAACAATTGCATTTAAATTCAACCGCTAATTAAGAGTTTGGGGTTCGAAAAACCAACCTTTAATGCCAAAATACGAGTTTGTAATGCTAGAAGGCAATGAATTCTAACTCTAAACACAAGATGAACGAGGAAAAAAGAATAAAATGCAAGAATATAGAAAAACTAAAGTGCAGGTGTGTGTGTATGAGGCTAAAAGTGAGAGAATATGAAAGAGTTCGAAATTTTAAACCTTTGGCCTTTAAAAACCATTCAGTTTGCGGCCCTTCAGTGATATTAGTCAACCTTGCCGAACCATTCGGTGACACGGTGAGTGGTTAGTTACCTCGTGTCGAGTTTTACAGGACCTCCAGTGAATTTTTGGGGTCCAACTAACAGACAAAGTCAGGCTCGCCGACCTGTTCGGCGAGTCACCAACATGTCCGTGGGCCCGCCAAGTTTTACAGACTCCATCCTTATAATTTGTTGAGTCTAACAGCGGTCCAAGTCGGGCTCGCCGATCTCTTCGGCGAGTCGCCAACTGGACTCTTGTCTCACCAACCTGCATATTTCAAACGCATTCCACTTTTTCACCTGCACAATCAACAACCGTTATTCAAAATTAAAATATAAAGCAATAAAAGCCTGGGTTGCCTCCCAAGAAGCACCTTAGTTAACGTTGTGGCATGACACAAGTACCCACTCAAGCTTCGTTGTTAGGGATTGCCATTGTATCACTAGGCAAACCCCCTTGTTGTCTTGGGTTTAAATGTGAAGAAATTTGACCCATTTAAGTCTCCAACTGCTTGATAGAGAGGAATAATAGGTCACCGTCTGGTTGAGAGTCGACACATCTTCCTTCATTTCCTTTAAAACTTTGTCAGACCCTTCAACCTTGTTAAGAATACATGAGAGCATATCCTCTGTCTGGCCACCCTCATAATCTTTGGGCTTTTGATGCTCGTGGGGAGGAACATATCTATCCTTCTCCCCTTCTATTTCATTCCAAGTTGCATTATGATCTCACCACTCTCCATCACGGTCTCTCAAGCCCTCATCTCTATTCCAACTTTGGTTACCACTCAGCCTTGGGTAGTTTGCACGATAACCTCTTCCTTGGTTAGCTAGGATCAACCTTCACACCTTCGGTTGATACAACATGTCCTAGAAAAGCCACTTCATTAAGCCAAAATTCACACTTGGAAAGTTTAGCGTCAAGTTCTTTCTCCTTCAAAATTTACAACACAATCCGAAGGTGTTTATCATGGTCTATTAGAAGAAGAGGCCTTAACTTATTTCCTTCAAAAGGGAAGATCACTTTGCATTAGGGACGTGTACATTATGCACGTGCACTCTACATGCAATAGAAATATTATAAACCATGTAAGTGAACAAATAATATAACAAGAACCTTCTTAAAAGAGAAACGAGTGTACAAGCAATTCACAACGAAATTCCTAGAACCACAAACCTAGGCTCTGATACGAATACTTGTAATAACCCTCTCGGAAGGATGCTACTACTTAACAAGAAAGCGAATATAATACATGCACATTTAAAAGGGATTAATCCTTATATAAACTATAATTCAATAGAGGAATTTAGCCCAAAATAACAATGAATGGTAGAAAGACTTGTCATTTAAAAATTTAGTTGATCTCAAATTTAAACAAGACAAGAGTCCCAATTTAAGGCGGAAGAATCTTTCAAAATAATTTTAAAAAAAATAAGCTAAGAGATTTTCATGTATTATATATACTACTACAACACACATTATAAATCATTACCAACTTCGGGGTACCGAAGTTTGATTGGTTCATGATTTATACAAACCTTCATAATAAAGTGTAAATTTAATACATTACAAGATTTGGGTTTACACACCCCAAAACAGTAAAACATGTAGTCATACTTATTTTACAACCCATGTGTGACATGGTCAAATTAGTCTTCAAAATTTCATGTAAATGCACAACATATAGATCATGTACAAGTCCCAAGATTTATGCAAACCATATATGCCTATATGCAAATGTGATCTTCCCATAAAGCTCTCAAAAACATCGTCTCCAATGGCCAACTTCAATTATCCCCTGGAATGTTCCCTACGATAGAAACAACTACCGCTAAGCTTAAAACTTAGTGGTGTAAAAACTATATGTGTGGAGTTGCTAGATTCACCAAGTTACCTTTCAAAAGTTATGGGCAGCACAATTGAAACATAATAAATAAATCAAGTAAACAATATATCAAGGGTATCAAGTTCTATATTTAAGGATCCAAGTGTCAAGAATGCTCATAACACCATTTCCCAAGAAATCCAATACCAAGGCTCACCCAATATATACATCATACCGTCACACCTAGCATAATCAAGTTTCAAGAAGGATTGAAGCCCTGTATCAAGAAAGGTCAAATCCCAATAATCAAGAGAATCAAGAACCATATTAAAAATGGCTTCCTAGTTCATACTTAAAATGGACAACTTCCATACTTAAGACGAACCAAAAATCCAAAGTCAAGATGACAAATAATCCAAATCAATAGGCATGCCAATAGTGACAAAATAAAATCCAAAAGAAGGACAAAGTCCCAACAAGAATGCCAGGTGATCAAGCAATCCGTACTAGTGGGTGAGTTACACAAATGTCTTGAAAGTCTAAGAGAATACCAACACGACAATACAACGTGACAAGAAGTAGCCAAGGTATCGATATAGCCCTTCAAATATAGAAGCAGATAACAAGAGTACAAGTGCAAGTTTATACACAAACCTCAAACTTTAGCATAGAAACAGTCCAACAAAACTACAAGAGTGCAAACCGTAGACCGACCAACGTGTCAAGGTCCTCAACTTGTACATGATTATATATAATCTTAAGAATACAATTAAATAACTTATTTAACTTCTGTTAGATCAATAATGCTGATGTAAAATTGGATCATCATCATAAGTAAGCATAGCATGTAAAAATACAACTATGCCCCCAAAACAGTGACTCTGTCCAGCCTGGTACCTCAAGTCGCAACATTGTTTTGAAACGGAAAATGGAAAAAATGGACTGTATATCCTTCATGAAAGATGTAGGTACATCTCTTAAGGTATCAAATAATCAAGAATCACCGCAAAATATATTTTGTACAAAAAGATATAATCAAAACACTAACAGTTGATCATACAGGATTTCTAATTCCAAAATCTGAACAAAACTTGTCCTATGTTGCATCCCATATTCCGAAGCCATAACAGATGAATTGGAGCTTTACATAAACATAAGAGTTGTAGGTATATTAATTAGCTTTCCAAATCATATTTATTAACTGTAAACAAAGTTCTAAAGATCGAGATATGATTAAATTACTAAACACTACCCAGCTCGAAAACAAATTTCATAAGGGTGTGTCTCGAATTCCAGCCAAAAGGACCAAGTTTTTCTCGTGTGATTTTGAAGAACAACTGGTTATATAATGTTCTAAGGTTCTTAGACTTCAGGGGAAGTGAATTTTACTAGAGGAGGTGTCAAAATATAGTCACACAAGTGATGTTTATCACAAAGTAGCTTTTCTGGGACATGTTGTATCAACCAAAGGCATGAAGGTGGATCCTAGTAAGATACAAGCAGTTGTTGAATGGAGACCACCCAAAAGTCCAACTGAGGTAAGAAGTTTCATGGGCTTAACAGGATACTACAGAAGATTTGAGAAAGGCTTTTCCATTATCGTCCCTTTGACTAAGCTTTTGCATAAGGAAATAAAGTTTATTTGGGATGACAAATGCCAAGAGAGATTAGAAACTCTCAAATCCTTATTGACTTAAGCGCCTATACTTACACTACCAATTGAAGGGAGAGAGTATGTAGTATACAGTGATGCTTCTCACAATGGTCTAGGATGCGTTTTGATGCAAGAAGAGAAGGTAATTTCTTATTCCTCTCAGAAATTAAAACTGCATGAATTGAATTATCCTACTCATGATCTTGAACCTGCAGTTATAGTGTTTGCTTTAAAAATATGGTGGCATTATTTGTATGGAGAGAAATGCCATATATTCACTGATCACAAGAGCTTAAAGTACTTGGTTACTCAGAAGGAGCTAAACATAAGACAATGTAGATGGTTTGAACTCATCAAGGATTATCACTGCAGGATTGATTATCATCCAGGTAAAGCTAATGTGGTTGCAGATGCCTTAAGTCGAAAATCATTCACAAGCATTTCTTTGAGTCTTTTACCCTTGCTCCTTGAGTTATGAGCCATGAATGTTTGTTTTACACTTGATTTAAATGGTTCAGTTATTGCTAATTTACATGTAAAGCCAATATTATTTGAACAGGTGAAAGAAGCACAAAAGTTAGATGAGAAACTTGTAAAATTTACGAGAGAAGTTCAAAATGGGGAAAAGCTTGATTTTACAGTAACGGAGGATGGTGGATTATTTTATCAAAATAGGTTATGCGTCCCTTGTAATGAAAAATTGAGGAGAGAAATATTAAATTAAGCACATACTTCACCGTATGCAATGCATCCTAGGGGTACAAAGATGTACCAGACAATCAAAGAACATTATTGGTGGAACGGTATGAAGAAAGACATTGCGGAGTTCATTTCTAAATGTTTTGTTTGTCAACAAGTAAAGGCAGAACATCAACTCCCAGTTGATTTACTACAGCCCTTGTCGATGCCGGAATGGAAATGGGAGAGAATAACTATGGACTTTGTTTCTGGACTTCCACGCACTCAAAAAAATCATGATGCAATATGGGTGATTGTGGACAGGCTAACTAAGAGTGCTCACTTCTTAGCAATCAGGATGGATTACTCACCTGAGCATTTAGCCGAATTGTACATCAATGAGATTATAAGACTACATGGGATACCTGTGTCTGTTGTATCTGATCGAGACCCAAGGCATACATCTAGATTTTGGGGCAGCTTGCAGGAAGCTTCGGGTACTAAGTTGAAATTTAGCACTTCGTTCCATCCTCAGACAGACAGCCAGTTGGAAAAAGTGATTCAAATTTTGGAGGATATGCTTCGAGCTTGCATTGTGGAGTTTGAGGGTAATTGGGACAAACACTTGGCTTTGATAGAATTTTCTTACAATAGCAGTTACCAATCGAGTATTGGAATGCCTCCCTATGAAGCCTTGTACGGAAGGAAATGTCGGACCCCTCTTTGTTGGAGTGAAGTTGGTGAAAGAAAGCTTGTTGGTCCTGAAATTGTGCAACAAACAGAGGACAAGGTAAAAATTATCAAGGATCATCTAAAGATTTCTTCGGATAGACAAAAGTCGTATGTTGATCTTAAAAGGCGTGACATTGAATATCAAGTTGGAGATAAAGAGGTGTCTCTATGGAAAACGATTATGAGATTCGGCCAAAAAGGAAAACATAGTCCCCGATTTAATTGAAACGACCCCAAAAAAATGCCCGAAAATGTGCTTCGGAAACACCTATAATTGTAATTTCCATATATCTCAAAATCCGTTTCGTTTTGCGAAAATCCGACTTCATATTCTTGTTTAGGGGGTCAAATTGAGTGGGAAATGGGTCTAATCCAAATTTTAGAGCAACCGTATCAAATCCAAAATTTCCAAGTGAAGCCTTTTTCGAGGGTCTACTTTGGAGGGTCATATCTCCTAGCACACAAATTATTTGGTGGCCAATAATATATCCATGGAAAGCCCTTTGAGTTAGCTATCTAACGCACTTCGTTTCACCTTATTCGGAGTTCGGACGAAGAAGTTATGCTCATTTTCGTAAAGTCTGTCCGGCAGAAAATCCAAATTCCAGTAGCTGATTTTACTGTTCATCTACTGTTCACCCGCCTGTTTTTTTTTCTAAGTGTTGGACCCTTTTTTTCAAAGGACTTATATTAATTCCTAGATACCATAATCCAATTCCCATCCCAAAAAAAAACATTTCCCTCTCTACAATCCTCCATTTAAGAAGAAGAAGAAGTGGGAGCTAGGGCTTTGGATTCAAGGCTTTCTTCATCAATTTTCGTGGGAGATCATAGCAAAGGTATGGGGGTCTTGATCCTTGTCTAATTTTCCATACAAGGAGCCAAATCCAAAGTTACTTCAAAATATGAAAAATCTAGGTCTTCACTCAATCTCATGGGTTCTTCCATCAAATGGTTTTAAAAGGTTTCTAATGGCACTTTATGGTTATATTGTTGTTGTATTGACGATTTAAGATGAAAATACTCCATGAACCCATGATTTCTCTCTATTCCTAGTTTATGCCTTTATGAAGTGGTTGCTAGATAATGAATGTATATGAATCAAACTTGTTTAAAGGTCTTTAGATTGTTGAAGTATGTCATTACCCATGCTTATTTTATGGTGTATTGTTGGTGTATTGGTATGTGAGGCTTATGGCCTTAAAGGCATAGTATGAGAAATTGGAGTGTTATCATGACATTATATGAATGAGAATCCAATGAAGATAATGTGATCATGTTATGAATGTAAAGGTGTTGTTGTAGGTTGTTCACTGTTTTGGTTGCATAATTACTACCCTAATTTCCATGCTCTTTGATTTCATTACATGCCTTCAAGGTGTTTGACAAAATGTCCAACTATGGAGAATTGATAAATTGATGTTTTAAAGCTTGAGTTATGAGATGTATGGAACTTCAAAGATGTGTTGATGACAAACTAAGCTTGTGTATATGTTCATTCCATACGTGAGATTGCATTAGAGCCTAATGAGAATTTCCTATATAAAGTGTTGCATGACCATGCCCGGTCCGGGGGAAAAGAACCGGACAACCATGTGAGAGGTTTATATCTCACCACCTAGGATGTTTGGGGTGTGACCAACATCAACCATGTGAGAGGTTTATATCTCACCACCTAGGATGCTTGGGGTGTGACCAACATCAACCATGTGAGGGGTTTATACCTTGCCACCAGGGTGTCCGGGTGTGAACGGCATCCCCCATCCTAAGTTGGGGTTATAGATTGGTTGGATCATGCATACACATATGATATCTACTATTAGTATAGATTTACTTAAACATGTTTTGACTTCACTTTGATCATGCATCCTCATATTGTTATTCATAATGCCTATGAAACTATTTCTTGTATTTCGATTGTGTCCTTGTTTATTGTTGTGTTACACCCCGCATACTTAGTACATTCCAAGTACTAACGCATATTTTGCCTACATGATGTCACCATGTAGGGACCGGAGCTACTCTTGATCCTTCTCTCCATTCACGTGGCTAGTACGACGCTTATCCGAGTTTGTTGGTGAGTCCTCAATAATTCGAGGGCTATGTTATGTTTCTTACTCCTATGTTTTGAGACTTTAGCTTGCAATTGTATTTTAACTATGAGGGGAGCCGGTAATATGTCATGGCCCCCGTCCTATCTATGTATGTAGAGGTGTGAGTTGGACAAGTATTTTGTAAACGAGCTTGACTCTTATTCTATGATGTCATTTTGAAATGGTTTGCCTTAGTCCCTATTTCCCGTTAATTAATGTTGAATGTACTTCCGCGACCGATGAAGTGTGATGACAAGTTTGAGAGGCTTGTTTGGGGTTCCTTCGGGTTCCTCATTCGCCATGTCACGTCTAGGCCCTAGGCTTGGGTCGTGACATTAATGGACCTTATGAGATACTTGAAAGGGTTAGACCAGTTCCATATAAATTAGCTTTCCACCGGAGTTAGACAAGATCCACAATGTCTTCCATGTTTCTTTGCTCAGAAGATATCGTTCTGATCCATCTCATGTTCTTCCAGTTGAATCTATTGAGGTTAATCCTGACTTGACGTATAAGATGAACCTAATATAATTCAAGCTCAAAAATTAAAACAACTTAGGAACAAGAGAATCCTCTTAGTAAAGGTACTTTTGGAGGAACCATTCTGGAAAAGATGCTACCTGGGAAAGAGAAGAAGACATGAGGACCCAGTATCCGCACTTGTTCCGGGACTAGTGTAAGGTAAATTTCAAGACGAAATTTCTTTAAGAGGGAGAGATTTGTAACACCCCAAAATTCTAACCAAGAGTCATTTGTCGATACACCATTGCTTAATCACTACAGTATGTTTTACTCTCATTTTGGGAACTTGAATGTGATATTTGCAAACTTGCTTAACCTAAATTTTGATCGTAATTTAAGGTATTGTATTGGGGTATTTTCGTAATATTCTATTTAAAATTATGTATAAATTAAAAAGGAGGTGAGAGATATTTATATAGGTGTATATGTACGCATTTTGGGCAGCACATAATTATTTGGGTAGCACCTTTGAAGGACAGTTGTAAAGGGGATAAACATCACTTTTGGTTACTATATGTTTACACCTCTTCTATAGTGATATTCATGTTCCTAAGCTCTAAGAAACCTGGTGAAATCTCTCTAACCATATTACTCTCAAAATCGCAACTGAAAAACTTGGTCCTTTTGGCTGTAATTCGAGACAGACGCTTCTCTTTGGTAGTGTTTGGTATTTTCAACATATCGCGTTCTATAGAACTTCGTTTACAGTGATTAAATATGATTAGGAAAGCTAATTCATATACCTACAATTCCTATATTTGTGTTAAAATCTAATTTAGCTGTTATGAATATGAAATATGGGACGCAACATTGGACAAATTCTGTCCAGATTTCGAAATTAGAAATCATGTATGGACAACTGTTAGTGTTTTGAATATATCTTTTTGTACAAAATATATTTTGCGGTGATTCTTGTTCATTTGCAACCTTAAAGAATGTACCTACATCTTTAATAAAGGTTATAAAGTCCAGTTTTGCCATTTTCCTTTTCAAACTAAGTTGCGACATGAGGTACTAGGTTGGCCAGAATCACTGTTTTGGGAGCATAGTTGTATTTGTACAGGTTAAGCTTACTTGTGATGATAATCCTATTTTACTTCGACATTATTGAGATACTAGGAATTAAAGAAGTTATTTAATTGTATTTTTAAGGTTGTATATACTCGTGAACAAGTTGAGGACCTTGATACATTGGTTGGTCTACGGTTTGAACTCGCGAAGTTGTGTTGGACTGTTTCTATGATAAAGCATTGAGGTTTGTGTATAAACATGAAATTACACTCTTTTTACCAGCTGGTATATCTGAAAGTTTATTTTGGTACCTTGGTTACCTCTTGTCACTTTGCATTGTCGTGTTGGTATCCTTTAAGACATTAAGGACACTTGTGTAACTCGCCCACTTACATTGATTGTTTGATCACTTGACACTCTTGTTGGGACCTTGTTCTTATTGTGGCTGTGACTTTGTCACTATTGGCATGCCTCTTGATTCGAATCATTTTCCATCTTGACTCTGAATTTTTAGTCCGTTTTAAGAATGGAAGTTGTCCATTTTAAGTACGAACTAGAAAGCCATTTTTAATATGGTTCTTGGTTCTCTTGATTATTGGGCTTTGACCCTTCTTAATACAGGGCATCGGCCCTTCTTGATACCTGCTTGTTCTTGGTGTGACGACATGATGTATATATTGCGCGACCCTTGTAATTGAATCTCTTGAAAAATGGTGCTTTGAGCATTCTTGACATTTGGATATTTAAATATCAAACTTGATACTCTTTATATATTGTTTACTTGTTTTGTTTGTTATGTTTCAATTGTGCTGCCTATGACTTGAGAAAGGTAGCTTGGTGAATTTGAGGGCTCCGAGCCTATAGTTTTTACACCACTAAGCTATATGCTTAGCGATAGTTGTTTCTATCGTAGGGAATGTTCGAGAGCATGCGTGAAGCTGGCCATTGGAGATGGATATTTTGAGAACCTTAAGGAAGATCACATTTGCATATAGGCATCTATATTTTGTATAAACCTTGGGACTTGTATATGATCTATGTGTTGTATATTTACATGAAATTTTGAAGGATAATTTGATCATGTCACCATGGGTTGTAATATAAGTGTGGCTATATATTTTGTTCTTTTTGTGGTGTATAGACTCAAGTATTGTAATATACTAAATTTATTATTTGTTTTGAACGGTTGTGTGAAGCGTGAACCGGCTAATTTGGTTACTCGGAAGTTGGTAACATTCTTTTTATATCATTTTTAAGTGTTAGGATAACATATGTATGAAAATCTCGTTAGTTGTTTGCTTCGATTATCTTGGAAGGGTTTTTCTGCCATAAGTAAAAATTCTACGCAGTTTTGATTTGACGCAAATAAATGTTTAAATGGACTGGATGCACATCCTTAACTATTTTTTTTTTTATAAACCTAATCCCTCTACTAAATTATAATAAATATGGCCATAGTTAATCTCTTTTAAATGTCGCAAATATTTAATTATATTTCTTGTTTAAGTGGTAGTATCCTTTCGAATGGGTCGCTACAGCATGCATCTTTACCTTTAAGCATATAAGAGTCAACATTCTTCATCAACTTCATTAGGACACATTCATGCATTGAGAGGACTTTCATTCATTAGACATTAGATCAACTTTCTCCTTAACTTCTTCCTAGGATGACATTCAAACCATTGTCATTAAGACTTAGAGAACTCACTATGATCCTCTCAAAGCCTACTCGTGCAATGCATGGATAGCATCCCATACTACTTACTACCCACACTTTCTAGAACTCCTCAAGAAACCATAATGCACATCTCACATGATTGGAATAGGTATTAACCGAGATAGACCATGAGAGCTAAATCATGGAATCCGGTGTCATGTGACCCACACCGAAGAAGGGTGTTCTACTTGCCAAGAGTAGAACTAGTAAGCATCCTATGTAGGCACATAGTTATGGGGTGTGGAAGATGTTCATTGGACTCTAACCACCATCTTAGCCATATCCACTCGGTGCTTAGCCTCCATTCCCATAGAGTAGTTCATTCATTACATTGTTGGACTTGAGAGGGCCACCACCATTAGGCCTACCGACCCAAAGTACTTTCCTAAGAAAGGGCCACCACCAATAGGCCTACTGATTCAAGGTACTTTAAGGATAGCTCTTGGCTTCCCTAGAGAGAGCCACCATCATTAGGTCTACCGTCTTTAAGTTCATCATTTCAGACAAGAAGAAGGCCACCACCATTAGGTCTAACACTTCAAGGTTATACATTCACATTGGGTTCTAGACTCATCATGAATGGCCACCAACAATAGGTCGACCGGTTCAAGACATAGTGTAAAATACCTCATTAGAAATTTATAGAAGGCTACCAACATTAGGTCTACCAATCTAAGACATTCATCCATTCACTTAAGAAAAGGCTACCAACCTTAGGTCTACCAATTCTAAGCCATCTACACATTCATTAGTCATTTATGAAAGGGCTACCAATATTAGGCCTACCGATTCATGATCATTAGGACACTAAGTCAAGATACATTCATTATTCAAGAAGAGGATGCCTAAACCTACCAAGTCAAGATACTTCATTCATGATCACATTCTTCAATACAAGAAAAGGATGCCTTATCCTACCAATTCAAGAGATAACATTCAATCATAACTTTCATTTATGAAGAAGAGGGCACCTAAGCCTACCAATTCAAGTTATACAACATTACATTATATAACCCTTCACATTCCATCATCAACATTTATGAGAGTTAATAGAGAGATAAAATTCAACCCTAATACAATTAGCTTCTAAACAAGATCAACATTCTATCATTGAAATCACATGCAAATCCTTCACATTATACCTTCACCTACACAATATCATCATAATACTTCAATTCCTCAAACTATGACTTCAAGGACATGATCACAATGTACATAGTAAGTAAACACATCCACCTTTCAAGTGGATCAACAATTCAAGAACAATTCTACTTTAACATGAAACTAGGTCAAACTTTCCCTTTCAAGGCTATGATCACAATTCCTCAATTCATCAACAATTCACCATAATTAGACATTGATAATGATACAATTCAATAATCTAAGTCAATCTAAGCATAAATGCACCATCATTCATTCATAATCATCAAACCCACTTTATAAGGTGAAATTTAGGAATCAAGAGAAATCATGGGTTCATAGAGTAAAATCATATTAAATCATCAATTAAACATCAACGTAATCATAATTTATCATTTGAAAACATTTGACGCAAGAACCCATGAGATTGAGTGAAATCTAGGTATTTGAGAAA
The DNA here is from genome assembly GCF_900185275.1 of Solanum verrucosum. Lineage (NCBI taxonomy): Eukaryota > Viridiplantae > Streptophyta > Magnoliopsida > Solanales > Solanaceae > Solanum > Solanum verrucosum. The sequence goes on from NW_026020177.1 coordinate 857,092, forward strand.
CGTAAAGACTTTGAAAGCTTCTTTGAAATTGACTCTAGAATGAATGCTAACACTAGATAAAGGATCACCATACCTTACAATTGAAGAATCCCATGATACTGAAGAAGAAACACCTTGAAATCCCCAACCCTAGCTTGATCTTGACCTTGATCTCCAATGGAGTTTCTAAGGATAACTTTTTAGAAGGGAAGGGTTTTGATTTGAGAGGTGCAATATAAATGAGGGTTTCAATGTTTTAATACTCTTTAAATATGTTAATACACCTAATATAATTGTCCATGCACTTTAAAAGACTTGGGGTGAATTTATCAATTCACCCATCACTTGGTCGTGTCACTTGACAGCAAGCAGGTGCCACTCACGAACGTCATCCACGGACCGTGGATGGGTCCACAGGATGTACTGTCCAACCATGGTTTGTTTCAAAGACATACCATGAGGGGGCCTGACTTACAGAGCAAGACCAGGAGTCGTAGATCAATCTACTAGCCGTGGATTGTTTTTGTCGTTCACAATATTTTGGCAGCTTGGTGGTTTCCTTGGGTATTGGGGTTTAGACTTAGGGTCCTCGGTGGTCCTTGGGGAGTTGTACCTTAACGTTTAACCCCTAAACACCTTAACCATGGCTCGGGACAACATCAAAACACCTTAAAAACTCAAGACAAACACAAACGCACACACGTTAGGCTCTAGTTTCATTAGTTTAATTTTAGGGTCGTTACACTTCAGGAATAAATAAGATGGGCTATTATATATTGTTATACTTCAAGAATCTGTCTTTAATATGACTAGAAAAATTTCATGATTGCTATTGCACCAACTTATTATTTGTCATCAGGTTCAGGATAACCCGGCAATGCTACTTATTTTGTTTTGGTACTAGGCAACTGATGGAGTTGTGGTGTGACTTGTCTTGAAACTAGTAGACCCAAGGAGCATTGAAACTAGTAGATCCAAGGAGCAGATTGAGGTATGACTTGTCTTAATGTTTGATATCTTTTTTCCCTATTGTTTTCTTCTAACTGTAGTGTTTTCAATGTATAGGCACCTCCATCTAGCTCATCTAGACCTGCCCTTGAATTACCATCAGTAGCTTCCTCAGCACGGGTAGACTGATACTATTTTTACATTGTTGGGTCAATAGTTTCATTGTTTTTAGTTAGAAGGGCTTATCGTGCCGCAGACCTAGATATTTTTCCTACTATTGTTTGTATGTCTTCTATGGTATTCCTCTCCTGGGGAGTTAAAAAATTTAAATGATCTACTTATATTGCAAGACCACGTTGGTTATGACTTGTCAAAGCATATCTTAAGTCATGTGGACAGGCCGACTATGATGCCTTTGTATAAACAGATTCATAGACCTGGTAAATTTTACATTGTAGATTGATTCTTTGCTTTTTATATTGGGTTTTCAGTTCTTTTGCATGCCAATCTTGTGATAACTATGCACTGTCTAGTAATAACCTGCATTTTGCTTTCTTGATTTTCTTCTGCAGGATGGGTCTTTGCCTCCAAGTTTATCAGTCGAATCATCATCTCCATTTACTTCTAGTATATCTTCGAAGGATAGTTAGTTGGTTAGTCTTGGAAGCGATAGACTGCCCCATTTAAGAGCTTATTAGCTTTATAGGAGCAGTGTTTTTACTAGAAAAATTCTAACTTAGCTTCGACTGGATACACCATGACACTGGGGCCTTCCTAGAGTGTAATTAGCTTATAGAAGTATTTTCAACCTTGGTCTGAACAGTCAGAATACTTCAGAAGTTAAGGTCTTCCAATAGTTTGTTGGAGCTGGTTAATATGCTAGCTACAAAGTGTTGGTGTGTTAATTTGCCTTACACCATGATGAAAGCAAAAGTTGTCTCAGCATCAAAACAAAGCAAGTAGTGTTGTGTATTGGACCTAAAGATTCTTCCTTTGTATTATCTACAAAAGGTATAATCATATATTGTCATGTGTTATGTTTTTATCTACCTCCATTAATCCAAATGGTGGTGGAGTAAAATACCCTTTTAACAATGCGGGGATGGGTCTCAAGCTTTGGGGTTGTGGTTCTTCTTCTTCTGATGATTCAAATATAAGTTGTGTGAGTAGCAACAATAAATATATGAATGGATTTTAGGTTTTTGCTCCACCCCATCCGATCTTGTTACATGATGAGGAGGAAGCTAGTACTACTAGTGCTACTAAGAATTCTGACACTAACAATGATCCATCTCACAAAGGAAGCTCTGTTGGATTCTTTAACGAGGATTTACATGATAAAATTGTTGTAGCGGTTGATGTTGATGAAGGTATTTGAAACTAAACTTTCCCTTTAAATGTAGAGTTTTACAATTGTGGTTAATGCCTGTAACCAAGTGAGCTAGCAAAGTCGGGGGATGAAAAATTACATATACATAGATGTTGAACACTTTGGCCCAAATAGTAATTTTGCATAGTTCTGTAATCCTGCTTATCTAAAACACATATGGTTACAATTTTGCTTGTCCTATCATGTAGCATTGTGGATATGTTGTTTCTTATCTCTTTAGATCAAAGTTCTAGTTCACCTTCAGATTTTTGTGAATGTTTGACCCATGGCCTTTGTCACAGAATCTCACAGTTTTTTATTTATGTTTCATACTATATTCCTTACACAGTAACGATTTTTTTTATCCTTGTTTTTCAGGGAACAAGGTCAGTTCTGTATTCGAATGATCGAGAGTCCATCAGTCATTGTGTAGGAAAATGTCGGTAATTGAATTTGAATAGTGGCCAGAAGTAAACTCGAACTATTGTATTGAACAATGAAGAGTTTTTGTACTATTGTCATATTTATTTGAATGCATTTCCTTTTGTGAAATTTATTGATAGTAGAGATCTTTAAGCAATCGCTTTCTAAGTTTTGGTTGTACAAGACATGTTTTTCGAAGTTTATTTGAAATCTATAGCTTTGATTTATTTATTAGCTAATTTTGTGTTTTAGATCACTTATATATTTAATTATTTGATTAATGAATATATGCAAATAATTATTATTATTCTTAAAAATAAAAAAATTGTGGCTACAAAGATTCTACACAACATTGCAACACTTCAAAAGTGTTGCTATAGGGACGTCCAATGTGTGGCTTACTAATTACAAATTAAACCTTGTACATAATAAAAGTTACACTTTATAAGTGTTGTTCTAGATGAGATATAAAGGGGAACACTTTTTAAGTCCTACCAATAACAAAGCAAAGGCCACTCTTTTAAGTGTAGTATAATCAAACTAAAGGTGTTGCTAGTGAATTACTACAAAGTGTGCCCTTTATACCTCTTTGGCCATGCTTTTTAAGTATAGCTGCTTTGGCGACATTTCAAAAGTGTGGCCTAATGTCAAAGGTTATGCTTCTTTAGGCCAGTCCCTAAAAAATGTTGATGAAAGTCCAAAAGTGTAGCCTTTTATGAAAGGCCACACTTTTTGCTAGTTTAGGCTACACTTTACTAGGGTGGTCGTAGGCCTAAAATGTTGTAGTGAGTAGTTCTCTTATGATGTTAAGGACTAAAGGTTGAATAATGTTGATATGATGCTTATGTTGGAGACTTTGCTTATGATTATGATATTGTCTCTTATGCTTATAGTTTATGTTCATGAAGTATCTCTTATGCTTATGGATTATGTCTTGTGTTAAATAACCCTTATAATATGCTCTTATGATGATATGCTAGCTATCATATTCAGTACTTTTGTACTAACGCATACTCTTGCCTACATTCTCATCAAATGTAGGGTCCGGTGATTTAAGTTCCATTCTTGAGGATAGGTTTCTAGAAGTGCAAGGAGTTGAAGACTTGATGAGTCCTTATAGCATGGAGGATAAATCCACTATTTCCTTATGTTTTTTATTTTCATGTTTTGAAACTATTGTATGGGCTGTGACCCAAGAGTATTCAAAGTTGTATCAGAGATGGTTTGAGACAAAGTATAGAAAGACTTCCGCTTGCTTTTATAAAAGACTTCGATTGTATGGATAAAGTTTTAAAATTTACGTACTTTTCTATTATCTTATGTTATGATATGCTAGGGGCTTGTATGATACCCCTTAGGGGTCAAGTACACCATGTTACATCTAGGGTGCACCCCTGTGTCGTGTCAAACTTGGTATTCAGAGCACAAGGTTTTGAATGGTTCTAGGATTATGTCAAACCACGTCTAGTAGAGTCTTTTTCATAAATGTGAAGCACGCCACATTTATGAATAGAAGGCTATTAGATGTTTAGGAAGCTTCACTTCGTCATTCTCTAAGTCGTTCCATAATGTTTAACGCTATTAGGTCCTTCTCCTAATCCGTACCCTATGGTTTTTAAGGTATGACTAATACCAAGGAAAATTCTAGGAGAAATGAGGAAGAAAATGTGGATCATGAGGTTCCTCCCCAAGCTCCTCCTCAAGCTCCGGTTGATCCTCTAATTGAGAATGTTACTTATGCGGTGTTGTTTAAAGTCTATTCTCAATTATACATTTGTGAATGATGATTATATGTTGTGAAAGGTTTTCTCAATGTATAATATATCTTGAATTGGTAAGCTTAGGGCATCCTCTTCATGTGTAATTAAAAGTGATCTTGATAGATATACATTGAATTGGTAGGCTTAGGGCATCCTCTTCATGTGTGTAATAATGAACCTTGAATCGGTAGGCCCATGGCATCCCTTTCATAAATGATTAATGAATTATTCTAAGGCTTTGTCTTGAATCGGTAGACCAATGGTATCCCTTTCATAATGAGTCCATGAACTACTATAATGATGAACCTTGAATCGGTAGACCAATGGTATCCCTTTCATGACAATTCAATGAGCTATTCTAATAATGTACCTTGAATCGTAGGCTAATGGCACCCTTTCATGTGTGTAATAATTTACCTTGAGTCGGTTGGCCAATGGCATCCCTCTCATGTATAGTAATGATAAAAGAGAATGAACTACTCTATGGGAATTTAATGTTTGGCACCGAGTGGATATTGTGAGTGGAAGCTCTCCCCATATTAGGTCGTGTTTCTAGTAACAACCTCCTTATCCCATAACTATATTTCCACATAGGTTATTCTCTAGTGGATCCTCCTAAGATAAAATATTATCGATTCTACCTTAGGCAAGTAGACCAACACTTTACGGTGTAGGATAGACACCGGATTCCATGTTTTTCTCACATGGTCTTTGTCGTTTAGGGCTTATTCCCATCATGTGAGTTATCTACTATGGTTACTCAAGAAGTTCTATGAAATGTGGGTAGGGGTATGGGACTTCATCCATGCATTGCACGAGTAGGCTTTGAAAGTGGTCATGGTGTGTTCCTTAAAAGCTATAATGTCTAATGAAATGAATATGTCTATAATGATGTTATTGAGAATATTGACATGAAGGCTAAATGAAATGATGAATGCTTAACTTGGATTGATTCTGTGAGTTGCTTTCCTTGACATGACTTATTAAATGTGAATGTTCCTTGTGTATTAGTATTAACTAAAGATGGGATCACAGAATGGTAAATAAGACTATGGTGGCCCAAAAGGGATACTTAGTATGAGTGGTATTATGGGATGCCATTCATACATTGAGCAAGTATAACTTAGGGTTACCTAAGAGATGATTCTATTATGTTATAATGATATATATGATGAACATGCTTGTGACTTGTGTTTTACACAAAGTGAATGATGATTTTCAAACTTTGTAAATGCATACTTTTCAACTAAAATGTCTCTTTTAGCATGTTTTCAAGGATTTTGTGCATTGCCATCATACTTAGTGCATTTTTGTACTAACCCATATTTTCTACATTTTTCAAAAAGTGTAGGTTTCAGTTCTTAAGGTGATCTTCTTTTGGATTCAAGCTTGGATCTACTATTCTCCTAGTTTGTGGTGAGTCCTCAAGATTCGAGGATGTATAAGTCACTAGTAGTTTATTTCTAGTCATTTTATGTTTCGAACTATGTTGAAGGGGTGTGACCCTATTGTTGATTCAAATATTGTATTAGATGGCTATTTGAGATAAGTTAGACTTTCGCTTGCTTTTATAAAAGACTTCGATTGTATGGATAAAAGTTTTTAAATTCCGCATCATTTCTTATGTCTTATGTTATGATATGCTATGAGGTTTGTATGAGGATTTTCAGAGTCTTGTATGTCGTGTCACATCTATGGGGTACTCTTGGGTCGTGACAAACATGGTATCAGAGCATAAGATTTTAGGATGATGTCTCATAAGCCACGTCTAGTAAATTCTTGTTCATGAGTGTGAAGCGCGCCACATTTGTGAATGAGAGGCTTAAGATGTTAGGAAACTACACTTCTTTCATTACTCTTAAGTCGTGCCATAGTGTTTAGCTCTATAAAGTCCCTCTCCTAACCCTTCTCTTGTGTCTTCAGGAAATGAATACACGAAGGGCTAACGCAAGAAGAATGGAGGGTAACAATGTCATTGAGCAAGCTCCTCAAGTGAATCAAGCTCCGGTTAACCCTCCAGCTATGTCAGAAGTGGAAGTGTAACGACTCGCAAAATGGTAGGATGAACTAGATCCTAATCGTGAGTGTCAACATCAAGACACGTGTTAGACCTAGTAGTGTTGAAGGTCATCTATGGATTAGCATAGGGTTTCAAGGGTAAAGGCCAATGCCAAGGGGGGAAAAGCCTTATCCAAGGGCTAAGACTTCCCAAAGCTTGGCCAACACTGCCTCATGACCACGACCACTTTCACGGCTAGTGGACTTGACAACGGACCGCGAAGTGGTCCGTGAAGATCAATTGGGCACTTGGGTGGCAAGGCTTTGAGGCCAAGTTACTACTCCAAGTCCACGACCACTTTCACTGCCAGTGGTCTTGACCACGGACCATGAAGTGGTCCGTGAAGATTTCTTAGCATCTTGGGGCTTGTCAAGGAAAAATGGAGTCACTGCCTAGAGACCACGGGCCGTGGCCCCCCTTCACGAGCCGTGAAGTTGGGTGTGGTCCCTGATGGGGTAGCCCAAATTTAGGAGTTTTAAGTAATTTCCCTTTTATTATTTATTAACTGGGGTTGATTTTAAATGGTTTATATCATTACTATAAATAGTTTCAAGTCTTAAAACACCTATTTTACCCCATTATTCAAAAGACCCAAATCAAAACCCCAAAGTTCTTCCTCCCTCAATATTTCTCTCTCTAACTCAAGGAAGAAGAATAAGTGGGAGGTAGGGTTGGATTCAAGGCATTTCTTCATCAAATTTCTTGGGGAATCTTAGTAAATGTATGGTGATCCTTCATCTAGGGTTATCTTTCACCCTAGAGTCAATTTCAAAGAAGTTTTCAAAGTTTTCAAGTTCATGAAACCCCAAGGGTTTTACTCAATCTCATGGGTTCTTTCTTCAAATGATTTCAAATGGTTTTTAATGTCATATATTGATTGTATTGGTGTTTCATTGATGATTTATGATGGAAATACTCTATGAACCCATGATTCTTCTCAATTTGTAAATTGTTCTTTATGAAGTGGGTTTGTTGATTATGAATTAATGTTTATGGATCTATGCCTAGATTGATTTATATTATTGAATTGTATCATCATATATGCCTAATTATGGTTAATTGTTGGTGAATTGAGGATTTGTGATCGTAGCCTTGAAAGGGTAAGTTTGACCTAATTACTTGTTGAATTAGAATTGTGCTTTAATTGTTGATCCACTTGAAAGGTGGAGGTGTTTACTTACTATGTATATTATGATCATGGCCTTGAAGGCATAGTTTGAGGAATTGAAGTATTATCATGATGTTGTATATGTGAATGTGAATGTGATGTGAAGGATTTGCATGTGATTTCAATAATAGAATGATGATCATGTATATGATGTAATTGTGTTGTTGTTGATAGTATATTCTCAATTGACACTCATGAATGATGATGATGGAAAGTGAAGGATTTCTATAATGAATGTTGAATCTAGAATTGGTAGGCTCATGTATCCTTTTCTTGTATAATGAATGTGTCTTGACTTGATGAATATGAATCGACAGGCTAGTGGCATTCCTTTCTTAATGAGTTGATGTAACATGAATCGATAGGCTAGTACCATTCCTTTCATGAGTAAAGAATGTAATGAGGGACCATGAATCGATAGTCTTATGGCATTCTTTTCATGGGGACTCTAGAGCTATCATTGAATGTACCTGGATCGATAGGCTTATAGCATTCCTTCCTTGTGTAATGATGTATCATGGGTTGATAGGCCAATGTCACTCCTCTCTAATACACTAATGTAATGTGAATGAAATAATCTATGGTAATGTAGGCTAAGCTCCGAGTGGATATGGTTAGATGGAAACTATCCCAATTTTAGGTTAGAGTTCCAAGGAACATCTTCCTATCCCATGACTATGTGCCCACATAGGATATTAGCTAGCGGATTCCATCCGAGCTAATGTTATCGTTCTACCTTAGGCAAGTGGAACACCTCATTATGGTGTGGGGCTATAGGACACCGGATTCCATGTCTAGCTTGCATGGTTTATGTCAGTTAAATGCTTATTCCCATCATGTGAGATGTGCATTATGGTTTCTTGAGAGGTTCTATGAAGTGTAGGTGGTCGTATGGGATGCAATCTATACATTGCACGAGTAGGCTTTGATAGGGTCATAGTGAGTTCTCTAAGTCTTAATGACTAATGTATGAAAGTCCTCTAAATGAAGTAATTGAAGAATGTTGACTCCTAGATGCTTAATGTGATATGCATGCTATACTTGGGTTATACTATGAGTTATTTTCCCTTGTCATGTCTTATGAAATGTTATGTCTCTTATGTACAAACATTGTGTAAAGGTGAAAAGGAAGGAATGGTAAGTTCACTTTTGATGACCTTAATGTGGTTCCTTGGTGTGGATGGTGGTCTGGGACTCTATCCATGCATTGTACAAGGTATAGCATGAGGGTTGCTTAAGGTGAAGGTCTAAAGTGAAGGTAACGGGTTACATGATGATTTTGTCTAAATGTGGTATTATGACTTGCATGATGATTATACTTGTATTGTATGTCTATTATGCTATTGTACATGATATTTCTAACTGAAATATCCCTTTTAAAGCATGTTTTTGCCTGGTCATCATACTTGGTACATTTTTGTGTGCTAACCATATTTCTCTTATTTATTTTACTACAAGTGTAGGTTCCGACAAGTGATTTTCTTACTCTAGATTGAAGTGCTTTGATTGCTATTCCTCCAAGATCAAGTGGTATGTCCTCATAGATCGAGGACAAGTGTTTTAGAAGTTTCTCTTTATTTCATGTAATAGACATTTAGTAGTTTTTGATTGTAAATGTCCATTTCCCTAACATGTTCGAGATTGTGTCTAAGATGGCCATGTGAGACTTAGACTTCTGCTCTGTCTTTGAAAGATTGTTAAATGAATGTTTAAAATCGTATGGTTTTAAATGAAAAGTTTTAATTATGTACTATTGCTATTACTTATGCGATGAATGAATGCAATGAGGCTTGTATAAGACCCCTTCGGGGTCTAGTACGCCGTGTTATGACTAGGGAGTGCTCTCAGGTCATGATAGAAAGTTAGGTCGGCTCTTCTAATGTTGACTCAAGCCGTGAAAACTCAAGCCCAAGCTATGACGGCCCAAGCCAATAGAGATGTTGGGACTCATGTGAACCTTAATGTGAAATCTACGGCTACTAGGTTGAGAGATTTTGTTAGGATGAATCCTCCCATGTTTCTTGGTTCCAATGTGGGAGAGGATCCTCAAGAATTTATGGATGAGGTTAACAAGGTAGTTGATGCTATGGGGCTGATTTCAATATAAAAGGCAGAGCTAGCCACTTACCAATTGAAGGATGTCGTTCAAGTTTGGTATACTCAATGGAAGAAAAATAGGTTGATAGGAGCGAGTCCCATTGATTGGGATGTGTTTAAGAAAGCATTCATTGATAGGTTCTTTCCCCATGAGTTGAGGGAAGCTAAGGTAGAATAATTCATTAACCTTAGGCAAGGTAACATGAGTGTTCAAGTGTATGCTTTGAAGTTTACCCTACTATCCAAGTATGCTCCATCTATGGTGGCGGATCCGAGGGATGAGATGAGTAGATTTGTGATGGGTGTGTCCGACTTAGTTGTGGAAGAATGTTGTACGGCAATGATCCATGATAACATGAATATCTCTAGGCTTATGGTGTATGCACAACAAATTGTGGAGTTAAAACTCAAGAGAAAGAAAAGAGAGATGAAGAGAGCTAGGTTCGATGAACAAGGTAAACCAAGGTTCAAAAAGAGATCTTCCAACCAAGATTCTTCAAACACTCCTAGGATTAACAAAGAGAAAGGTAATGGGTCTCCATTTCCTAAGCCTACTTGCACCAAATATGGAAAGAAGCACCATGGGAAGTGCCTAGCCACTAAGGATGGTTGCTATGGTTGTGGAAAGAGTGACCATCAAGTGAAAATTGCCCTACACTCTCGGCAAAAGGAAGAGAGGCCAAACAAACTTCTCTTAGTGGCCCGAATCCTAATGCTCCAAAGTATGGTCACTTTTATGCACTTCGTTCTAGAGATGACAAAGGAGTCCTTCGGGATGAAGGCACCAGTATGTTGATAGTTCCTTATAGATGTAAATGTTTTATTAAGATCCTTATGCTATTTTTTAGATTTTTTATGTTAGCATTAGTAGGGGTTTACTCCCAAGGGGGAGATGCTATGCTTAGAAAGCAAGATTGTTGAGAGTTCTGATATCCTTATCTTCTTCTTCTATTCATATTCAAGCTTGAGACAAAGAGCTCCTTGTGGCTTGTTTCATGTTTTGGAGTCATGTGTGATTTATGTGTGTCCATGGTCTCCTTATGTTGTGCATGTTCTTGGTGAAATTCATGTTTAATGAGAAAATGATTTTTCATGATTTATATTCCTCGTGCTGATGTGCATGTAGTATGAGTTGCCTATAAGCTTCATGAGATGAATTGTTGAACATGCTTAAAAATGTGCTTTTGAGAGTAATCGCCTAATTTTCATCATGATGTATTATGAGCGTGCTTTTAGTTGGAGAAAATAGTTCCTCCTATGAAATTGAGCAATGTTGATGTTTTCATGCATAATGGGTTGTTAGATGTAGTTCCTACTTCCTTGTGTTGCATTAAGATGGAGTTGATGTTTCCTCCTTTGAATTGTGTATTATTTAGATGTTTCATGCATGATAGGCTACTAGTATTGAGTCTTTAATTCTATAAGGTGTCTAGATCGTCATTCGAGGATGAATGTTCCCAAGGGGCAGATAATGTAACACCCAGAAAACTAGTCAGTGAAAGTAGAGCCTTTCGTGAGAAATTTAGAGTTTGATGTGTGGTTTAGAATTGTAAAATGGCTTCCCGTACTTAGGATAAAGTGTTTAGGGGCAAAAACTCAAGGTACAACTACCCAAGAACCAACCAAGGACCCTTTAGGAGGACCCTAAAGCCTAACTCCAAAACTGCCCAAGTTGGTGACCTACAGATGGGACCTACTGGGCGTAGGTCCATCCATGACTCGTGGGACCTGGTCGTGGGTAAAGAGCCATATTGTTGAGCTGCAGGCCATGACCTACGGACCTACAGGTCGGCCAGTAGGTCCATTGATAAGTCCACAAATTGGACTCATTTAGGCTATATTTTAATAGAAATTGTGTCCTCAAATACTCATTTTATCTCAATATCTGATAAAGACCCTTAAGCTTCAGGTATTTGGAGTTTGAAGGAAAACATGGACACTACGTCGCAAAAAGGAATGAAAAAGCTGAAAAGAACGAAGAAACGAAGGCATGAGGATCGCCGAGTCTACTTTGCGAGTTGCCGAAAGGTTTTACTTCGCCTTCTGTTCCAATGTGCTGATCCTTGAAGGAAAGGATCAAGTCAGCGGAAAAAGGGAGCAGTCGGCGTATAGCCGAGAAGTTTCGTGAAGCGGTACCATGTCGCCCAATGACCTAGAGCATGACGATGCTGAAGGCTAGAGATGGAGATGAACTACACCAAAAGGGTGAATCGTCGAGTTGATCGGCGATTCCGACTAACGACGGCGAATGATACACTACAGCATAAATTTGTGAAAACTATAAATACTAGTTAGAGTTTTAGTTTTAAGGGTCGAACGTTTATTATAATTTTCATATAGAATAGTATTTTTTGATATTTTTGCTCTAAGCTTGAGAGGGTTTCGAAGACTTGAAGATCCAAAGGGTTTCATCTTTAAAATTTGGGTTTGGGTCTCTTGGATTCTTCAATTTTCGCATGTATCAAGCCTTAAATCCTCATACCCACTTGAATGCAAGCTCAATTTGGTATAAATTTCTATCTCTTATACATGAGTGGCTAAAAACCCCAATTCTTAGGGTGTGATTTAGCGAATATGGGTTAAGATAATTATTGGGTCTTGCTTGTTGATAGCTTAATCATAGTTTAATTGTGATTTCGTTTAGTGGTTGTCGATGAACTTAATGAGGTTGTAGTTGCAAATATAATCTCATATATGTGTTTTCGGCTTGCTCGAGAAAGAGGTCGTAAAACTAAGACCACTAAATTGATGGCCAGTGCGAGTGGGTTGACATGAGGTTCAACTCAAGAGAGTGAACCCTAGTCCCATGTCCACACACTCAGCTCGAGAGAGTGAGTGGGTTAAGGTGGAGGTTGTTCTTCATGCAGCAAGTGAGTGTCCGAGAGGAACCCGCTTGAAATGGGGTAAGTGGCTCGAGAGAGAGCTTATCCCCCTTAAAGTCTAGCCTAGTCATAATTATTCTATGAATCTTAAATCGAAAGGATGTACCCAATAATCTAGCTTAACCAGTATTCCCGTCACATCCCAAGGATCCCCTCTCATTACTTAGAAACCCTCGTTTATTTTATTGTTTTTACTTACTAGTGACAAAACCCCCCATTGTTGATTGACACTCTTGTGTCCGCCTTTAATTTACAATGTTTTTAATCATTAATGTCTTTAGCTACGACTAGTTAGAACTAAGTTTTATTTTTCTATGAATTCTCAAACCACCCTCTTGGGAGCGATCCCAACCCTTGGTTGGGTTACTAAACTATTGTACGATCGTAGACACTTTCATCGGAAGTTGTGTCTTGATTACGCAAACATTAAAATGGCGCCGCTGTTGGGGAGTGGTGTTATTGAGAATTTTTAGATTGGTGGAATTTTTGTTCTTTTTATTTGTAATTAACTCACTTAATTTTTAGTTTTGTTTTGATTGTTGGAGTTTTGAAGCAGGGGAGTTGAACATATCGAGCAGTACTTTCAAGCGAATGGAGCTGCCTTCATTAAAAGGGATGATATTTTGAGATATGATCCTAACTTTTAGGGAATTGGAAGGCAAACAACTTCATGAGGCATGGTTGAGGTTCAAAGCACTTCTAGGTCAATGCATTACTCACGGAATCTCTGAAAGAGTCACTTAGGAATCTTTCTACCCAAGTCTTAGTCTAGGAAACAGAATGATGGCTGATCAAATTGCCTCGGGTAGCCTTGTACGACAACCCTTTGAAGAAGCAGCCAAATTGCTAGACAACTTAACTGAGCCAGATCAGAAAATGAAAAAGAGAGATTTCAACTTAGTGATCCTGCTAACTCAGTTAGATGAGCTGACAAAGAACATTGAGGATCTTGAAGTCCAGTGCAACAAGAAAGAGCGCTACGTTCCTCCTCATGAACGAAGGAGAATTAAGAACAAAGAGGATGAACAGAACAAACAAATGCTCACACTTCTACTCCAGAAATCCAGTAAGCAACATAGGGTACTGGAGCAGCTCAGGGAGAATGTATCGTTGTTGAACCAGATGACGACCTCCCATGCTATGCTCATTCAACTACTAGGTTCTCAAATGGATCAAGTGTTGACTGAACTCTATCCGGATTTTAAAGAAGGATTGCCTAACGAAGCTGAGGCAAACCTCACCATTAGAGTATAAATGTTAAATTGTGTCGTGCCACGACGTTAACTAAGGCGCTATTTGGGAGGCAACCCAAAACCCTTAAATGTTTGTAATTTGTTATTTTTGAAATAAAGGTGTGTTGATTTTGTAGGATTGGGCATGAAAAGTTTGTGAAAAGTACAGGATGAATTACACAAATCCAATTGGCAAATTGTCGACTAGATCGGCAACCCCCACAAAGACCGTCGTTTGGATCCTCACCTTGACTAAGGGTCCTGTAAAACTCGGTGAGGTAGATAAACACTCGACAGATCACCGAGTAGTGGAGCAAATTCAACTAATGTCGCAGAATGGGTGAGATCTAGATAGTTTTTATAAAGCCACGGGTTTAGACTTTCAACCTTTTTCATATTCTCTCACTCTCGATTTTTGCAAAATCGCACCCACTTAGTATTTTCAAAATCTTCGCATCTTGTGAGTATTTTAGCTGCTTTAGTAGTGCTTGGATCTGTACTAATCTGCTGCCTAGCATCACAGTCTTGACTTAATCTACCTAAAAGACATGGCCAAACCCAAAGTCGCAGGGAGAAACATGCCACCCCGAAATAAGGGTAAGAGGATTAAAATCAATAAAGGTGCAGTTGTATCAAAAGGCAAGGCTACAAACCCTTCCGTAAATGGTAAAAATGGGAGAAAAAAGGGCAAGGCACTGACATCACCAGAGAGAATCTCTGACAGCAAGGGCATTTATGACATTTATCTCACTGCTTGTGGGAGTACTGATGAACAACAAGAAAGACAAAGCACAACCTCTAATGATGATGAGTTGATAATGGCACATAGAGCTGAGTTGGGTTCTAAAAAACTGAATGATCCATTTAGGATCCGGAAGACTCCGCTGACCACTCCTATTCCCCTAGTCCCACAACAAGCAATAGTGTTGGCATCGCCAATACAGGGTCCTCCTCCCAAGTTAATGAACAGATTGAAGACAGAAGGATTAAGGACAATTCTTGAAGAAAAACATCTCTCCACTAATGGAGTGATTGATAGGTATCCAGAGATTATGAGATGTTTGAAATCACATAACTTCAAGATTTTCACAAAGCCCCGTGGCCCGTGTGTTGCAACCTCGGTCAGAGAGTTCTATAGTGCATACAGTGCATTGATACCACATAGAAAGAAGCTGGTAGCCAAATTTGAACTGGTTGACTATGTAGTTGTGAGAGGAAAGAAAGTGTATTGCGCCCCTCCTGCTATGAATGTTGTTCTGGGGTGCACCGCTACACTCGAGGACAATAGTCAAATCATGATCAGAAAAACGTCACTGGAAAGTATGAAGGCATGGTTGGCCCCATTGATATCCGATGGTACACCAAAGTGGCTTGAGACTGGCGCAGTTATCGAACAGAAGGACCTGAATGTGGTGGCAAGATATTGGTTTGGCTTCATCAGTAGCACAATTATGCCTTCACAGAATGAATCTATCCTTCGCCACGCAAAAGCAGCCTGCATAGGTTGTCTTATTAAAGGAACAACAATAAACATTGGTACAATCATTGCTTCAGAAATACTCATGCATGCAAGGCAGAGCCAGACCTCACTTTCATTCCAGTATTGATCATAGAATTATGCAAACAAGCTCGGGTACCTCGAGATGCCAAGAAAGGTTGGAGGATCAAAGTCGAGTACCTAAAGGATCAAGTAGAAAGGAAGAAGGCAGCATCGGTGGAGTTAGTAAACACAGAATCATCATTTGCAGAGGCATCTCTGCCTATTCCGGCCCCTGGGCCTTCAGGCTTCCTTGGCGAAGGCTCCTCCTGCTGGATCCAGTTAAGATAGCTTTTCTAGGGTCACTCCGGGCACTAATGCCCAGACAGATGGAGCGACCACTTCGATAGGATCCCCTCTTTACCTCTGATATACCGTGAGTTTACGATATTTTTAATACATTTCACTTAAGAATTGTGTGTGTCTAGGGACTTTTTGTATTGGTTTTTATGTGTTTTTATCATGTTTTGTAGGAAATATGTTTAGGCACCGAAGTAAAGAGACAGCCGAAAGAAATGTAGAACAAGGCATCTACGGAGGTGATCTACGGACCGTAGGTCCACTCTCCGTAGATCAGCAGGCAAGGCATGGAATGCAAATCAGGGAAATCTAACCAAGTATGGAACCACAGTGGCCATTGACGGTTCGTAGATTGATCTACGAATCGTACTGCTGATCTATAAAATAATATTGTAAGGGTTCCAGTACGTGATGTTTGAAGATTCTAAGTGTGGAGCTATGGAGAGGGATTGACGAATCGTAGATTGATCTATGGTCTATTCTGGAGTTTCGTCGTTTAATTCAGATAAGCTGATTTTTGGAAGCTAAAATATTTTCTGAGTCCTGCCTAACGGAAGGGACTCACGGACTGTAGATCCATTGATGGTCCGTGGGTCAGTCTCGTGGAATGAAGACGCGTTTCTGAACAAACTTTCCTTATTTTGTTTCCCTTTTAGTTTAGGACTTGTTTTCTATAAATAGGATATGTAAACCTCATTTTTGGGGGTTAGATTTTAGTACTTTTATTCTAGTTCTTGACTTGGGAGAATAACTTGCAACTTTAGCAATTCATAATTTCCTAAGTTCGTTTTAAATATTTTGGTGTTGCAATTCAAGTTGAATTTCTGGGTTTATTATTCTTCTTACGTAAGTTCATAATTCTTTCATCTAAAACAATGAATTATGTTCACATGAATATGGTTAACTAAGCTCCACAACTAGGGTTGTGGGAACCATGAACGATTAACAAAGTATGAATAGTAAATAAGCAATTCTTGAATAGTGTTTTGCGTGCATTGATAATTCTTTCGTTTAGAAGTCTTTTTAACGAGTGCATGCGTTAGAACTCGCCTTGTTGCTACTTGCCGGACTAAGGATATAATTAACAAGAAAAGAATTATCAATATCAATTTAGTGTGATACTATCTAATAGTATAGTGTCGATTGGTGCGAAGTAATAACTAAGCCAAACATCAATGTGATGTCTAATAAGAGGTAAATGTAAGGGTTAGTAAATTATACACACGTAGCCGGACCAAGGTGCGGGGTGAAATTCTCCAGATGCCGGACCAATGATTTAGAGATACCTAACTTATCACTTCACATGTAGTACACTAGGAAAGGATTGCTATTATTAGGATTACTGTGTTATGAGCTTGTGAGGAACACGTATACCCTAGTTAATTCTCTCATCTTGATAACAACCAAAATTGACTTTTGTTTACTGATTACTTACTGAAATCTTACAATTTGTTTCACAAGTTCCCCCCCCCCCTTTTAATTACTTGCGTCTAGAAGTAATTTGACTAAACGAATATAATTGTTGGTTAAAGTGAAGTCTAAACCATTTTCCTCGTGGGATCGACCCCAACCTACAAGTTGGGTTCTTTACTTGATAACGATCGTTTATGCTTCTTTAGGGAGGTGTAATTTGAGTGTATCAAATTTTGGCGCCGCTGCAGGGGAATTTTGCTTTTAGAATTATTTTAACGACATTATTGAACTTTAGTCAAATATTTCCTAATTTTACTTTTTCTTTTTCTTTGTATCTCTCAGGTTTTGACTCTAGTGTATGCCAAGTACACGGAGCTAGGGTGAACCACTTACGCGTTATGATTCAGAGTTGAACCGAACATTGTGAAGAATGAACAATCAAGGAGTTCAAGTTAATCCTATCAGAGGCAACCTAGATGATGAAATCGAGTTGCAACCTCCGAGGGTAGTTGGTGGAGACAACCAGGTTCAAGCTGAAAATCAACTAGGAGATGCAGTGTAGGGGTGCATTGTCCACCAGACCCACAACTGCATGACAACTATAGGGGCAACGTCAATATTGCTGACTCTAATGGACCTCTTGTCCTACCCACTTTGCCTCCGGGGCATACATTTGTAGTGACCAGTACCTTGATGCAGATGCTTACAGCGAGCGGCTTGTTCTCGAGATCCCTATAAGAGGACCCACTTGCTCACATAGCCAAGCTAAGGGTTGTTTGCAAAACCTGTGTAGGTCAACCAGACTTGGATATGGATGTCATCGGATTGCGAGTGTTCCCTCTATCACTGACACGCAATGTTGTTGTATGGTTCACTGAGCTCCTTTATAACTCAATCTATACATGGGACCAACCGAAGGATGTGTTCTTAGCAAGATATTATCCAGTGTCCAAGAAGCTCAATCACAAAGATAAAGTCACAATTTTGTGGCATTACCTGGAGAGTCTGTGAGTAGCTCTTGGGATAGATTCACTGCGTTTGTAAGAGGTGTTCCAAATCACCGTATTGATGATGACTCGCTGAAGGAATATTTCTATCGAGGTCAGGATGACAACAATAAAGTAGTGCTTGATACTATTGCAAGAGGATCATATGGTGAACGCACGTAGGCACAAATTGCAGAAAAACTGGAGAAGATCTCTCGCAACAATAAAGCATGAAGCACTAGGAGGTCGGATATTGGGAGAAACACATTTGCCGTTCATGATACAAACAATCAGTCTACGGATGAGATTTGTGAGGAGATAGCTCAGATGAGGACCGAGTTAGGGTTGGCATTGAAGCATGTGAGCGGAGGTTCGGAAAAGGAAAATGTTGCGAACTGTTTGACTAGAACTCCACCACCAGTTGAAGAGTGTTACTATGAAGAGGATGCTTATGCGGTGAATGATCAGACGGGGTGTTTCCGACCAAACTCCCAAGGATCCAACATGGAAAATTGGCGCCAAGATCAGAACTATGACAATTACAACCGAGAGGGTCAATATGTCTGGGATGGGAACTTCAATCGCGACAACAACTACAACCGAAATAACTATGGCAACAAAAATGATGGGTTGTACCTTATGTTCCTCCTCAAAATTAGGAATCTGGTACTAGGGAAGCTGGAGGCAATATGGCGCGTATTGAAGATATGATGCAAAAGATGATGAGAAGGTTTGATGCAACTGATGAGAATGTGAAGGAGATAAGAAACGACTTGTCTAGTATTGGTCAAAAGGTTGATGCCCATGCAATGTCAATAAAGCATCTAGAGCAGCAGATGAATCAGTTGTCTACTACAGTGAACCCACGTCAACCTAGTACTTTTCCTAGCAACACCATCCAGAATCCTAAGAATGATGGTCATTGTATGGCAGTTACTACTCGAGGGGGTAAGCAAACCATTGATCCACCTATGTCTTCTGTTATGGATGGTGAAATTAGAAAAGAAGATGATGTGGTAGAAGTTAGAGAAGAGTCTGAGAATGTGACAGAGAAAGAAGCAGAGATATCTCAGAAAGTGGTCCCCATACCTAGACCTCCACCACCTTTTCCACAGAGGTTAGTGAAGAAGACTGAAGATGGTAAATATCGCAGGTTTATTACTATGTTGAAGCAACTTTCCATCAACGTTCTTTTGATAGAAGCTTTGGAGAAAATGCCTGGGAATGCGAAGTTTATGAAAGATATGGTGACAAAGAAAAGGTTTGTGAGTTTTGAAGATGATGATAGATTGCAGCATTGTAGCACTATTGCTACAAGGTCTTTTGTGCAGAAAAAAAGAAGACCCTGGTGCTTTCACGATCCCATGTATTTTAGGGTTGTTACACTTTGCTAATGCATTGTGTGATCTTGGTGCTAGGATCAACCTCATGCCATTGTCTATTTATAAGAAGTTGGGGGATCCAAAGCCTACTACGATGCGGTTACTTATGGCCGATCGAACCGTGAAAAGGCCTATTGGTGTACTCCATGATGTGCTAGTGAAAGTGGAGTCGTTCATTTTTCCAGCGGATTATGTGATTCTTGACTGTGAGGTTAATTTTGAGGTTCCCATCATCCTTGGTAGACTATTCCTTGCCACAGGGAATGCATTTGTTGATATGGAGAAGGGGCAGATGAAGTTCAGACTTAACAATGAAGAAGCAACTTTCAATATCTGTAGGTCCATGAAGTAGCGTAATGAGCTTCAAACGGTATCTGCTATAACTTACAGAGTTGAGAGTGGAACAGAAGTGCAAATTGAAAAGTGATTCGGTGTTGAGGCACTAGCAGCAGTTATGATGAATTTTGATAGTGATGGAATTGAAGAGTACGATGAGTTGGTAGCTACACTCAATAGGTGCAAATATAAGTCAAAACCAAAGAAGTATGAGTTAGACATGAAGAATCATGAGTCTCTACCCGCTAGACCATCTGTTGTGGAGGCACCAAAATTGGAGCTTAAGGCTCTACCACCGCATTTGAGGTATGTATTCTTGGGTAGAGATAATACTTTGTCGATAATCATTGCGGCAGATTTAAATGCGAGACAAGTAGATGTTCAAGCGAGCTATTTGGTGGACTATTGCGGTTATTATTGGGATTCCTCTCGGTATTTCTTCCCACAAAATCCAACTCATGGTAGATCACAAACCTAGTATTGATCACCAAAGAAGATTAAATCCGCCTATGCAAGAGGTAGTTAAGAAGGATATCATCAAGTGGTTGGATGCTGGAGTTATCTATCCCATTGCAGATAGTAGTTGGGTATGTCTTCTTCATGTGTGCCTAAGAAAGGTGGGATTATTGTGGTTCCTAATGAGAGAAACGAGCTTGTTTCGATGCAGCCCGTGACTGGATGGAGAGTCTGCATGGACTACCGTAAGCTAAATGCTTGGACAGAAGAGGACAATTTCCCTATACCATTCATGGATCAGATGTTGGATAGACTTATTGGTAAGGGTTGGTATTATTTTCTTGATGGTTATTCGGGCTACAATCAGATTTCTATAGCTCCATAGGACCAAGAGAAGACCACCTTCACTTGCCCTTATGGGACTTTCGCCTTCAAACGGATGCCCTTTGGGTTGTGCAATGCTCCAGCAACCTTCCAGCGTTATATGATGTCGATATTTTCTGATATGGTGGAGGACACTATTGAAGTGTTCATGGATGATTTCTCTATGGTAGGTGACTCTTTTGACCGATGTCTGGATCATCTGGCTGAGGTGCTTAAAAGGTGTGAAGACTGCAATCTGGTGCTAAATTGGGAGAAGTGCCACTTTATAGTGAAAGAAGGGATAGTTCTGGGTCATCGGATTTCTGAGAAGGGCATTGAGGTTGATAGAGCAAACGTAGAGCTAATTGAAAAGCTTCCACCACCTATCTCTGTAAAAGGTATTCGAAGTTTTCTTGGGCATGCAGGTTTCTATAGGAGGTTCATCAAAGATTTCTCAAAAATTGCACATCCATTGTGCAAACTGCTCGAAAAGGACTATAAGTTTGATTTTGATGATTCTTGTCTGAAAGCATTTGGAGAGCTGAAGGAGAAGTTGGTTACTGCACTTATCATTATTTCACCGGATTGGGGACAACCGTTTGAGGTAATGTGCGATGCGAGTGGAGTTGCGCTTGGTGTAGTATTCGGACAGAGGCGAGAGAAAATTCTTCATCCTATTTACTATGCTAGCAAAGCTCTAAATGTGGCCCAGAAGAATTATACTGTGACTGAATAAGAGCTTTTTGCGGTGGTTTTTGCATTCGAAAAATTTTGATCCTACCTGCTTAGTACTAACGTGATAGTGCATACTGACCATTCTGCATTGAGGTATTTGATGGCAAGAAGGATGCAAAACTGAGGCTAATTAGATGGGTATTGTTGCTGCAAGAGTTTGATTTTGTGGTAAAAGATAGAAAAGGGACCGAAAATCAAGTTGCCGATCACTTGTCCAGATTAGAGGAAGAGGCTATGCTTAAGCTTGATGATAGGGGTGAAATTAATGATACTTTTCCAAATGAACAGGTATTGGCTGCTTCTCATGATCTGATTCCTTGGTTCATAGACTTTGCTAATTATTTGACAAGTGATTTGGTGCCCCCAGACTTGTCTTTTCACCAAAGGAAAAGGTTTATGTGTGATGTGAAGAAATTCTTTTGGGATAAGCCTTACTTGTATTATTCGTCGTTGTTTGCCCGAGGTTCAGATGTTGAGTGTATTTGAAGCATGCCATTCATTGCCTATTGTTGGGCATCATAGTGGTATTCGGACTGCGCATAAGATTTTGCAGTGTGGGTACTACTGGCCTACCATCCACCAAGATGCTCATGATTTCGCCAAATCTTGTGAGCGTTGCCAAAGAGAAAGAGGGATTTCAAAAAGTCAAGAGCTTCTTATGAATCCTATATTAGTGATAGAGTTGTTTGATGTATAGGGCATTGATTTTATGGGTCCATTTGTGAGTTCACATGGGATGAAGTATATTCTTGTTGCAGTTGATTATGTATCGAAGTGGGTGGAAGTAGTTGCTCTCCCCAACAATGAAGTTAAAAGTGTCACCGCATTCTTGAAAAAGAATATCTTCTCCAGATTTGGTACACCGAGGGTGATTATCAGTGATGGAGGTTCCCACTTTTGTAATAAGTTGTTCAAGGCACTACTTGAGAAGTATGGTGTCCGCCACAAGGTAGCCACTCTTTACAATCCACAAACTAGCGGAAAAGTTGAAGTGTCCAACAGAGAGATCAAACAGATTTTGGCAAAGACTGTGAATGCTAATAGAACAGATTGGTCAAGGAAGCTTGATGATTCTCTATGGGCCTATCGCACTACATACAAGACCCCCATAGGTATGTCTCCTTACCAACTTGTATATGGGAATTCTTGCCATTTACCGATAGAGCTAGAGCATAAGGCTTTGTGGGCGATAAAGAAGCTAAATTTGGATTGGGGCGCCGCATCTAATCAAAGAATGAATGACTTGAATATGCTTGATGAGTTTCGCCTAAAAGCTTATGAAAGTGCAGCCTTGTACAAGGAGAAGATGAAGAGGCATCATGATCAAAGAATTGAAAAGCGAGAATTTGTTATGGGTGATCTTGTGCTTCTATTCAACTCTAGGTTGCGCTTGTTTCCAGGAAAACTCAAATCCAAATGGACCGGACCATTTTTTCTCACAAAAGTGCTTCCCCATGGAGCGTATGAGCTTGAGAACAGTGAAGGAACAAGGTTCATGGTTAACGGGCAAAGGATCAAGATCTATCTGGGAAACGCAGAAAGTGTGCAAGAAATTGTTGAGGCCTATCATCTTGATGAAGTTTGAGTAATCAAGAGGCATGCATCGTGCCACGACGTTAAATCAAGCACTGCTTGGGAGGAAACCAAAGATGTAAAATCTAGCCAACAATAGGTTCTTGTTTTCCGTTTAGTAATTTTCTTTGTTTAATTGCTTCTCTATACTCATTTAGATAGTTGTTTTACTATTGTTTTAGTGTTGGCTAGACATAGCATAGGGTCCGTGTCTAAAAAGTGTCCAAAAAATGTAAAAAGAACGTGCTAATGGTTCCTACATGTGCAGGGGCGAAAAGCAGAATCTGCAGGAAAAAGGTCTGGCACAGCGGTCTACGGACCACATTGACGGTCCGTGGTTCAGTCCACGAATCGTCAATAGTGTCAGTAGATCCCAGGTAAGGTTTTTGAATTTTTAAGTGCAAGTTTGATCTACGGTCCCCATCTACGGACCGTAGACGGGGTATCGTGGGTCCGAAACCCTAAATGTTGCCTGACCCGACCCGGACCAATCCTATTTAAAATTCCCCAATTTTAAATCATTCCCACTTCCCTCCATTTATCACCAAACCGTTTCTAATCTTCCCAATTCCTTAAATCACTCCATAACTCCCCATTAAATCATCCCTTTCCTCTCCCCTTAAACCTAATTTTCCTTTTCCTCTCCAACCTCTACTCATCCCAGAAATTCCCCAATCTCTCTCAAATTTTTTTCCAAAACTTCGGTGTTAGGTTTCAGCGTAACTAGGCGATTAGTGTGGTCTTGCAAAGCTTAGTGTCATCACGCTATCACCCCACTTCTCATTGGTTGTAAGGTAATAGACTTTTCCCTCACTTTGAATTTTGGTTCATAGATTGAGTACAGAAAGTCGGGAATCGAGTCTTGACTTTGGGTAATTAAGTGTATGTAATTGCATGCTAAAAATTTAAGTTCTAAAACCCTTGGAACGATAAATTGTGATTGTGTTGCCTTGATAGTGTGATAAACCTATCTAAATGCTAGTCTATATGTAAGTTTTGACTTAGGGTTCCGAATCATCTATGAAATAATTATCAAATTGAGTAATTGGAACCCTTAGAATGATGAACTAGCATGATTAAATGTTGAAATGCATGGTTTGGCTACTGTTGAACATGGTCAAATATATGGGCTTGAAAATAAAAAATGTCTGAAACCTGGCACAGTCATGTCCACGAGACCCCGCCTACGGACCATAGATCAATCTACAGACCGTAGATCAATCTATGGATCGTAGATTAGGTTCGTGGTTGGATGCACTTGAAATTTCACTAAATGTGAAGCCACGGATGTGGACAACGGTCCGTAGATCAATCTACGGACCGTTCTGTACATCTGTGGTTTCCATCTGCGACCAATGTTGTTGGTCCTCTAATCCATGGAACGGTTCCACGAACCATAGATCAGTCTGCGGACCATAGTCCTCTCCGTAGATGACCAATGTAGCCGTTGTTTGAATTCTCTTTTAGGTCTTTGTTGTTGTTCATTTTTAATTATAAAAAATTTTCGAGTGTGTTTTTAGTTAATTTTGGCACTAATAACGGTTCCACAGGTACTATGGCAACCAAGAAGCTAGTCACCTATACAAAAATGGCAAGTCAAAATCTGTTGCCCCTAGCTTTAGGTTAATCGATGAAGACACGAACGCAGAAAAGGGTACAGCATATGTTCCACCGGCCACGAGGACATTCCCTATTGCACCTCAGGCTACCCAAAATATGTCACGGTAGGTGGTCACCGACGTAGTCACTGTCTCCCAGTCTAATAAGGATAACATACTGATTGGGTCACCGACTTGTTCTGCCTCCGATTTTGAGGTTGGTTTGGCTTCCGGTTCTGAGGCTGGTTCTACTTCCGGCTCAAAGTCTACCTCTGCTTCCGACTCTAAGCCCGCCAATTCTTCCGGCCCCCCCTTCTGGATCCGCTATAAGCTCAGGATCACATGACAAAGCTACCTCGTCTGATGAGGCCACCAGTTCGGGAGAAGTCCAGGTGCAATGAAGTTATGACCCTGATCCGGTGGCTGGGGAGCCAAAGAGATAGTGTGTTGAGGGGCAATGGCAAATCTACCGGGATGCCAGAATGTTGAATGAGAAATAGAAGATGGTCCGGCTTATTACTGAAGAGCGCAGAGTCCTCACGGGGAGCTTACACACTTTTCCCGACATCCACTAGCTTTTTCAGCTTCACAAATGCGACTGGATGGCTCGAGACCCTGGTACTTATATCGAGGAGATTGTGTGGGAGTTTTATGCCTCCTATGCTGCCACTCTCTAAGGTTCGATTGACAAGAGGTCTAAGCCCACAGCCCAGGACCCTATCACTTCTACTATGGTCCGAGGTTTTCCAGTGGACATATCACATGCAACCATCAGCACATTCCTCTATGGCCCTGGTCCTGATCACACTTGGGCTCTCAACACGGCGAATTTGATTACAGATGGGATGTTGTAACGAATGGAGCCTTCACGTGTAATGCAGAGTTGAGGGAGGCTGTTATACTTTGGTTGGCTATATACATTGTTGCAGATGGCAAGCATGCGGAGTGGGTCACTGCACCATGGTTGGGTGTCCGAAAGGCCACATTAAATTTTGTGGCCAAGTTCTTTTGGTTGTTGTGCGTAACAGGGTGTCGCCTACAAAAGCTGACAACCAACTCACATGGGACAGAGCCGTCATGGTTGCAGCATTAGTAGCAAGATTGGAGATTGATGAGAGGGCATTCAAGACCTCCACTACTTACCCCTTTCCATGTTTAATTTTCCAATTATGCAGGGACTCTAGAGTGCCGATCTGGCACTGTCATAGGTTGATCCACCCTACGAGGACCTTAGATGTTAGCCTGATTCGGGACGAGGCAAATGTGGCAGCACCTCGGAGAGGGCCGCGGATCGATGTGCCATTGGGTACTGATTTAGTAGATGTTGCGGGGCAGATACAGGGTGATGAGCCTACCCCTCCAGCCCATACTGATGATGCCCCAACTTCCTCTTCTCAGGCTGCTAGTCAAGCCCCCAGCTCATCTAAAGCCACCCCACCTTCTGGAGCCACGATTATACCACTGGTTCGAGTCCGAAATTTAGAGGCTCAGATGGCCACCTTGCTGCACCATATTAAGCCCTGGATGCGAAAGTTGATTGTTGAGTTCGAAGAGAGTGCAGAAAAGAGAATGGAAGCGAAAATGGACCAAAAGGTTCAAACAGTTCATAAGCGTCTCGATGCCTTCTAGTTGGGAGTTTTATAGAGGCCAGCTCCCACTACTGATACGTCCTCTTTTCAGACCGATCTAGCTAGTCTCCGGGCTAAAGTTGACGCCATCCTGGCTACACCAGTTGTTGATCCATAGGTTGCACCCTCTGCATTAGGCGATGATACAATCCTGGGTGCATTATTCAGTGAGATGATGTGGAGGAGCAGCCCGAGTGTGCACGTGCCCACCATAAAAGGCACTGATCTAGTCACAAAACTGAGCTCACTGAGGAGGAAAAAGCTAGCAAAAGGCAGCGCAAGTAGGAGAAGAGGGCACGGAAAGCCTCCATAATTGATGAGCAGCTGAGGCAACAAAGGTACAGTGAGATGATTGTTGGGGAGTCGAATTCTATGCCCGTAGGGATTGATGTGAGCACCACTGAGGGTGCAACTAGAGTGATAGATAGCACTACTGATGGTGATGTCCTTGTTGATGCGGGCACTATTGAGAGTGACCTTAGTGTTGATTTAGCGGGCTCTGGGAAACTGCACCCACATGTTTATTGATGAGTCTTCGGCGCTATGCGCCACAGGCTTGCTTCACCCAATCCATTATCTTTTACTGTTTTTATATACATTAGGGACAATCGCATCTTTCTTTTTTGTTGGGTGGGGTAAATGGATTGTGAGTGATAGGGTGAAGTCTGATAGGTGATGGTTGGATGCTGAAGTTATTTATCCCATTGCAGATAGTAGTTGGGTATGTCTCTTTCAATGTGTGCCCAAGAAAGGTGGGATTATTGTGGTTCCTAATGAGAGAAATGAGCTTGTTCCGATGCATCCCGTGACTGGATGCAGATTCTGCATGGACTACCGTAAGCTTAATGCTTGGACAGAAAAGGACAATTTCACTTATCACTTTGCATGTAGTACACTAGGAAAGGATTGCTATTATTAGGATTACTGTGTTATGAGCTTGTGGGGAACAAATATACCTAGTTAATTCTCTCATCTTGATAACAACCAAAATTGACTTTTGTTTACTGATTACTTACTGAATTCTTACAATTTGTTTCACAAGTTCCCCCCCCCCTTTTAATTACTTGTTTCTGGAAGTAATTTGACTAAACGAATATAATTGTTGGTTAAAGTGAAGTCTAAACTATTTTTCTCGTGGGTTCGACCCCAACCTACAAGTTGGGTTCTTTACTTGATAACGATCGCTTATGCTTCTTTAGGGAGGTGTAATTTGAGCGTATTAAGCTCCCTCTATGTCTTTCTTTAATTGACTTGATGGATACTTTCATTCGTATTTGAGGACAAATGCTTTTGTTTGTGGTGGGGTGAGGTCCACACCTTTTGTGTGCTACTTTTGTTAGTATTTTATGCTTATATTTGGGCTGTTCTGTTTAAAATTGTGTTAATACTGCTTTTCTGTAGATATTTGAGCTTGAGGCACCTTTTATTTTTAAATTGCAATTGCCAAATGATTTTGACCCTTCCGAAAATAATTTCATTTTTCACACATTTTTGCCACCCTTTATATGTTGTTGAAAGTGGCTATCCTTGGCAAATTTGAGTGTTGATTTTAATCAATACTGATGACTTGAATAGTTCTTACAATCGAACGAACATAAATGTACGGCTACGATGAGGCCAAATGAAGTTGCATAGACAATATGTGAACTTTTTGCATCTCGTTGTGATTAGCCATTTATCAAATCGATTCTTTTGTGATGACCGTTGCACACTAGCAAAATTGTGGAGTCTTGTTTGACTTAAGTGTCGATGTCTTGTGTGATAAGCATACTTGGAACCATGCATGACAACGCCTAGAGTTTGCCTTGTTGGTCCGGTTGACTAAGTAAGACTTTCTCTTGATATGATCTTAGGCAACTTCGAAGAAAGTCAACCAATTTGACATATACCTCTTTTGTGACCTACCTTGTGAGTGTGTGAATCTCTCTTGAACACCCCTTGAACCTTAACCATTTTTGGAAGAAACATAATGAAAATTAGACCTCTCTTAATCCATTACCTATAATCCTCTTAAATTGTGGTTAATTGAATAGCCAACTTATGCCAAAAGCCTAAGTTGGGGGTCTGGTGAAATGAAAAGGGAAAGTCAAGAATTACAAGGAAAGTCTCCTTTAACCCATGGTGTTGAGAAAGAAAAAAAAAGAGCAAAAAATAAAGTTTTGGAATATAGTACCAAAGAAATAGGGTTCCGAACAATCCATGGGAAGCGAATAATTGGATGACCTATGATGAACTAATGAAAATGATGAAGGGAAAAGAAAGGAACTATTGAGAGCACCACATTTCATGAGGATAAAAGTCACTGAGCCTAAATGACCATACATTTGCACTCTGCCCCGTTACATGCCTTATTAAGACCTTTGTGATCTTGAGAAAGTCTAAACAAATGTTGATTGGAAAATAGGGGCAAACCTATGGGTAAAAGCATGCATTGTATTCATATTTGTTAGTGTGAGCGTTGTATCTTATCCTGAATTGTATATTGATTATACCTTTGCGTGTGAAAATGGAATCATCATTTGTGTGAGGGCATTCGAAGGCTTTTGTTGAGTTTGAACTTGAATTTGAAGCAAGTATTGCAAGCTTGAGAATCATTGGTAATGGTGTGTCACAACTTGAATCTTTGAGTACACAATTGATCCTTGCATAAGTAAATTAAGTCTTGTTGTGTACATTCATAATTGAGTCTTGTGTAGCACTGTTTGAGACATCCTTGTTGAACTGCTGAACTTGAGTTTTACTTGAGGACAAGCAAAAGTTTAAGTTTGGGGTGTCGATGAGTCCACAAATTTGACTTATTTAGGGCTATATTTTAATAGAAATTGAGTCCTCAAATGCTCATTTTATCTCAATATCTGATGAAGACCCTTAAGTTTCAGGTATTTGGAGTTTGAAGAAAATAATGGACACTACATCGCAAAAAGGAACGAAAAGGCTGAAAAGAACGAAGAAATGAAGGCCTAAGGATCGCCGAGTCCACTTGGCGAGTAGCCGAAAGTTCTTTCTTCTCCTTTTGTTCAAGTGTGCTGATCCCTGAAGGAAAGGATCAAGTCGACGGAAAAAGGGAGCAGTCGGCGCATCACCGAGAAGTTCTACTAAGTAGCACCATGTCGTTCAATGACCCAAAGCACGACGATGCTGAAGGCTGGTGCAAGACGGAAAACAACTACACCAAAGGGTTAATCACCGAGTTGATCAGCGATTCCGACTAAAGACGTCGAATGATCCGCTGCAGCACATATCTGTGAAAACTATAAATACTAGTTAGAGTTGTAGTTTTTAGGGTCGAATAATTATTATAATTTTCATATAGAATAGTATTTTTTGATATTTTTGCTATAAGCTTGAGATGGTTTTGAAGACTTGAAGATCCAAAGGGTTTCATCTACAAGATTTGGGTTTGGGTCTCTTGGATTCTTCAATTTTGGCATGTATCAAGACTTAATTCTTCATACCCAATTCAATGCAAGCTCAATTTGGTATAAATTTCTATCTCTTATACATAAATGGCTAAAAAACCCAATTCTTGGGGTGTGATTTAGCAAATATGGGTTAAGATAATTGTTGGGTCTTGCTTGCTGACAGTTTAATCATAGTTTAATTGTGATTTCGTTTAGTGGTTATGAATGAACTTAATTAGGTTGTAGTTGCAAATATAATCTCATATATGTGTTTTCGGCTTTCGAGAGAGAGAGAGGTCGTAAAACTAAGACCACCAAATTGATGGCCAATGCGAGTAGGTCGACATGAGGTTCAGCTCGAGAGAGTGAACCCTAGTCCCATGTCCACACACTCAGCTCGAGAGAGTGAGTGGGTTAAGGCGGAGGCTGTTCTTCATGCAGCAAGTGGGTGTATGAGAGGAACCCGCTTGAAACGGGGTAAGTTTCTTGAGAGAGAGCTTATCCCCCTTAAAGTCTAACCTAGTCATAATTATTCTATGAATCTTCTATCGAAAGCATGTACCCAATAATCTAGCTTAACCCGTATTCCCGTCACATCCCAAGGATCCGCTATCATTACTTAGAAACCCTCGTTTATTTTGTTGTTTTTACTTACTAGTGAAAAAAAAACCCATTGTTAATTGACACTCTTGTGTCCGCCTTTAATTTACAATGTTTTTAATCGTTAATGTCTTTAGCTACGACTAGTTAGAACTAAGTTTTATTTTTCTATTAATTCTCAAAACCACTCTCTTGGGAACGATCCCAACCCTTGGATAGGTTACTAAACTATTGTACGATCATAGACACTTGCATCGGAGGTTGTGTCTTGATTACGCAAACATAATCCATTCACGGACCGTAGGTCCCAGGCGTAGGTCATGCCTGCAACACTGTCCAAGTTCGGCCAAGGTGAGCGTAATTAGGTAATTTCCTAGATTAGTTAGTTAAGTGTGAAGTCATTTTATATTGTTTATTTAGACCTATAATAGACATTTTAAGCCTTTAACCACCTCATATACTTCATAAATCCCAAACCAAAAAATCATAACCAACTTAACCCTTTCCAAAAATCTTCTCTCTAAAACTCCATAGAAGAAGAACAAGAAGAACAAGAAGAAGATCAAGTTAGGGCTTGAAGAAGAAATATTTTTTACTCGAATTTGTTGGATTTATTCACCTAAGGTATGGTAGTCTTTGATTCGTGGAATGCTTTCATCCATGCAGTCCTCAAACTCTCAATTTCAAAGTCGGAAGTTCTTCAAAACCTAGGGTTTCCACTCCAAGTCATGGATTCTTTCTAAAAACGTTTTCAATGATTTAATTATCTTATATTATGATTGAACTTCTGTTTTATGGTTGTTTTATGATAAAATCTCCCATGAATATATGAATTCTCCATAACCCTAATTTATGACTTTGTGATGTGTGTGAATTGTAGTAAGGTGAATACTATGAAATTGTTCTTGTAGTAGTTTAGTTATTTGAATCATGTTATTATCCATGCCTAATTGTAGTAATTCTAGGTGTGTTGGTGAATTATGACCCATGGTCCTTGAAGGGTAAATTATGAGATTTTGTATAATCATGATGTATGTGTACATTCTTTGTGAGTACTTTGAAAGTAATGTGATCATCACTATAATGCAATTCTGGTGTTGTTGAAAGGCTAATTTCAATTAGACATTTTTGAATGATGATTACATGTTGTGAATGGTTTTCTCAAATTATACATTGAATTGGTAGGTTTAGGTCATCCCCTTCATGTGTAATTAAAAGTGATCTTGATTGATATACCTTGAATTGGTAGGTTTAGGGTGTAACACCCCGGAATTTAGTGGGTTCTAGGGCCTTTCGTAAGAGTTTTTGAGTGTTGTATGAGGGTTAAAACCACAAGAAATGGTTCACATACTTAGAATATGGGTATTAGGGGTTAAACGTCCGGGTACGACTCCCCAAGGACCACCCAAGGGGTCCTTGAGGAGGACCCCAAAACAGGCCTCAAAACAAGCCCCAAAAACAGACTTCTTGTGACCTACGGATGGCCATTCATGGCCAGTAGATCAGACAACTCCCCGTAGGTCATAGGCATAGGTCAAGTCCTGAGTTTCCTGCAACATTTAGGCCTCAGACACCAACCACGAGACTAAACCACGGACAATAGTCCCATCCACGGTCTGTGGATGGGGTGGGCGTGAGTCATGACAGTTTTCAACTTTTAGTTTTTAGTTAAGTGCTTAGGGGTTAAGTTGGTAATTAATTAGGGGTTAAGTAGGTCGGTTAGTTAGTTAATTTACCACCTATATAAGTATAATACACCCCTAAACTAATCACTTTAACTCATTCATCAAAAGACCCCAAATTACTCTCCAAGAAATCCTCTTTCTAGAAGAAGAAGAAGAAGAAAGGAAGTTGGAGCAGCAACTTACGGCGATTTTAACCATTGAATCAAGCTTTGTTTGGGTATTTGATTGAAGGTATGTAAAGCTTATTCATCCATGGGTTCTTCCACCCATGGAGCCCCCATAGTTTCCCCCCAATTGTGAACTCAAAACAATCCAATTCTAGCTAAGGTTGTGATTGCATTGTGGGTAGGGCTTGGGTGTGATTCCAATCTAGTGGATAGCACCCAATTATGATTGATTTAACTTTGTTTAGTGTTATTATTATGAATTCATGTGATTTATATGGTAAAACCTAATCTAAATTAATGAATGTGATCTTTGTGGGTTGATGCCATTAGAGGTGAAATTGAAGGTCCATGAGTGATCTTCCTAAATCAATGTTGTGTGTAGTAATTGATCAATATTAGGAATACCTACACATGAATTAAACTAGACTCTATAATACATGATTAATCTTGACTTGTAAAGATGAAATTGAACCTTTAAGGCAATTTATGACTAAGATCACCTAGTATCAAAGAATATGATTGAATGTCTTGTAATCTAGGTTCATAATATGCTTTCATGATGTAGAGTCATTGAGAATGAGGAGTCATAGTAATGAATGATGATCATTAGGGCTTAAGCAAGAAGCTAATATGATTAACTTTAGATCCTAAGGCTTTGAGAGTAAAACCTACATATGAGTCCAAGGCTAATGAATAGGATTGTGTTGAGAGACCTTTACCTACTTAATTCACCATATGAATAATAGATGGTAGGAAGTGATAGGATCACTAAGGTCATGATTATATCCTTGTCTAATGAAGAATTCTAGACATGATGCTAAACATGAATATGAACTTAACATGGAAGACTTCTCACATAGTAATGGTTCTAAGGTTGAAGGACTTCTCCTAACTAATTGAACCTAAGGCTAGAGGTCCTTTATACCTAGGTCATGGATGGTGATAGTTGCTCACACATGGTCTAATAGAGGTATTAGCATGGATTGGTTTTCAAGAACACCTTTCCATAAACTTGAGTCAAAGTAGAGACTTAATGATTATCTTGTGGAATTTATGCCTAGCACCGAGTGGATATTGAAATGAGATGGAGGTTCCCACCTAGTTGAGTTTGGGCTTTCATGGAGGTTCCCACTTAGTTTAGTTTAGGCTTCCCACATGGGATCTCTCACCTAGAAGAGTATTGATTTCCCCAAGTGTGTCTCATGAGATGGAAGCCTCACCTAGTGGAGTTTGGGTTTCTAGGAGCAATCTTTGTATCCCATAACTACATGCCCCGTAGGAAAGTTAGCTAGTGGATCCGACTAAGCTAGCAAACCGGTCCTACCTTGGCAAGTGGACCAACCCTTAATGGTATGGGTAACACCATTGGAGATTATGTGATAACTCATATGTTTTCATGTCGGTTAAGGTTATATCCCAATTAAACAAGATTGGTAATGAACTAAGATTGTGCTCAATGTAGCATCTCCTAGAGTTCAAACCTCATGAACGAAGATCATGTACAATGTAGCATCTCCTAGAGTCCAATGTAAATAATGGTCTAAGATTATGATTGAAGGAGCATCTCCTAGAGATTAACTAAGTGAACTAAGATGTACTTAATGTAGTATATCCTAGGATTCTAAGAAGTGAGGGACTAAGACAAGTTAGTAAAGGACCTCATAATGTTCAAAGTATAAATGGACTTAGATATGCTTGAGTAAGGCCTTATAGAGTCCATAATGATAAATGAACCTAGACATGCTAAAAGGAGTATCTCATAGGGTCCAACTTTATAATGAACCTAGATTATGCTTTAAATAGAATCTCCTAGAGTTCAAACATGATGAACTAAGATGTACCTAGTATAGTATCTCTTAGGATTCAAAACAAGAAAAAACTAATATAGACTTAGTAAAGTGTCTCCTAGAGTTCCAGTGCTTTAAAAAGAGGGCTAGTCTCTAAGTTAAGGAACATGAGTATGATGACCTAAAGAAGTACTTAGTATGAGTAGTTGTATGGGATGCTACACATGCCTTGCACAAGTATGACTGAAGGTTACCTTATGAGTGTTGTCTTACATGAGTGATGCTTCATGGATTGTTGCTATAGATGCCTTCCAAGATAGGATTGACTAGAAGTGCTAATTCATTTGTCTACATGAAGTAAGGCAATAGTGATACCAAAGGACGGTGATTATGACTAGGATGACTTCAAGGTAATGCTTAGTGTGAAGGGTAGTATGGGATGCCTTTTATGCATTGCACAAGTGTGCCTTGTGGTTAGTTAGCTGTATGGTACCCTTATGGTAGAAAGGTTTAAGACTTAACTATGCCTATAGACCATGATTAGGATGACCAAAAAAGGATACTTGGCTTTGGTGGTGTTATGGGATGCTATTCTTGCTTTGAACATGTATGCTTTTGAGGTTACTTGAGAATGGTTCTACTATGGTATTTGTGACCAAGAGTCAATTGTGTTTATATTGTTATGACTTATCTCCTATGCTCATTAACTATGTCTTTTGTTGACTTGTGTTCATATAATGCTTATATTGGAGATTTTGCTATGACTATGATGATTCTGTCATTATCTCTTATGTTTATGTCCTATATTGACTAACCATTTTGAGATGCTCTTATGATGTTGTGCTAGCTTTTATACTTGGTATATTTTGTACTAATGCGTATTGCCTACATTCTAATCAAATATAGGGTTGAGGAGATTGAGTTGCTTTTGGAGGCTAGGTTCCTAAGGTGCAAGAAGAGTTGAAGATTTTGGTGAGTCCTCATAAGCTTCGAGGAAAAAACTCACATTACCTTTTTGTCTTTTATTTTCATGCTAAGACTATTGTATAGGCTGTGTCCAAGAGTTTATTCAAAAAAGTTGTATTAGATGGTTTGAGACAAAGTGTAGAAATTCTTCTGTTTGCTTTTATGAAAAATGACTTTGATTGTAAAAGTTTTAAATTTTCCCGTATTTTCTATTATCTTGTGTTAATAATGTGCTAAGGTCTTGTATGCCACCCCTTCGGGATCAACTACACCATGTTACGTCTAAGGGGTACCCCTTAGGTTGTGACATAGGGCATCTTCTTCATGTGTGTAATAATGAACCTTTAATCGGTAGGTCAATGGCATCCCTTTCATAAATGACTAATAAAGTATTCTAAGGCTTTGTCTTGAATTGGTAGACCAATGGTATCCCTTTCATGATGAGTCTATGATCTACTATAATGATGAACCTTGAATCGATAGACCAATGGTATCCCTTTCATGAGGATTTGATGAGCTATTTTAATGATGTACCTTGAATCGCTAGGCTAATGGCCCCCTTTCATGTGAATAATGTACCTTGAGTTGGTAGGCCAATGGCATCCCTCTTATGTGTAATATTGACAAAAGAGAATGAACTACTCTATGGGAATTTAATGCTTAGCACCGATTGGATATTGTGAGTGGAAGCTCTCCCCATGTTAGGTTGGGTTTCTAGTAACAACCTCCTTATCCCATAACTATATTTCCACATAGGTTATTATCTTGTGGATCTGCCTAAGATAAAATATTACCAGTTCTACCTTAGGCAAGTAGACCAACACTTTACGGTGTAGGATAGACACCGGATTCCATGCTTTTCTCACATAGTCTTTGTCATTTAGGGCTTATTCCCATCATGTGAGCTATCTACTATGGTTACTCAAGAAGTTCTATGAAGTGTGGGTAGGGGTATGAACTTCATCCATGCATTGCATGAGTAGGCTTTGAGAGTGGTCATGGTGTGTTCCTCAAAAGCTATAATGTCTAATGAAATTAATATGCTTTTAATGATGCTGTTAAGAATATTGACATGAAGGTTAAATGAAATGATGATTGCTTAACTTGGATTGTTGCTATGAGTTGCTTACCTCTACATGACTTATTAAATGTGAATGTACCTTGTATTTAAGTATTAACTAAAGATGGGATCAAAGAATGGTAAACAAGACCATGGTGTCCTAAAAGGAATACTTAGTATGAGTGGTATTATGGGATGTCATTCATACATTGCACAAGTATAACTTAGGGTTACCTAAGATATGATTCTATTATGTTATAATGATTTATATAGTAACACCCTGTATTCTACGTGTACTAGTTCTATTTATATGACGCTTATAAATTTGCCTTGTGGTATAGTTATGGACTCGGTTCCTATGCGACTAGTGATAATAGAATAGGTTTATAGTGAACTGCCCGTAGATTTTGATGCGACCCGATTAAGTTGACGTCGATGGAACTATTTAAACTTGAGATCATAAGGTGGTATTAGGGTCTAAAGTTTAAATTGACATAGTGTATATAAGTTTTAAGTTAAGTTAAAGGTATTAAGGTCTAAAAATGGAATAAAATATTGAGGTGCTTGCCTGACTTAACTAAGCTAATAGGTGACAAGTAGGTGCATCACCTACTTGACTTATTGACCAGCCCAAAGGACCAAGCAGGTGCATCACCTACTTTGACTTATTGACCAGCACAAAGGACCAAGTAGGTGCATCACCTATTTTGAATTATTGACTAGCCCAAAGGACCAAGTAGGTGCATCACCTACTAAGACTTTTTTGACCATGTTATTGGGCCAAGTACACTACCACCTACTTGCATTAATCTTGCCAAAGTTGATTAGAAGAATAAGGGGAAAATGGACAGCCAAGGCCCAATCTTTCCAAGCCCACAAGAAATAATTTGAATAGAAAAGTAGGTGCATCACCTACTTAAATGTGTGGCCTAAATTAAAGACACATGTTGGTTGCAAATGAAGTACAACAAAGGTAGCAAAAGACCCAATGTCCTTAAGTCCAAAAAGGCCCAAGTGAAAAGTCCAAGTAGGTAGGTCACCTACTTGACAAATTATGGCCCAAAATGAGTGAGAAAATTGGCCAAAGCAGGTCTCTTTAAAAGGATTGATATAAGATTTTTCCAACCATTTTTACTTTGACAAAAAAAATATGATTTCTAGAGCTTTCTCTCTTCTCTCTCTTAGATTCATAAAGCAACCATTAAATACCATTAGGGTTATTGAATATTAGGTAGTTCAAGCTATTGGAAGGTATAATTTAAGACAAGTTAAGGAGGAAAACATTTACCTTGAAGAATCCAAGTCTTACCAAGTGGTATTTATGTCCAGCAAGGTAAGCTACTGCAATTTTCTCCCTCTTGTGCTTCAGTTACTTAGGACACTTGGTATGTGCTACTGAGTTGGAAACTATTACTTTTACATGGTGTAATTTTTGGGAGGATGTTCTGGTGATTAGTGCATGTTGGGACAGCCATGGAGGGGAGTCCTCTTTAAATTCAATTATGAGCTTGTTTGAGCACTTTAAAAGTAATGTTACCTCTTTAAGTGATGGTGATAAGAAACCATGATTCATAGTGCTTCTGTTACATTATTATGTTTAAGGATTGTTTTATGTATGTTATGATAATGGATGTGACTGGATGTGCGGGGTAGTAATGAAGACTTTAAAGGACTTAAATATTGTAGGGAGTTTTGAGGAGGACCTGATACGAAGGTTGTACAATATATAGACGCAATTAAAGGGAAAGGGAAGGAAAGAAAACATTGGCTAGATAAATTGCATGCTTACTACTTGGTTATTATTTGGGTGAGAGCAAGTAGCTCAAATTGATTGATTAGCTACTAATACTAGTCTTACAACTTATTTTATTGTAGATTAGTAATCTGAAGAGAAGGAGCGTAAGTCATACGTTTTGAATTGTATAGCAAGGTATGTAAGGCTATTCGATTTCCTATTTCTTTGGCATGAATCCAACACTTGCATTACAAGAAGTAAGCTTTCTCAGTGCCTTTGGTAGTGGCTGATCCATAGTTGCAGTTCCTACTCCCTAGAGCATTAAAGTGAGCACTCTAATATGAGTTTGTTACTAAATGTACGTGCTTACTCTACCAAGTATTAGCATGCAAGGTTTAAACTTGTTTCATCGTCAAAGTACCCTTGGCACGTATTTCCCTTATATAAATCAAAATGATCCTAGATTACACATGGTACATATTTTTATATGTTGAATATAGAATCTTCCCATATCATGCCAACTTGCTTCAATTATCTATATATATGTCATCTTGTCATATGTTCATATGTTCCCTTTATTGGTTATTACTCCCATTGTGTTAGACTATAATGTTACTTCACAAGATCACTACTTGCTCTATTTTATATTTTATATGGACTTACTTGGAATATGTATCTGTCTTTAAGTTGAATCTGCCCACGTTCTCCCTTGGTTCCACTTTCATGTATACCTTGTGTTAGATATTAGTTAGTGAGTATTCGGCTACCATATAGAGTTCAAATCTCTTGGCTGAATGTTAATGTCTTCACTTGATATGTGCTTCAATTTGAGATGTCAAAATGCTTACTGAGTCATATAAGCTCCTAAGTATTACACGTTCATGTCACATTTGCTTCCCATGTCATTGTTATTGTCGTAAGTCCATATTCATATGTCTTCTACTACTGGTCCATAGTTCCAAATCTCTGCAATGACTATGACCACCAAAACAACAATCTCAAAAGAGTTATGAACATCAAAACAACAATCTGAAAGATTAAGGAATCTAAGTGAAGCAATTTGTATAATTATGGGTGGCTGCCCAGGAGAAAATATTTAGCATGGGTCGATCCCAATTGGTGTAGAAAGGTGGCAGCTCAGGGGCGAAAGCCCAGCACAGGCCGATCCCAATTTGTGGAATTATGAGGACAACATACTAGGGTTTAAATGTCTAGCATGGGTCATCCTATTCTACCGCTGATCACCTGATTATTTGTATCGTATATCTTATAAATATTATAATGCACAGAAAAGTAGAGAAAAGAATGTAACATACACGATTCCACATGTATAAGCAAAGCTGGTCTCTAATCCTTATCTATTGGTATTTGGTTTTACTTGAGCTCTCATTTTACATATGGTTGTATTATGCCTTACATATTCAGTACATTCTTTCATATTGACGTCCCTTATTGAGGACGCTGCATTTCATGCTGCAGGTAGATGCACTCAACTAGTAGATCTGCCTAATAGAAGCAAATGATACTCAGCAGTTGCTGGTGAGCTCTAGGTTGATTCGGGGCTCTGCCGAGTCTTTACTATGATTTCATAGTGGTACCATCATGGACTCCAGTAGAGACTTTGTAGACATTGTAAAGCTATCATCTATATTCATAGTTTCACTTGTCACATGTATCGGTTCAGCTAGTCAACATGTGTTGTATATGAAGCTTCTCATCAGTAAATCTATCTGCATAGTAGTTTACTTTCCCGTCATAGGTCACTTGTAATGCATGTGTTTATATGGTACTTGTCCGGCTCACCTAGGGTTGGGGTGCCAAACTATCAGCTTAACCTATCATTCGAGGACGAATGATCATAAGGGGGGGAGGATGTAACACCCCGTATTCTACATGTACTAGTTCTATTTATATGACGCTTATAAATTTGCCTTGTGATATAGTTATGGACTCGGTTCCTATGCGACTAGTGACAATAGAAAAGGTTTAAAGTGAATTGCCCGTACATTTTGATGCGACCCGATTAAGTTGACATCGATGAAAGTATTTAAACTTGAGATCATAAGGTGGTATTTGATTCTAAAGTTTAAATTGACGTAGTGTATACAAGTTTTAAACTAAGTTAAAGGTATTAAGGTCTAGAAATGGAATAAAATATTGAGGTGCTTTCTTGACTTAACTAAGCAAGTAGGTGACAAATAGGTGCTTCACCTACTTGACTTATTGACCATCCCAAAGGACCAAACAAGTGCATCACCTACTTTGACTTATTGACCATCACAAAGGACCAAGTAGGTGCATCACCTATTTTGACTTATTGACCAGCCCAAAGGACCAAGTAGGTGCATCACCTATTTTGACTTATTGACCAACCCAAAGGACCAAGTAGGTGCATCACCAACTAAGACTCTTTTGACCATGTGATTGGGCCAAGTACACTACCACCTACTTGTATTAATCTGGCCCAAGTTGATTAGAAGAATAAGGGGAAAATGGACAGCCAAGGCCCAATCTTTCCAAACCCACAAGAAAAAATTTGAATGGAAAAGTAGGTGCATCACCTACTTAAATGTGTGGCCTAAATTAAAGATACATGTTGGCTGCAAATGAAGTACAATAAAGGTGGCAAAAGGCCCAAGTGAAAAGTGCAAGTAGGTGGGTCACCTACTTGACAAATTATGGCCCAAAATGAGTGAGAAAGTCGGCCAAAGCAGGTCCCTTTAAAAGAATTGATATCAGATTTTTCCAACCATTTTTACTTTGACAAAAAAATCTGATTTCTAGTGCGTTCTCTCTTCTCTCTCTTTGATTCATACAGCATCCATTAAATACCCATTAGGGTTCTTGAATATTAGGTAGTTCAAGCTATTGGAAGGTATAATTGAAGACAAGTTAAGGAGGACAACCTTTACCTTGAAGAATCCAAGTCTTAGCAAGTGGTAGTTCTGTCCAGCAAGGTAAGCTACTACAATTTTCTCCCTCTTGTGCTTGAGTTAATTAGGACACTTTGTATGTTTTAGTGAGTTGGATATTGTAACTTTTACAGAGTGTAATATTGGGGAGGATGTTCTAGTGATTAGTGCATGTTGGGACAGCCATGGAGGGGAGTCCTCTTTAAATTCAATTATGAGCTTGTTTGAGCACTTTAAAAGTAATGTTACCTCTTTAAGTGATGGTGATAAGAAACCATGATTCATAGTGCTTCTGTTACATTATTATGTTTAAGGATTGTTTTATGTATGTTATGATAATGGATGTGACTGGATGTGTAGGGTAGTAATGAAGACTTTAAAGGACTTAAATATTGCAGGGAGTTTTGAGAAAGACCTGATACGAAGGTTGTACAATATATAGACCCGATTAAAGGGAAAGGGAAGGAAAGAAAACATTGGCTAGATAAATTTCATGCTTACTACTTGGTTATTATTTGAGTGAGAGAAAGTAGCTCAAATTGATTGATTAGCTACTAATACTAGTCTTACAACTTATTTTATTGTAGATTAGTAATCTGAAAAGAAGGAGCGTAAGTCATACGTTTTGAATTGTATAGCAAGGTATGTAAGGCTATTCGATTTCCTATTTCTTTGGCATGAATCCAATACTTGCATTACAAAAAGTAAGCTTTCTAAGTGCCTTTGGTAGTGGCTGATCCATAATTGCAGTTCCTACTCCCTAGAGCATTAAAGTGAGCACTCTAATATGAGTTTGTTACTAAATGTACGTGCTTACTCTACCAAGTATTAGCATGCAAGGTTTAAACTTGTTTCATCGTCAAAGTACCCTTGGCACGTATTTCCCTTATATAAATCAAAATGATCCTAGATTACACATGGTACATATTTTTATATGTTGAATATAGAATCTTCCCATATCATGCCAACTTGCTTCAATTATCTATATATATGTCATCTTGTCATATGTTCATATGTTCCCTTTATTGGTTATTACTCCCATTGTGTTAGACTATAATGTTACCTCACAAGATCACTACTTGCTCTATTTTATATTTTATATGGACTTACTTGGAATATGTATCTGTCTTTAAGTTGAATCTACCCACGTTCTCCCTTGGTTCCACTTTCATGTATACCTTGTGTTAGATATTAGTTAGTGAGTATTCGGCTACCATATAGAGTTCAAATCTCTTGGCTGAATGTTAATGTCTTCACTTGATATGTGCTTCAATTTGAGATGTCAAAATGCTTACTGAGTCATATAAGCTCCTAAGTATTACACGTTCATGTCACATTTGCTTCCCATGTCATTGTTATTGTCGTAAGTCCATATTCATATGTCTTCTACTACTGGTCCATAGTTCCAAATCTCTGCAATGACTATGACCACCAAAACAACAATCTCAAAAGAGTTATGAACATCAAAACAACAATCTGAAAGATTAAGGAATCTAAGTGAAGCAATGTGTATAATTATGGGTGGCTGCCCAGGAGAAAATATTTAGCATGGGTCGATCCCAATTGGTGTAGAAAGGTGGCAGCTCAGGGGCGAAAGCCCAGCACAGGCCGATCCCAATTGATATGGAACAGTGGCAGCTCAGGGGCAAAAGCCCAGCATGGTACAATCCCAATTTGTGGAATTATGAGGACACCATCCTAGGGGTTTAAATGTCTAGCATGGGTCATCATATTCTACCGCTGATCAGTTGGTCATTTGTATCATATGTCTTATAAATATTATAATGCATAGAAAAGTAGAGAAAAGAATGTAACATACAAGATTCCACAAGTATAAGCTAAGGTGGTCTCTAATCCTTATATATTGGTATTTGGTTTCACTTGAGCTCTCATTTTACATATGGTTGTATTTTGCCTTACATATTCAGTACATTCTATCGTACTGACATCCCTTATTGGGGACGCTGCATTTCATGTTGCAGTTACATGTACTCAACTAATAGATCTCCCCAATAGAACCACATAATACTCGGCGGTTATTGGTGAGTTCCAGATTGATTCGTGGCTTTGCCGCAGCTTTACTATGCGTATTTTCGTAGTGGTACCGTCATGGATTCTAGTAGAGGCTTTGTAGGCATTGTAAAACTATCATTTATATTCATAGTTTCACTTGTCACATGTATCTTCAGCTAGTCAACATGTGTTGTATATGATGTTTCTTATCAGTAAATCTATCTACATAGTAGTTTACTTTATCAACATAGGTCTCTTGTAAATCATGTGTTCATATGGTACTTGTCTGCCTCACCTAGGGTTGGGGTGTGACATATATGATGAATATGCTTGTGACTTGTGTTTTACTCTAAAAGTGCATGATGATTTTCAAACTTGGTAAATGCATACTTTTCAACTAAAATGTCCCTTTTAGCATGTTTTCAAGGATTTTTTGCATGGCTATCATACTTGGTGCATTTTTGTACTAACCCATATTTTCTACATTTTTCAAAAAGTGTAGGTTTCCACTCTTAAGGTGATCTTCTTTTGGATTCAAGCTTGGATCGACTATTCTCCTAGCTTGTGGTGAGTCCTCAAGATTTGAGGACGTATGAGTTACTAGTAGTTTCTTTGTAGTCATTTTATGTTTCGGACTATGTTGAAGGGTTGTAACCCTATTTTTTATTCAAAGATTGTATTAGATGGTTATTTGAGATAAGTTAGACTTCTGTTTGCTTTTATAAAAGACTTTGATTGTTTGGATAAAAGTTTTTAAATTCCACATCATTTCTTATGTCTTATGTTATAATATGCTATGAGGCTTTTCAAAGTCTTGTACACCATGTCACATCTAAGGGGTACTCCTGGGTCGTGACAAGAACCCATGATTTGGAGACAAACCCTAACTTTTGGGGAATATCTATCTTTAAAATTGGGGTTTTGAAGGGACTCCATGGATGAAGAGTTGTCATACCTTAGCAATGGAATCTAATGAAATTGAGTAGAAAACCTTGCTCCTTAAACCCTAGCCCCAACCTCCTTCTTCTTCTTTTTCTTCTTCCTTGAAGTTCTAGAGAGAGAATTTTTTGAGAGAAGATGAACTTTGGGAAACACTTGGGTGTTGTGAAAATATGACTTAGTTAAGGTGAATTTGACTTAAAAATGACTTGTATAGTGACCCTAAACTTAGCACTTAAACCTGAATTTCCCAAACCACCCCTCACTTAA
Organism: Solanum verrucosum; assembly: GCF_900185275.1. NCBI lineage: Eukaryota > Viridiplantae > Streptophyta > Magnoliopsida > Solanales > Solanaceae > Solanum > Solanum verrucosum. Next base: position 900,850 of record NW_026020177.1, read on the forward strand.
AGTGAACTGCCATGGACCACGTGGGGATCCACGACCGTGGTCCCCTTCGTGGACTTGAGGCAGGGGTTAGGAAACAAGTGCCTTCAGCCCACAAACCCAAGTCACCTCCACGAAAGGCTCCACAAGCCATGGTGCAAGCCACGAGCCGTAGTCCCTCTCATGGGCCTTGAGGCAATGGCTTGCCAACATGCCTTGGCCTCTCAACTGATAAAGGCATCACCACAAGCCTACCCATGAGCCATGATCTTCACCACTGGCCGTGAAGTGGCTTGTGGAAATGAGCCAATGTTGGGAAGCCTTAGGGAGGATAATGTCTCACCACCACGAGTGGCACCGTGAGGCGTGGTGGCAACTGCAGGTCGTGAAGACCCTCGTGGTTATGGCAGTGCCTTGGCAAAGGCTTGGCCAGCCTTGGCTCTTACCTTGGCCCTTGGCCTTTTGCCTTGGATTTTTCCCTCCTTCCTTGACTCTAACCTTAACGTTTAGCTCTAGTTTTAGCCTATTAATTTCAGGGGTGTCACACGTTTATGCTCATATCTTCCTCTGTTCAACACAAACAACACAAACATAAAACAAATTAAGTCGATTCAACTATAACCAAAAAGATCACAATTCAACTTCAATAAAAGAATTTCAAACAACACCTCTCCCCGGTAGCGGCGCCATTTTGTTTAATGTTTCAAGCACACCTCAGCCAATTTTAAGTGCAAACGATCGTTAACTAGTATAAAACCCAACAAAGAGTTGGGGTCGAACCCACAGGGAGTGGTACGTGTTCAAATTCAGTTATAACATAGAAATGTGGTCTAATTAGTTATAGGAATAGAAATTATCGAAAAAGACATGCAAACAAGTCTAAAGGGGGTGACAATGAATGACAGATGAGGGGTTTTGGTTTGCAATTATCAGCTACAACACAATCAAAACTAAGGATATAACATTATAAAGAGGAATTCTCGGGAGTGATAGATTATAGGAAAATTTTACTATGTGGGTAATTGAAACTACTAATAAATAGCCAAATAACAGTGGGTAGGCTAGGTTATAGGTGAGATAGCTTTCTCTCGAACAACTATCACAAATCAAGTTAATTCTTTCGAACATCAACAAGTTTAGAAATTAAGAACAACCCACACCATAATTCATCTACTCTTTCAAGCAAGATAGGTAGAGTTGGGGTTAGGATCTACTCTTTCGAGCTAAACCCATATCAACCCAATAACTACAATCAACAATTGAAAGCTTAGATTCTAAAACCCCTTTTTCAAGAAAGCCCAGAACTCTAAGTTCGAATTGCATTTGCAACTATAACTCTTAGATTAAATCATAGCCATCAATTAAACCCATTTATATTAAGCATTTAAAACAGTAATAATCAATACCCATAAGCTAATTCAACCCACATTCACATAATCGCATCCCAAGAATTGGGTTTTTATCTAAATATTATAAAAAGGTAAAAACAATTACCAACTCGATTAGCCATTAGCTACGTAATAGTCTCCAAGCCTTTACAATGTTTTCCAAAGGTTAAATTCAAAGACCCACTTGATAGCCTTTAAGTTTGAGCCTCAAAAAGTTTCAAAGTCTACACTGGAACTCTAAAACTCAAAAGAAAACTATACTCCATGATCTAATGCCCGTAAATTTATAGTTGCCCAAAATTTGGCCTGAAAAGGCCATTAGGCGAGATAAATCGGGCTCGCCGAGTGGTTTGATGATCCGCCCTTTGCTCTCTTCTATCACCATTTTGCATTGGTTCTCAGCATCCCCAAGTCCTGTAACTTTGGGCAATCCATTGCATCATCACGAAACCGATTGGCGATTCGCCGACTGCCCATTTACGTCGCCGATTTGGATTCTTCCACAGGGCTGGCACACTGGAACTTTAGATGACCTGAAGAGACACTCGACAGTTCACCGTGTGGTCTTCGCGATCACCATGATCACTTTTTCTCCATTTCTTCAGCTTGTTTTGCTCCTTTTTGCCTAGTAGTGTCCTTGCCCTGCTCTGTAACTCGTATACCTGAAAATCAATGCTTTAATATAAGTTTATAGCATAAATTAGGCATTTGAGGACATTTAAACCATCAAAACAAAGCCCTAAATGAGTCGAAATCTCAGACTCATAAACTTGAGGGAGGTCTATTGGTGGAATCGGATGAAGAAGGATATTGTAAAATTTGTAGCTAAGTGTTCTAACTATCAACAAGTAAAAGTTGAGCATGAGAATCCGGGAGGTTTTTCCCAAGATATTAGCATTCCAACTTGGAAGTAAAAAGATTTAAAAATGGACTTCATTGTTGGTTTACCCCGCATGCGGCGACAACATGATTCGCTTGAGGTTATAGTAGATCGAGCGGTGAAATTAGCTTATTTCATTTCCGTCAAGGTTTCTTATTCGGTGGAGGACTATGCTAAGCTGTACTTGAAATAAATGGTTAGGTTTCATGGAGTTCCCTTTTCCATTATCTCCGATCGTGGTACCCAATTAACTTTTCAGTTTTGGAAATCTTTCCAAAAGTGGCTTGGTACTCGTGTTTAGCTTAGTATGGCCTTTCATCCACGAACCGATGGGCAAGAGGAGTGTACTATCAAAACTTTGGAAGATATATGTTAAGAGCTAGTATAATTGACTTTAAGGGTAATTGGGATGATCATTTGCCTTTGATTGAATTTGCGTACAATAATAGCTATCACTCAAGCATTGGTAAGGCTCCATTTGAGGCTCTATATGGTAGGAGGTGTAGATTTTCTATAGATTGGTTTGAAGTGGGTGAAGTTGCGTTGATAGGTCTCGAGTTCGTACATGAGGCTATAGAGAAAGTTCGGCTTATTATAGAATGGTTGAAAATGGCTCAGAGTTTGCAAAGGTCCTATGCCGATGTTAGAAAATGAGATAAGTTTGATGTGAATGATTGGTTATACTTGAAGATTTACCCATGAAGGGTATGATGAGATTTGGAAAGAAAGGGAAACTTAGTCCCCATTATGTGGGCCCATATCAGATTTTAAGGTGTATTGGTAAAGTTGCTTATGAACTTGATTCGCCTAAACTTGGCATTAGTGTATCCGGTTTTTCATGTCTTCTTGTTGAAGAAATCCATTGGTGATCTGACATCAATAGTACAATTGGAGAGTCATGGTATAAAGGGCAGTCTTTCTTATGAAGAGGTTTTGGTTGATATTCTGGACTGGCAAGTTAGGAATTGAGGAATAAAGAAACAACTTCTGTAAAGGTTCTTTGGAGGAATCAGTTAGTTGAGAGTACTACTTGGGAGGACAAGGCTAATATGATGCCCCTTTATATTTATCTCTTCCCACCATTCCTACTCTAGCTTGAGGTATTTGATTCCTTCTTGTTTACTCTTTTGATTTAATGTGTCTTAGATATTCCCATGATTCCTCATTTATGCATGTTCATGAAAAACTTTATTTTTTGAGAAAATGAGTTAGCTTGATTGATTTCTTCATGTTTATGTGCATTTGAGTATATGTTGCATATAGACCTTATGAAATGATGTTTTGAATATGCTTTAGCTTGGAATTAATGGTTCCTCTTCGGATATGTGCATTTATATGATTGCATGCATTAGGGTTATTAGATCTAGTTCTTACCCTCCTTATGATGTCTTGAGTTCCATTTGAGGATGAATGTTTCCATAGGAGAGATATTGTAACACCTCATATTCGAAATGAAGGAAAAAAATTATTGCTTTCTTAGATTTAGTGCAAGTACCAACGGAACCACCGACGGTCCCTGGGTCAAACCACGAACTGTATGGCGAGTTTAACTAACTTAAAATGTTAAGTCCCAAAATATTTTTTACGGTTAACGAGGAAGATCTATCATTCAATGTACGAGTTGTAGGTATGTCTCATAAGTGAGTCCCAAACATAGTAAAATTTTGAGAGTCAAAGTTGGGACCTACGATTGGTATGTACAATTCGTAAGTGGACCTTTGGACCGTGCATGGGTCCCATCATTGGAGGTTCAAAAGTTTAGTCTCTGAACCCAACCAATGGTTGACCAGGACAGTCCGTAGTTGGACCTACGGACCATGGGTTCAACCATTGACGGGGTCCGACATTTATTTCAAAGGGGATTTTGAGTCTTTTCCTACTTATTCTAACCCAAAACTATGACATTTTAACCTCTACCCTAGGCCCTATTTAAATATTTTTACCCCCAAATCACCCAATTCAATTCAATCTCCTAAATTCCTAAAAGTTGATAAAGTCATCCTCTCAAATATTTCTCTCTCCAGGGAAGAGAGGAAAAAGAAGAAGAAGAGTTAGGGTTTCCATTCAAGTCTCAATTCCCACCATAGATTTAGGGCTTTTAACTCAAAGGTATGATAGTCTTCACCTATGAAGATCTTTCCTCCATAGGGTTTCTAAAACCCCAAGTTTTTGTAAGGATAGATTCCCCAATCAAATTAGGGTTTTATTCAATTGCCATAGGTTCCTTTCAATGTTTATCCATTTGATTGTTTTATGTCTTCTTATGCATGAATGGAAGTAATTGCATGTTTTAAGTTGCATCCCCCATGAACCCATGCATGACCCATGAATTCCAAATTATGTTGATATAATGTGGGTTTTGAACTATAAAAGATGAATTTATGAAGATATGCATCTTTCTTTATGAAATTGATAACAATGATTTAAGGTCGCTTTGGGAGTAAAGTTGTTGTTGTTGTTGTTGTGAAAGGATATCTCACATACTACTCAATACATGAATCTTAAAGGGTTTCTCACATAAAGGATTCTTCAAGTTAAAAGGTTTTCTCAACTAAATTTTGAATCAAGATTTAGGAGCTATTCTAATAAAACCTAGCTTGGATTGGCTACTTGATGTGCCTTCCATTATTAATACAAGTGTCGATTACCCATGTCTCTTAGTGATAAGAAAAGTTAAGACTAATGACTTTTCTATGGGATTTATGCTTAGAACCGAGTGGAAAAGAAGCGATTACCCATGTCCCATAAACTATGTGTCACCATAAGTTTGTCTTAGATAGACATTAGATGGTAGATCCACTTAAGCTAGAGTTTATGGTTCTTACCTTGGCAAGTAAGGACATCTCTTTTCCGTATGGTATAAACACCGGATTCCATATTATAGCTCACATGGTCTATATGCTAGATAATGGCTACTTCCCATAATAATGAAATAAGGTTACTTCTAGAAGTATATCTCGTTTGTTTAAAGATGATTTAACTTGCATTTACAAAGATCAGGATTATGTTTTCCAACCTTTTATCTTATGTTTGAATTTGGTCATTGCATGTCATGAAAAGTCCTTTTAGCATGATTTCATGAACTCATATGCATTTCTATCATACTTGGTACAATCTATGTACTATCACATACTCTTTCCAACGTTGTTTCGCTAATGTAGGGTCCACCGCTCCTATTCTGCACCCTCGTGGCTAGTGATTACCTTAGTAGCTTCTGAAGATTGGTGAGTCCTCATATTCCAAGCACCGTACTCTTTATTGTTTATTTTCTTAACTTTCACATATTGTATGTGATGTATGGATTACGTCCCAATCACTCTTTGATGTAATAGATGGCTTTGAGACTATGTAAGACTTTCACTACGATTTTGTCAAATTATTTATGATATAAACTGTATTTTGAACTATTTCTATTCTATTATCTTGTATAATGTATGCTAAGTGTCTTATGTAGGGCCTCTCAGGATCTTATATGCCATGTCACGTCTAGGGTGTACATTGGGTCGTGATGCACCAAGTCTTCAATGATCAATTAATCAACTAGCCACAAGCGGGAGAAGAAAACGTCAGATCCTACATTATTAAATAATGTAGGCACAAGTATGCATTATTACATGGAATATACTTAGTATGAGGGAAATGCACAAAAACATAAACGTGACAGTATGAGAACATTTAAGCATGATATGCATGACCAAAAAATATCTTTGTAAAGCCTTTAAAGATAAATCATAAATAATGAAATGGTCAATGCATCTTAAAACATAATGAAAGCTTTTCATAAAATCGATCAAAGTAACTTAGTTCGTTTTATGGGATGTTTACCAATAACTGACATAGACCATGTGAGCTATAATATGGAATTTGGTGTCTTGCTGCCACACCAAAAAGAGATGTCCTACTTGCCAAGGTAAGGACGCTAAACTTCTAGATTAGGTGGATCCACTAGCTATGTCACTTAAGACCAATCCTACGGGGGAACGTAGTTAGGGACACAGAGATTGCTATTAGAGACCTGACCTCTACTAACAGGAGAGCCTTCATCTCAATATCCTCTCAGTGCTAAGTAAAATTCCAATGAAATTATTCATAAAAATATTCATACCATCATATTTGGAAAGGCGCCATTTAACTACCAATTCTATCATAAAGTCATTATAAATTACCTTCTTTAAACCACAATTCAATATATATGAGAAAATCTTTCACAACCATGATTTCATACTATGTGAGAGAACCTTTAACAACCATGATTTCATACTATGTGAGAAAAGAGAGACTTGAAGCTTGAACCCTATATTTTTCTTCCTTGAAGCTTGAGATGATTTGGAGAGAATGAATTTTGATGGAATTTGGGGTTTTGAGAGAATGAAAGAGTTTTGGGTAGATTTAGGAGTTGAAGGGTATTTATAGGTCTTAAAATTAGGGTCAAAACCACATAGTATAGGTAATAAATGAATAGAAAAAGACCCAAATACCCTAAATAATTAATTGTCGGAAGTGATATATAGTCTGTCTACGGTTCGTACTACTCAATCGCAAAACCAACTTCAGAAATCCAAACTTCATTCATTTCCCACGAGATCTTCCTATGGTCCGTTCAACTTCCTATAGCTCGTAGAGCCTACTCATAGAATCCAATTTTAAGCACAAAAATTCACCAAGTCTGAGACCCTTTTACGAAACTCATTTACGACCCGTAGTCCAAACAATGACCCATCCTATTTACTCGTAGGTCCAATATTAGGGATTCAATATTTCCAAAAACTCAACTCAACTCTACAACTTTATTCCTTTGGCCTGTAGGACTTCCTACGGTCCACAGATACAACTATAGTTCCTGTACCAATACCAAAATCTAAACTTTTCCCTTTTTAATCTATTTTCCAATTTCTGAGGTGTTACACTCAGTATTTTTTAGCGAGGTCCTTCCCTTTTGGCAACTCAACATTCACACTTGGCGAATCACCTCTCGCACTTGGCGAGTTTCAGCTTTGTCTTTTTCTTTATATTTCTACGCTTTGGCTTCTTTTCGCATATAATTATCCTTTCTCCGTCCTTAAGCCTTCATAGATGCAATTAAACAATTTAGGATTAAAAAATGGACATAAAATGGCATTGAGGACACTATTTGGTGAGCTAAAAACCTTAAATGAGTCCAAAATTTCCGACTCATCAACAACCCCAACTTAAACCTCTACTTGTCCTAAAGTAAATCAAGATATCAATTTGTTCAACAAATGTCTACAAAAAATGCTTCTTGAGAGCCAATATTCAAGGGATATCACAAGGCTTCTTCCAAAACATGTAATTTCCAATTATTAACCAAAAAACATCAAGTGCTGACTAGTCATTATCAATCAAAGCGCATGCTCACATCAAATGCATAGATGTGCTCAACAAAAGTACACAAGTGTCCTCACATCAAGAATGATTTCATGCTCTCACAAAGAGAATCAAGAACTAGATTTTAGGAATCAAAATGAGCTCTTATACTCCCAAATAAAAGAACATACATGCTTCAACCCATTGGTTTGCCCATATTTTCCAACCACATATCAATTGTCTTTGGCAAGATCATAAAGCTCTTTCAAGGCTTGTAATGGAAGGTAAAGGTATGATTATTTTTGGTTTAGTGACTCTACCTTCTTGAAGCATTTTTCCAATTTCACATGTATTACTTTTCTTTCATCATTTCTGTACTCACAACTAATCCTTATTCTTTTATAAACACTCCTTTTCTTGTTTATCTCATTCGACACACCATTTATTAAATCAAAAAATGTAAACAACCAAAGCATCATTCATAGAACAAGACTATTTCATTTCTTTTTCTCTTTTTTATTTCTTTTTCATTTTTATATGGAGGATTCCATCTTTTTGGCATGCCAGTACTAGGATGAGTTCTCATGATATTCTCACTCGGGTTCTTTCGTCTTACCTTCTCTCCTAAGTTGCCTATTCATACAAACAAATGCTTCAAGAAGATTATGGGTGAGAAAGGGATGACATATTCCACAATCGATTTATGCTTTGAGGCTCATATTGTTTCCAAAGAAAAGGGTTAGGCTCAAATGGTGTCAAGCTTTGTTCACACTTTCACAAGGTGGTCACAAAAAGTTCCATATAAAGTAGTTGTCAATACAATTTCTTTTAAATTCATTAAAAACTGGTTCTCTAAAAAATGATGCCTAAGGTCATTTCTCACATTCACCAATACCAACTAATCAAACCAAACATGCAGGTTCTAGGTATTCACAAAGCACGCATTTCAAGTTAACATTACCCCACATGGCACTCAAATACAATCATCGATCACAACTCTACAATCCAAGCTTGTGTGCATAGATCATTGCAAGTCTCACAGTCGATATTCAGTTAGTCACAACAAGATTTTAAAGTTCACGCAAGAACTATGCAGCTTGAATTACCTCTTTGCACTACACAAGAACACTCTCATCAAAACCACTATTTAAGTCATCGTTACTGTTCATGATTGACACTCAACTGTTCAAGATAAGCATTCAAGCTCTTTCAACGTCAATCAACAACCAACTTTCGAACAAATGAGAAGGAGAGAAATGAATCATCAACAATTAATAATTATACTACTAAACAAAATAAAGAAAATATGAATACAACCCAAAAGAAATCAAACCAATGTCTTAAATAACAAAATACAACAAATAGGGCTAGGAACTAACGAGTACCCTCAACCTACCAAGAAGAAACAAGTAGTGTCGTCAATTGGAATAAAATAAAATAAAAACATAAGATAAAGAGAGGAGAAGGATCCCCATATCAGGCTAGACCTAGGGAGGACTTTCGTTGGATGGGGCAGCCTCCAAATGGGCATCAATACCCGGTGCATCAATAGGATGGGTAAGATCTGGAGGATGGGTCCCACTTGATACAATGGTAGAAGTGTCTCAAAGGGAGTTCTCTATAGCAACCTGCAAAAATGTGTCCTCCAAGTCTGCCAATTCAACATAAGTGTCGACACTCTGTAGCTCAGTCCTAGCAAACTCATATTCATCAATCTCCAGAGTATCAGGGTCCTCATCAGCAACACTAGGTGCAACCTCAACTGAAGGCCCAACATCACTCACAATTGAGGTTAAGGGAGGCACAGTCATCGGAACATCATGTATAGTCACATCACCACATAACAAAGATATGTCCATGGAATTGAGATTATCAATATCTTTCCTCAAACCAACAATTTCAGCCTTTACGGTTATCAACTCCATAGAACTCCTCCTAACTTTCTCACAATCCTCAACCCGAGCGATGAGGGTATCAAGTCTAAGACCATAATCTTTCACCCAAGTCCATTATCCCGCCATCTCAACCCGCATAGGAGCAAGGAAAGCATCAATGGCTGCAGAGATCAAAATTGGGACATCTCTCTCAAGATAAGAGGCATGCAAATCCACCTGAATGTGCAAGATTGCACATTTGGTAAAGCATGACCTGAGTCAATAGAAGTAGGTATGTGGTAGTAGGTACAATAAAGGCAAAAAGTGTAGGGGGTACCTGAAGGCTCCATAGGAGGAGCAGAAGGTGCAGTGTCGACCCCCAAATTCTCCAATTCTATAACTGCAGTAGTGTCAACCAGTGTCGGTTTCCTTCTAGCTGCATCATCACTCAAGAAACCAGTCTCAATCCTCTACATGTCACTAGATTAGGCTGTAGTAACTCTAGATTAAGCTGCCTCAATAAATGGAACCCCATCTATAGGAAATACGATAGTGATAAAGATGGGAAATGGCAATGAGGTTTGATGCCTTGCCCTAAAAAGAATCTACGAAACAATGATAGATCCCAAATTCAATTGTTGTCTATAAATTATGCACCCCAACAAAGTAGTTTTGGCATGTCATAGGATGGACTCATTATAGGACAACATCAATGTGCTCTAAATCTAAACCAAAACCAAGCCATTATATTGATATCCTTCTTTTCTAACTCAACTCCCTCCTCAATCCATGGAGGTGTATCATCAGAAAATAGTGGGGAAAGCAACCCATTCAAACTATTTAACGACTATAGAAACTTGTCCTCCAACTCACTACGATGTATCAAAACACAACCAAGGACTTTATTTATCTCCATGACCCCACATCTAACAATTTTCCCACAAACCTCAGCAGTTGAGAATGACTCATAAATAACCCTTTTTCATTTCTTTGGTTGTAGACAAGCATAAGCCTCATAAAACTCCATCAGCCAAGTAGGAACATAAGGCTATCAGGCTTAGGTGAATCTCTCTTAGCCATGGAACCAAATAGTATCTCACATAGTCGAGTATCTATCTACTACCTCATCGATCGAAAAGCTATTTTCTAATAATATAGTTTACAGCCTAGAAACCTTAAACCTATTCATATCACGAGCAGCAACTACCGAGAAAACTCGGGGAACCAAGTTGGCCAATGGATCATGTAGGTCCTTGGAGTGTATTTCAGTTTGCCTTCTCTCGGTAGCTTGAGCCTCTACATTTGTCCTATGGACTGGGTAGTAGAGCCCTTAACTTCTTCTTTGTTTTCATCAATATCCATCCATGAGACATTACGAGGTTTAAATTTAAAAGTAGATCCTTCATCAGCATTGTCAACATGTTTCCTCTTTCAGGTGTTTCTCGGAGTTGCAGCAGCCTTCTTCTTGGCTCTTTCATACACATGCTTAGGTATGCGTTGAATGGGTTGTGCATGATCACAATGTTCATAAATGGTGATTCCCTTTTTCCTTCTCTGGGGTTGAGAATCATCCTGAGATTTCCTTCGTACTAGGATGTTAGGACAAGCCATAACTGCATTAGACAACATAAGAACCATATATTGGGTGAAGGATTAGCTAAAAATCATTAAAAAATTTACCCAAAAAAAAACCGTCTTGAGGCTTACTAAATGAGTAGGTGACTCACTAAATAAGTTTGGCAAGCTCAGACGAGCTCACCAAAAGATTCAAAGATTTCCACAGGTTTCTCAAGACAAAAGGGCGAGCTTAGTTCACTTTCGCCAATTCGTTGAAGACATTCGGCGAACTACAAGTAGCTCGCTAAAACATATAGGGAAATTGGCAAGATTTCATAACAAAAAGGCAATCTAAAATAGTAATAGCAATATGCCAAGTTACCTTGGTGAGCTTGACCAAGCTCACCGAACAGGTAAATCTCATCCTTTTAGCCCTACTTTCAAACTGTCAACAACAATCAAAGTTAACACAATTGACACAAAGCCCAGGCTACCTATAGCACAAAATCACCCCGAGTACTTAGAATTCTCCTCAATTCAATCACAAAACAACAAAATGATGATTTTTCCTTAATAATAACGTCACCCAATCTATCATTGGGCCAAATCAACTTGTTTATCAAGTTTGGGATACTCAAACTTTACCCACACACCAAAAATAAAAAGATCCAATAATAAACATCAATTGATTTCAAAATAACCAATCCAACACCCACATGATAAAGCCTAACATGAACAATTTCGAAAATTAAAAACAAAAAGGTTACTCAGTTAGCACCAAAATGGGCTTTCATCAGTTATTCAAGGCAAATATTCACAAAATAACAAACCTCTCATCTATTTATACAATGATCATATGAATTCTTAGCAATAGATGTGAAAAATAAACAAGAAAAACTGACCTCTAAATTGCAAACACGAGACACAAATGAGATGAAGAGTTTGACACAAGTAGAATCCAACCCAAGCTTGACCACCGTTGTGATATTATGATAAAACTTAAAAGAGCTTACATGAAAGCTAGGAAGAATAAATATAAAAAAAAGTTTGAAAGATCGACATTTAAATGTTCAAAAGACCCTTATTTCTTCGCTTGGTGACTTTTTCGGCATGGTGTGACTAATACCACCGACCTATTTGTTGACTCACTAATATAGATTGAGCTCATCAAAGACACCTGAGATAAATGAAAAATGTGAAAGTCAATTCGACGAGCACGATAGAGGCTGTCAAACTAATTCAGAGACTCGTCAAAAAGAGATTCACTCGCCAAAATCATATAAGCCTTGTATAGTTTTTATCTTCAAGAACAGTGAGCTCGCCAAAATGCTATTTCCTCGCCAAAAATTATAACTCCTACTAATTTTTTACTTAGAAAAGGAGAGCCAAGACGGGCTTACCAATCCCACTTGGTGACACGCTGACTCTGCCATCTGCCTGCCAATTTTCCTCTCACTTTGGTACTTCACTTCAACCTACATAATCAACACATTATTGAAAACGACAAAAAAATTGGGTTCCTACCTAAGAAACACCCAGTTTACTTTATGGTACGACATGGACATGCTTTCAAGCACTATCCAAATACACAGCTTCGATCAACCAAACACAAGGACCTTTCTCGAAGTACAATTTCAATCTGTGCCTATTGACTTTGAACTTAAATCCACCTTCTGTCATGAACCAAGGGTACCCCCTAGATGTAGCATGGCATATAGAACCCCGAAGGACCCCATACAAGCAACTTAGCTCTCATAATATAAGAAATAGAACAATAAGAGTAAAACAATAGTCCAAGTCCAAAACATTTTTATAAAAAAAAAAGCGAAAGTCTAAACACTTTGTCTCATCATAGCCATCTAATACAATAGAATGAAATTGAGCCTAGGCCATACATCATGTTCAAAAGAGAAAATCCATGAAAGAAACTGAAATAATAAACTCCGTCCTTGAAGCATGAGGACTCACCAAAGCTCGAAAATCTCAAACTCAATTAATAGCCACGAAACTCGTAAACCTGTCTGTCTAACCCTACATTTGGGGAAATGTAGGCAAGAGTATGCGATAGTACAAAACAATGTACCAAGTATGATAGCCATGCATAAACACATTTAAATCATGCTAAAAGGGACATTTCATTTTATGACATGCAATTGACTAAGCTAAAACATAATATAAGAGAGTTAGAAAACATAAGTCATAAAACCAAGGTCAATGCAAGCTAACATCATCTTTAAAACCTTTGAACTCATATGCGATACTTCTTGAAGTAACCTTAGTTCATTATTAATGTGGGGAATTAGTCTTAACAGACATAGAGACCATATGAGCTATAACATGATCCCCAGTGTCTCCCACACTGAAAAGGATTGTCCTACTTGCCAAGGTAGAACCATGAACTTCTAGCTTAAGTGGATTCACTAGCTAATCAACCTATGGGGGCACATACTTAAGGGATAAGGATATTGCTACTAGAAACCCAACCTCTAATAACAGAGAGCTTGCATCTCATAAGATTGCTTCTAGAAACCCGACCTCTACTACGGGAGAGCATACATCTCATTATCAATATCCTCTCGGTGCTAAGCATAAATCTCACGGAATAGTCATTTCTTACTTGCCCTTATTATTCATGGAAAGGTACCCTAGCATAACCAATCCAAACTAGATTCATCAGGATAGCTTCTTAGACCATGTGTGAGAAAACATTTCACCGTCCATGATCCTTTTATAATAGCTTTTAATCTTTGATTCAATTAGGTGAGAAAGCCTTTCAACCTAAGAATCCTTACTATGTGAGAAAATATTTCACATCATTCTAGTATGCGTTTATGAGAATATCATTTCAACAACCTAACAACAACATCATCATTGGTACTTTATTCTCAAAGCACCCTTAAAACATTTGCATAGATTTCATAACAAAATGCATAAGTCCATAACTTACCTCTTGAGGTTCAAAACCCATTTTTAATCATCAATGCTTAGAAAACATGAGTTAGATATGGATTTCATCATAATTCAGGTAAAGCTTGCATTACATGTTTAATTTCATAAAACTCTTCTTTTAATATCAAAATCCCTTATAATATGGTTCATAACTTGAAAACATAGGGATTACATGGGTTCATGGGGGAATTCATCATAAAATCATAGTATTTCATCAATTCATGCATGAGAGATCATAATGCAATCGTGTAAATTAATAATCAAAAGAACCCATGGTAATTGAAGGAAACCCTAACTCAATTGGGGAATTCTACCTTTAGAAATAAAGGAATTCGGGAACTCCATGGATGGAAGGAATCCATGGATGAAAACTATCATACCTTGAATCCAAATGCTAGCCTTCATTGGAGGAATTGAGACTTGCCTTGAAACCCTAGGTTGAATCCTTCTTCTTCTTCTTCAAGTTTCTAGAATGAGAAATATTTTGAAGAGTTCTTCTTTTGTGATTTTGGAAGAATGAAGTGAATGGACTAATTTGGGGGTTGAAAATACTTATATAGGGGTATTAGTGAACGGTAAAACGACATAGTATAGGAACTAATTAATTATGAAAAGACCCTACTACCCGTGAACTTAACTGCCAGCTTACCACCAATGGACCCTAGTCGACGGATAGTGGTCTGACCTACGGCCCGTCCTGGTGGATCATCGTTGGTCATCTAGGACTAGGATTTTGGGTCTCTAACCACGGACCGTGGTCTGGCCTATGGTCCGTAGGTCAGGCCGTGGTCCTGAGCCCTCAGACCACTTTTAGGCAGGCAAACCACAGACCACACCTACGATTTGTGGTCCCTTTTACGGGTCGTGGGTGGCCGACGTGGGTTGCAACTGCAACTTTTGGAAATTGGTTTTATTTCCCTATTTCGGATATGGGGTGTTACATCTTCACTCTCCATCTTTATTGCTCAATTTTCAAACATATGAGTCACCTTAAAAGGTCCTGACAATTTTTATTTCAGTTGTCCCGGGAAAAGTCTCAATCAAGAGTTAAAATGCAACATGAAATCACCTACTCGAAACTCCAGTTGTAAGATTTTGATGTCATGCTATCTCTTCATTTATACTTATATAACTCTAAACTCTCAAATGCCCTTAACAAAAATTCTTCTAAATCGTGAAGTTGATCAATGTGTCCTTTACAAGTAACATCCGAATTCAAGTTCATTGTTTTCAAAGCCCACAACATTTTGTGTTCAAGTTCTACCGACAAGTGACATGATTTACCAAAGATAAATTGATATAGCAAGATGCCAATGGAGGTCTTGAAGGTTTATCAACATTCGTACATAGCATCCTCAAGGTTTCTTGACCAATCGGTCCGGCTTGCATTCATAGTCTTTCCCAATATGCCTTTAATTTCTTAATTCGACACCTCAATTGACCACTAGTTTGCTACTGATAAGGCGTTGTGACCTTGTGCTTCACCTCATACTTGCACAATAGTGATTCAAATTGTCGATTACAACAATGGAAACCTCCATTGCTAATGATGGCGTGGGGAGTGCCAAACCTCTTATAATGTACCTCTTTGAGCTATTGACTGACACATCTCCCCTCATTAGTAGGGAAAACCACCGTTTCTATACACTTTGACATGTAATTAACAGCCCCAAGAATATACTTGTTCCCAAATGAACTCATGAATGGCCCCATGAAGTCTAATCCCCAAACATAAAATAGTTCTACATCAAGGATTGGAGTAAGGAGAAGTTCATGCCTTCAGGAAATACTTCCTTGCTTTTGACATTATGTGCATACCTTGGAGAACATGTTAGCATCTTCATATAAGGATGGCTAATAATATCCACTTTGGAGCACGTTAGACGTTTTATGAACCCCACCATAATGCCCACCTATCGGTGATGCATGGCAAGCTTCAAGGATGGCCTTCACATCAACTTTCGAAATACACCTTCAGATTATGTGATCAACACACTCTCTAAACAAATACGGTTCATCCCAAAAATAACCTTTTCACATCAAAAAGAAACTTCTTCAATTTATACCCACGCATCCCTTCAGGATTGATCCCACATACAACATAATTAGCATAATCAACATACTAGCAACATCAGAAATTGCCATCACCAACTCGTTTGGAAAGGACTTTTCATTGTCCCTTTCATCAGCCAACACCACATTAGATTTAAGGTGCCACAAATGGTCTTCCACTTAATTTTTAGAGCCTTTTTGGTCCTTGACCTCAAAGTTGAACTCTTGGTATAGTAGTACCCATAAGATCAATCTCTGTTTCGCTTCTTTCTTGGCCATTAGATGCCTAATTGTAGCATGGTCTGTGTGCACGACCACTTTGGTACCTAGAAGATAGGCCATGAACTTCTCGAATGCATAAACAACAACAAATAATTCTTGTTCTGTAATTTCTTTGGGCCCATTCAATGTGTTGCTAGCATAGTAATCCAGGTGAAATAGTTTGTTTTTCCTTTGGCCAAGAACAACACCTAGAGCCAACCTGCTATCATCACACACGAGTCTAAATTGAAGACTCCAATATGGAGCCACAATAGTCAAAGTCGAAATGAGCTTCTCTTTAAGACAAGAGAATACCTTCACACAAGCTGCATCAAAATCAAACACACTTTCTTTCTCCAACAACTTGCACAATGGAAGAGACACTATAGAGAAATCTTTGATAAACTGCCTATAGAACCCCCACGTGACCTAAGAAACTATGGACCCTCTTTACCTAGATCAGAGGTTGGAATCTTGCAATGACATCAACCTTCTCTTGATCTACTTGAATCCCCTTTCCCAAGGTATTGGGGCAAATCACTATTTCCTCTTTTACCATGAAGTGACATTTCTCCCGATCAAGGACAAGGTTGGTTTCAACACACCATTGCAAAACTTTGCTCAAATGACCAAAGGAATCCTCAAATGAGTCACCAACCAAAGAGAAATCATCTATGAACACCTCCATTTAATCTTCTACCATATCCAAAAAGATTGATGACATACATCGTTGGAAAGTTACCGGAGCATTACACAATCCAAAAGGTATCCTTTTAAATGCAAATGTACTATAGGGACATGTAAACACTATTTTCTCTTGGTCCTCCAAGGCAGTGAAGATTTGATTATACCCCGAGTATTCGTCCAAGAAGTAATACCAACCTCTATCGATCGAGCATATGGTCATTGAAAGGCATCAAAAAGTGATCTTTCTTACTCCAAGTGTTTAGCTTACGATAGTCCATGCGCACTCGCCATCTGGTAATGGGTCTAGTAACAAGAAGCTCATTTTTTCATTTAGTTTGACTGTCATGCTCCCTTTTTTGGAACACATTGCACCGAGCCAGCCCATTTGCTATCCACAATAGGATACACAGCACCCACATCAAGCCACTTGATAATTTCTTTCTTTACGATCGCTTGCATATAAGGGTTCAACCTCCTTTGGTACTCTATACTCAACTTACAATGTTCAGATAGTTGGATTTTATGTGTGCAAATGCTGGGTGGAATCCGAACAATACCAAAAATCGACCGACCCAAAGTGTTGATGAACTTGTTTAGCACCCCACTCAAGTCCAAAACTTTCCTATCCAACAAATCATTGGCTACAATCACCAGCAAGGTATTTTCACTTCTCAAAAATATATAATGAAGGTGAGAGGGAAAAGCTTTTAACTCTAACTTTGGTGGCTCTTCAACCGATGTCTTGGCCGAAAGATTTTCTCGATTCTTCAAATAAATATCTAGCTTCTTGAGATTGTATGAGAAAGAACCTGAACCCATAAGAGTTGCCACAACTTCCTCATAATCATAAATCTCTTCATCATCAGAATTAAGCAAAACAACGGCTAATGATTCATCAATATTAGAAATCTCATATTAACTTGCTACAACCTCATCAATGACATCCACACACGACACGACATCCATATCACTAAGGTGTTTCTTAGACTTTCACATATTAATATTAACATCTTCATTGTTCGCCTGGAACTTCAATAATCCACTTTCAACATCAACTAAGGCCCTCCCGGTAGCCAAGAAAGGCCTACCTAGAATAATTGGGATCTCCACATCAATCTCACAATCCAACACAAAAAAATCAGCGGGGAAAATAAATTTATCCACCTTTACCAAGATATCATAAAGCACACCTATCGGTCCTTTGATAGACCGATCCTCCATCAATAGTCACATTGTTGAGCATCTAGACCAATATTTTTAAAGATTGTTAGGACATCAAATTGATACTTGCACCCAAAACACAAAGTGATTTAGTGAATTGATATACCCCAATACTACAAGGTATGGTGAAAGCTCCCGGATCATCTTTCTTTATAATCACATTACTCGACATTATGACACTATAATTGTGAGAGACTTCAATAGTCTCAAATTCCATTCTTATCTTTTTGGTGACCAAATCTTTCGTGAATTTAGCATAACCCGACATTTAAAGCAAAGCATCAACTAAGGGAATGTTTACCAACTAGCTCTTGAACATGCTTAAGAATTTTTTAAACTTAGCATCACACTCTTTCTTCTTCAAACGTTGAGGAAAATAAGGGGTAACTTTTATTGGAACTTGAACATTCACACACCTTTACTGGTGGAGTTGCCACAACACCCCCAAATTAGCATCATAATCACTATTGAGATTATCACTATTAGCATTCTTAGCAACAACCTCTGGCTCATCAATACGTGCTTCCACCTGTGACTCATCATCATCAATCATCTTCTTAGTGCAATCTCCTTCATTCATAGAATTATTATTCAATACTCTACCATTTCGGTTAATAATTGCCAAGACATAAGCATTATTCTTTAGGTTTGCGACTGTGTCACTAGGTAAACCACGCTTTGGTCGAGGGTTCCAATGAGTCCAGATTAGACTCATTTGAGCCTCAAGTTGCTTTATAGAGATCGACTGTGAGTTGACAGTTGGTTCAAGGATGAGAAATATGTCTTCATCTCTTTGAGTAACTTTTCCAAACCTTCGATCTTGTTAAGAATCCGTTCAATCATATCTTCACTTAGGAAACTCTTCGGATCAACTTTGGTTCCTTGGGTATTGGTCGGTCATGTGGTGGCACATACCGATCCCACCAACCTTCACACTCTCTCTAATTGGATTTTCAATCATGCCAATCTTTATCTCTCCAACCGCCTTCACGGTTTTTAGTCCAACATTGATTCTTGCCCGACCTCTGATAGATCGAACAAGAACCTCCCCCTTGATTGCTTAGAAATTGTACCTCTTCGTTATACATAACCTCAAATTTTTCTTCTTCCGAACAAAATCCATAACTTGTTCCAACCGCATTCACCTTCTTGAAACTACAACCCATCACATGTTTCGATAAAAGATCTAACTACATCATAATTTTTTCCACGTTTTCATCACATTCTTGGTCCTTCTCCACTTTCTCTTTAGTCATACAAATAGTAAGGGCCAATACTTGATCTTTCCTTGTGTGCCAAGAACAATTGATCATTGTCAACTCATCAAGCAAAGTAGAAGCCACTATAAATGGATGTCTCATAATTCCACCACGAATGAGTTGGTCGGCAGCCCCTTTATTCACTGTATAAAGACTTCGATAAAAATTTTGCGAAAGCATTTGTTTGCAACAAATTTTAAAAGTGATAGAAAATAAATGGCAATCACAAATAAAATATGAAGAAACATTATTTTATTTATCAAGATTGTGAGTACAATTTTGTTCCTCTCTTGATTTTTCTTTCATAAGATTTATCCATGATTTGAGGGTCGTTAGTGGCATATTTCTCGAACCAGTATGATTTGGATTTGACCTCTTTATGAATATTCTATTAATTTGTGAAATACTCGAGATTCCTTTTAAGGGAATATAGTACCATTTATATAGGCATGAACTAGGGTTTAGGATTGAGTACCCTCCAAGAATCCTAATTGGAATTGAACACACCTTTTAGAGTCCCAATTCGAATTGAACACATCTTGTAGAGTCCCACACAATTTCAATGTCTATGTCCTCTGCTTCAAGGCTTGTTAGAGTGTAGACTTGAAGAAACTCAAAGTCGAGACTTGAAGAAACTCAAAGATGAGACTTGAAGTACTCATTCTTCCACCTCTACATTTTTGTGACTTCAGATTTGCATATTTGATTCGTGAAGGAAGAGATAAATAATAGATTTGATCCCACTAGGCGTGCCAATTTGTTTGCAAACATTTTTAAAGTGATGAAAAATAAATTGCAATAACAAGTAAAATATGAAGAAACATAATTTTATTGATCAAGATTGTGAGTACAATTCGGTTCCTCCCTTGATTCTTCTCTCATAAGATTTATCCATGATTTAAGGGTTGTTAGTGGCGTCTTTCTCAAACTGGGATGGTTTGGATTTGATCTCTTTATGAATACTACATGATTTGTGGAATATTCGAGATGCCTTTAAAGGGAATATAGTACCCTTTATATAGACATGAACTAGGGTTTAGAGTTGAGTAGCTTCCAAGAATCCTAATTAAAATTGAACACACCTTGTAGAGTCCCAGCTCGAATTGACCACATCTTGTAGAGTCCCACAAAATTTCAATGTTTAAAAAGTCTTATTTGTGAATCCATGAGTAGAACATTACAACAGCTTCTTCTGAAACCTCAACCATGTTTCCTGAATTTGCTCATCGTCAACCCGACAAAAGTTTTGAAATCCATCTTGAAGCTTCCATAGTTTAGACAGAGGAAAGAATCTCTCAAGAAATGCCTACGTTAACTCCTTTGATAAAGCAATTGAATCTCTTGGAAACTTTGTTAACCACTTTATAGCTTCACCCGTCAAGGAAAATGGGAACAGTCGCAACCGGATGGACTCTTATGGTGCATTTTTTGAATGTGTGGCTCAAATACATCCATAAAGTTTTGGAGATGGTCATGCGAGTATTAATTAGCCAACCTTCCAAATAACCCCCTCATTTGGAGCAATTACAACATAGTACTTGTAACATGAAATATCACATTACCCACAATAGGGGATAAGCGGATAGCACCAACGCTACCCAAATCATTCAAATCGCCACCATAACCCATTTGGCCATGGTGGCGCGCGCATCATCACTACCATTGACTCTCATGCCATCACTTGTAAAGATAACAACCAGTCAAACAATGTCAAAAGTATTCAACTACAAAAAACTAGTTCACAAAATCACTTTAATAAAAGACTCCCAACAGCAGCAACACTATTTTGATAATGCTCAAGTGTACGTTTTACGAATCAACAGACAATCGATCTTCAATCATAAAGAACCCAATCAAATAGGTTGGGGTTGAATTCCATAGGGAGTGGCATACACTAGAGTTCAATTAAGAAGTAAAATTCGTGAGCTAATCTCTTGTAAATTTGTAGAATCAATGTTTAACATAAATTTAAGCCTTAGAGATTTCAAATTAACAAATTAGATTTTAGTGATAGTGATAGAAATAAAGCAAGACGGATGTAACATCTCTACTTGTATAAATAGAGAGCCATTAGGCACATCTAAGGCAAGACTTTCTCAACGGAAAGTAATTGAAAAGTGAGAGAATAATTCTAGAAGTGTGCATAATTGGCTATCAATTCCGAAAATGGGTAAATGTGATTGCTCAACAACGTTAATTCCTAATGGGTAGGCTAGATCAGCCAACAAATCAATAAGCATTTCTCGATCACAAATTGTCTATCATAGGAGTTTTCTCAAACCTCATATTCATGCTATACAAACCAATCTAATAACTTAACATAGACTTCGTTTTAATCAAATAAAAAAATTCAAATATTATTTTCTATCAAAAGATAATATTACTATGTTGACATGGAGTCTTATTGATATGATGTTTAATTTCATATGCACGTACAAACAATCTTAATCATTTATGTGTTTCGATCTTGAGACAACATCTTAAAATTCAGATGCGTTAATCTTAATGAAAAGAAATAACGGATATAAGTTCTTTAAAGGGGTGTATGAGATATTATAATAATGTAAAAATATAAATTTATGTTGGGCAAAAAAGTAAATTAAATTAAGTTGAAGTTCAGCACAAAATAAGTAGGGCAATTGGGGAATATTGGGGGCTGAAACCCGAGAGTGAGCTTTAACAACGCATTGGCTCTTTTCTTTTTCCAAATTCCAACCGAACCAGTAGCAGTAGGGCCATTCTTAAAGCCTCAAACTTTTTTCCCTCTCGCCGTTGTCGTACACCGGAGGTTCTGGGCACTCACGTACAACTGAGAGTAGCGATCTCTGCAGTTTACAGGTATGAAATCTCGGAATTCAAACACTGTTTCATCTTCTGGTTTACCGATTTTTCCCAAGTATTTTACTTGTATTTGTGAGAATCAATAGGACGCCCATTGATGTAGATCTGTGAAGAGTTTTTAACTTAATTAAAGATTAATCTCTGTGTGTGTATGGAAGAAAATGTGTTTACTTTGCTAATCATTTTGTCTTTATCATTTTCCAGATTGGTTGGGCATAAAAGTCAATTTTCAGGCAGAAAAGAACACATTTCTTCTCTCTCCAGGATACTAGAGGTTGACCTCGCACACACTTTGGAGTTGTCAACTTCACTGGTGATTTATTTATTTGGGTAAGTGCGGTGCAAGGACAGACGTATTGTTCATCAGCTTCATACCTGTCTCAATTTTGAATATGATTGACATGGCATGGCTTAGCGCCATGTTACTTGGAGCAGGATGCCTTGCTTTGGGTTATATTATTGGGATGCGACATTCTTCTCCCACTTTTCTCTCAAACAGAGCATCTGGTGTTACTGAAACTATAATTGATGGGAAAAAGAGAAAAGGGGCCAAGCAACCTCTTGAAGTAGAAAGGCTGGCTGACATCCTTGAAGATTTTAAAATGGTTTCTCTCAATATTTATGCTAGTGCATAATGATAGTACATTTTACAAGATTAAGGATGAATCATTATTGTGTTACTGTGTGCAGGTTTTGGTCGTCAGGAATGACTTGAAGATGGGGAAAGGGAAAATAGCTGCACAATGCAGGTAATTGAGTAATTCTTTCCTTAGCCATTTTAATTGCCTTTGCTGGTTTATAGGTATCTTTATAAGTTACTTATATAGCGGTCAGTGTAAGTGCATAAACAACAATAACATACCCATTGTAATCCCACAAGTGAGGTTTGGGGAAGCTGGTGTGTGCGTAGACCTGACCTTGTGAAGGTAAAGAGACTCTTTCCGCAACAACCTCGCTCAATTAAAGCATATCACAGCAGGTTTGGGAAAGTGAATACAATACTGAAAAAGCATGAATAAATCGGAAACAAACAATATCAACAACAAATAATATGCTAACTGAAGTAGAGGCAACAAGTAATGATAAAATTAAAGAATAAGACAACAGGGTTGTAATAATAATAATACTGGTAAGAAACTTACTCAACTGCCTACTAATCTTCTACCCTCTTTCTCTAAATCCTCCTATTTATGGTCATGTCCTTGGCAAGGAGAAGGAGCGTCATACCATGTCTAATCACCTCTTTCTAATATTTCTTTGCCCTACCTCTACATCTCCTCATACTTATCATAGCCATGCTTTCACACCTTCTCATTGGAGCATCCAGTACATGTACGAACCATCTCAACTTTTCTTTCCTCATCTTGTCCACCACAAAGGCCACTCCTAACTTGTCTTAGTTATTGTCGTTCATAATTATATCTCTCTTCGTATGCCCACACATCCATGTCAACATTTCATCCTTTGGAAGTGCAAGTGTTTGACCGGCCTATGTTCCAGCCCATACAATATAACTGATCTAATAACCACTTTATTAAACATAACTTTAAAGTTTGGTGGAACCTTCTTATCACACAAGACGCAAGATTCGAGGCTCCATTTAATCCACCCTGCTCTAATACGATGTGTAGCATCATCGTCAATCTCTCCATTTCCTTGGATTCAAGAGTCAACAACAACAACATGCCCAGTGAGATCCCACTAGGTGGGGTCTGGGGAGGGTAAATTGTACGCAGACCTTGCCACTACCTCGTGGAGGTAGAGAGGCTGTTTCCGGGAGACCCTCAGCTCAAGAGTCAAAAAGATAATTTGATCTTTGAATCAAAGTCAATTATAGCCTATTTGACCAAGCTTCTAAAATCAGTTTATTTTGAAAATTGCTTTTCAAAAAAGTACTTTTGTTGAGAGGAGCTTGTGTTTGACTTGTGAATTTAAAAAAACACTTTTGAGCTACAATTAGTGTCTAATCAAACTTTCTAGAAGTGCTTCTAAGTGTAATTTTCTCAAAAACACTTTTCTAAAAAGTACTTTTGGGGAAAACTCTTCCTGAAATGTCAGCACCCTTAGTTTTGTTGTATTTTTTAAAGTTTCTTTTTGAATTTTTCTACGTACCGATACAAATTGGTGTTCCTACATTTGTTGGCTATATTCAACTAATGTTTTCTAACTTTTGGTTGAACTGTTTTGTTGGTTGGTTAGTCATGCAACTCTGGGTCTCTACAAGAAGCTTCATAATAGGGCACCAAAGGCTTTAAATAGGTAATTTTAAGACACATTTCAAGTTTGGTTGATATAGTAAGTGTTAGTCATGTTGATATTTGTCTAGCAGATGGGAGATGTGTGGACAGGTGAAGGTGGTGGTGAAGATTGAAAGTGAAGATGATATGTTGGTTTTGCAAGTATGTATCGTTTACATATTATCTCAGTTTTGTAGGACATATCATGTCCCAATAAGTGTTATGTTTTTTCTTGAAATATATGTGGTTTACTCCACAGGGTTGCTTGGTTGTAGTATATTTATGATTATTATTTTCCAATCTTGTAGTCATTGTAGCTTTGTTTTTTGTCATGGGCTTTTGCCTTGTTTGTTGATTTTGGTGGTCTAGGTTTTTTCTTCACTTTTGATGGGTATCTGTGATTGCACTTTTGTAGAAACAGTATTTTGGTTTCCAAAAACCAGGAGAAATACAAAAACGAAATTGCCATCCCTAATGCTTAGAATGTTCTCCTTCACTTTGATCTGCTCATGTGGTACTGCTTCAAAAGATCTCATGCTTGGCTTGGTGCTTGAGACAAAGTTCCCATCCCTGACGCTGAGACTTCCCTCCTCTACTTTGATATGATATGCTTATGTGCTACTGCTGTAAAATATCTCATGCTTGGATAGGTGCCAGAAAGTTTTGTTTTCTGGGAGATAAAGAGGACATGGAAATCCTATCGTTGGGGACATGGAATGCTCATTTCATTATTTCAAAGAGTGGATTTTTTACAATTTTTTTCTTTAATGTAATCCTCAATAATTGATTCCAGTCTGTACCCCTACAAGTGGTCTTCTATTTCTATTCTTTGGTTTAGTCCTAATTGTTTTAATTTGCCGTGTATAACTATGCATGCTATTCTGGTTGGTCATTCTATGAATATTTCTCATTTGATCACAGGAAAGAGCAAAATCAATTAATATACCAACACACATTACAATTGATGCTGGGAGAACCCAAATTGCACCAAGTAAGTGAGATATTTTTTTTTATTTTTTATTTTTAGTTGGAATTGATAGTAGCTTTCAATCATGTCGACATTATCATTCATGGAATCCATAGTAGCTTTCAGTCATGCCCGCACGATCATATTTGGAATGTGATCAATAATGATGACCTATTGCATGAGGCTTTATCATCGCATGTTTCAGAACACCACCTTTAATTCCCTCAATTCCTAGTGCGACACTGGTATTCTCAAAGTATAAGATCAGATGACTCTGTAGAAACTTAAACATTAAGCGGATCTATTTTTTATGCCTGCTTCTATGTATGATTCAGAAAGATTATGTTTCACTTTTATTGGAGAGTTTCTTCAGCTCCTTTTCCACGTTGCCTGTCTTCTTTCTTGTTGGTCTTTTTTCCTTTCTATTCCACAAGAAAGTTGTTTACCACCAAAATAGTGCTAAGCTTTATTATTGTTTCCTGATACCAATGACTACAAAATCCTTAAGTTGAATGTCACTATTGCTGCTGCCAGTAAACTATTGCCTCCTTTCTTGACATGTTGACACGTGTCTTTGCTTTACTATCAGTCTTGTTTTCCATCTCTTTACACACATGAGGACTGGTGGTTAAATAAAAGATGTTGTCTTGATTTCATTTCATATGTGGTCTATCCTAAAGGAGCTTGTTACTTGCTATCCAGAATAACTTAAACCTGAAAGGTTGAAAATAGATGGTTTGTTTCAGTTGGTGGTAGAGGGGCAAGCTCATTGTTGATGGAGTTTTGACCCACGCAAAGTTGGCCCTTGGGAATTTCTTGGTTTCAGAAGAAATTTGAAATGAAGATGGTTGTTACAGTTTCCAATTGCGTGTTATATGGTATCTCTAGCCCTCTACCAAACATTGTAGCTTCCTAGATGTGTTTAAGGCAGCGTGACTTCATCTTCTCGTGGTGAATATAAGCTTGTGTTTGTTGGTAAAGTCAGTGTATTCTTGCCTAAATTAATTGGAAAGGCACAGATTTTTGTACTAGATATCTTTCCTTTTCAAGCAACGTCTTACTTATACAAAAGTACTAACATTAGGTGGTAAATAGACTGACATGTTACATGCGTAGACCTTAGGACTATTGGGAGCAGTCATAATAACTTGAATACAACTCTGGAATGCATATATGTTTGTTCTTTGTTAAATGCCTGTTAGAGCGTTAAGGGCATTTGTGATCATTTACTGCCTAGATAATAAGATTTTACTTGCCAATGAAATGATGCTGAAGACCTTAGGACTGACCACTAGACCGCAGGAATACAGGTATATTGACAAAGAGAAGAATATCACGCAGACACTAATTCCTTACTCTTCTGTTTTCCAATTGAATGATGCTGAAGTTTGTCCAAAATCAGTCACCTTCTGTTCAACGCTCCTTGCTGTATGTACTGTCTTAAAAAATTAACATTTCTATCTACTCTAATATAATCAATCAGGCTTGGGAAAGATTAATGTAATTTTGAACGACTGCATAGTATGAAATTTTTAATAGTTTGAATTTTGTTTCACCATTACACTACCTCGTCTACTACGGATTTTACTGCAGCAAAGTTGCTTACTGACTCTTTCCTGTGTTTATTATTTGCAGACTCGAGGACAGTGATGGCTATACTTGGTAGGTTTCCCAATCCTTAATAATAACCCACTTGGGGTACTAAACTATTTGGAGTTCCAATATATGGCTCATCCCCGTAATCAATAGTACTCACTAGTATATTGGGCAGAAAGCCATGTTTTCTTTACCAGCCACGCCCACACCCACGACAATCAATTATTGTTAGATTTTATCATCTGATTGTGTTGTGTCCATGTATGTGCAGGACCGGCTGACATGGTTGACAATGTAACTGGGGGATTGAAACTTTTGTAGTCACTTAATTCTAACGTTTTAAGGGCCTGTCTCTGCAGTATGGAACAAGAATGAGAAAACACCATTAGAGGGAAGTTGGGAATTCAGCTATCACCCATGATAATGAAAACATTTGTTTTAATCTCTATAACATTTCTATCATGCAATGCAGTTTTAATGCTCTACTTTTTTCCATCTAAACTGCCTAGCCACATAAATTTACTCTGTTTAACACTTTAATTTACAATATATAAATCTACTATGTTTTATTTACAAAAAAAAAAAAAAAAACACCAACAATTTAGTTTTGACACGTTTTTTTTTTTTCGGAGTTGGGGGCTGATTTTTAGGGATTGGTAACTTGATATTTTACTTTTTGGATTCGCAGACGTGGTAGGGTACTTTTTTTAGGTAAAAAAAATATCAATATTCAATGTTATAGATCCATTTTCTTTAGAGTTAACAATACTCCACTGTTCTTTTGTAAGAATGTTGGTTTCTTCTCCTCTTTAATAACTATGATTTCAAATTTGTGATTTTAAAGTTTGCTTATTTGATTTTATAAACTTGTATAATGAGCCCGAGATTTAAGGAGTGTTATAGTCATTCTAATATCCCCGTTGTTTTATCAAGCTGAATGTATACTCCCTCCATCTCCGATGAGTAATAAAAGTTGCTAAAAACCCTCCTAATGTTTACACCCAAATAGACAAAAAGGAAGGGAAAAGCGAAAGAGGTAGTAGTGAATTATTGTGTTGGTAACTTTTGTGCTTACTTGTCTATTAATAAATTAAATGGTCTATTCAGTTGTGAATATGTTGATAGTATGATGTTGAAAGTTACACCATAACAATAATTTACAGCAACATTATATCTTATATGTACCACAATGTATACTCTACTCTTTTTTATTTCAATATACTTGCTGTATTACAAATATCTATTTACCAATACCACAAACTATTTACATGCACACCGTAATATATATTTGGTACTAACGATTTGTTACACCAAATTGATAGTTTAAATCAACATTATATCCTATATACACAACAATGTACACCATTATTTATTTCAATATACATATAGAAAAAAAAAATACTCCCTAACTTGAATGTTAAATTACTATAATATTCCAACTTAAAAAACCCAATGTATCATTCTATATTTTATATTATATTTATTTGTTCTATATTATATTAAAAGCTACACCTTTTCACATTGATGGTTAGTAACTTTTTCAAAAGGTTGTGACTTTCTCGATGAGTTATGACATTTCCGAAAAGTACTTTTCTGAAGGATTGTGACTTATATGATAAGACACGATAATCACCTTTTCATACAATCCTTTGTTGTCTATAAATAGAGAGGGTTTCTCAAACTTTTAAACTATAAGCTTTGCAAGCTTTCTGCTCTTCTTCTTAAAACAAGGAAGATTGTGAGAGTTGTTGAATTATGCAATTACAATATTTTTTTCTGGGTAAACTAGATAGATCAACAATAATTGATGCAACAAGGAGAATAGAAATACTCAACTTCAAACGAGAAGACTATCTAGATAATTAATGTATACTCATTTTCATAGTCACAAATATACTTTTGCAGCAACTTCTGTTTGACAAGAAGTTCAATAATATTATGTTGCAAAAACTACAATTTGGTGTTCAAGCTGTGCAAAGTCTCAAACTGTTAAAGAAAAATGATTTGATCAAAAACTTATTTGAAGAGTTTAAACTAGATTTAATAGGTATTCCTCCATTTTCAATTAATTTACTGTACTTTTAGTTTTATTCAGTTTAATACAAAATGTTCTTTTTTCTTGGAGGGTGGATGTGTAACAACCCGTATTATGCATATGCTTGTTCTATTCTTGTGATACTTGACATAGCCTTATAGTATAGGTGAAGGACCATGTTTCTTATATGATTAGCGTTGGTTTAAACTAGATCTGAAGGTGATGTGATGCCTTGCACGTTTCAGCATGTGTACTGCAAGTTAACTCTAACGGGAGTATTTAAACTCGAGACAGAAAGGTGGTAATTGAGCTTAAAGTTGAAAGTTAAGTGCTAAGTTAAAGCAAAAGGGATTAATATTTATAAAATGAAATAAAATAATCGAGCTGCTTGCTTGACTTAATTAAGCTAGTAGGTGACTGCATCACCTACTTTGACTTATTGACCAGCCCAAAGGACCAAGTAGGTGCATCACCTACTAAGACTCTTTTTTGACCATGTAATTGGGCCAAGTGCACTACCACCTACTTGCATTAATCTGGCCCAAGTTGAGTAGAAGAATAACGGGAAAATGGATAGCAACGCCCAATAGTCTTAAGTCCAAAAAGGCCCAAGTGAAAAGTCCAAGTAGGTGGATCACCTACTTGCATTAATTATGGCCCAAATTGACAAGAATAGAGGGATAATTGGCAGTAAGGCCCAACAAGAGTCCCCAAAGGCTCAAGTTAAAAGGCAAAGTAGGTAGGTCACCTACTTGACAATATATGGCCCAAAATTGGCCAAGAAAGGCGGCCATTACACCTCCCTTTTAAAGGGATAAAAATCAGATCTTTTGCTCCATTTTTAACTTGCAAAATTTCAGATTTCTTAAGTTTCTCTCTTGGCTTAAATCAACAGTCCTAAAACACCTTGGGATTTTTGAGTATTGTCCCCCTTTTCAAGTAAAAGTTTGAAGGAGAGTTTCAGATCTTGAAGTACAAGTTTAAAGGATAAATTTCAGAAACTAAGGTAAGATTACTGCCTATTCTTGCCTCTCTTTAAATACAGGTTTGGGGTGGAGAATTTTGTATATATCTATCAAGAACTAATGGATGGTGATAAATCCTTGAATCAATATTCTCCTATTATGCTAAAAGATTTTTAGGGATTGATAGTGGCTGCCTTATGTAAATTGTTGTTGGGGGCAGTTTCGGTATCTTGGCAAATGATGTATGAAGTTGTATTGATGTATAGAAGAAGGGTGTGGTGGTTCACCATTTGTGTAAGGGTTGTATGGGCCTACTTTCCATCAAGTGTTTAGCTACTGTTTTTTTGAGGGCCTTAATGTGGTTAGCTGCTAACATCAACTTAATCATGACTTATATTGTAGATTAGCACCCAAGACGGGAGGCTGACTCGTGACAGTTGTATTGGTCAGGAAATAAGGTATGTAGGGCTATTCGATTCCATATTCCTTGGCATGAAATTTGATACTTGCGATTAATATCAATAAGTGAATTTCCCAAGTTCTATTCCTAGTAAAGGAAACATAGTGGCAGCGTACGATCTCCAAATAGCTAACAATATTCCCCCCTCTCCTTAGTGTATAAAATTGCTTCATTATATGTTTACTACTCTATACTTGTGTAATTATCCTCCTATGTGCTGGTATAGAAATGGTATTTGTAAAAGCAAGTTTGGAGAATCCTCCTCTTAGTCAGTTGAAGTCAATTATGTCATTTAAGCTCACAAGTAATGCATTGATGTTACATAGTTCCTTATGTCATTGTTACTGCCTTGAAGTATGTTTTCATGTCTTCTACTACTGGTCCGGAGTTCCAAATATCAGAAGTGATTATGACCACCAAAATAACAATCTCAAAGATTAAAGAATCAAAGTGAAGCAATTTGTATAATTAAGGGTGGCAGCTCAGGGGCGAAAGCCTAGCATAGGCCGATCCCAATTGGTATAGAAGGGTGGCAACTCAGGGGCGAAAGCCTAGCATGGGCCGATCCCAATTTGTGTAATTATGAGGACCGCATCCCAGGGGTTAAAATGCCTAGCATGGGTCTTCCTCTTCTACCACTGATCAGCTGGTCATTCGTATCACATGCCTTATAAAGATCATAACACACAGAAAGGTAAAGACAAGAATGTAACATACACGATCCCACAAGAGTTAACAAATGTGGTCTTCTGTTCTGATTTATGCACACATATATTGATACTTGGTTTCATTAGAACTCTTATTTTATATATATTATTGCCTTACATATTCAGTACATTTTTTCGTACTGACGTTCCTCGCGGGGGCCGCTGCATTCCATGCTGCAGGTACTCCAGCTGGTAGACCTCTTTAATAGGAGCATACGACACCCAGCTACTTTTGGTGAGCTCCAGGTTGATTCGGAGCTTTACTGAGTCCTTGGTAGATTCATTTTGGTATTGTATCATAGTTATGGGTAAGGCGGGGTCTGTCTTGACCTACTCTAAGGTTTTCTATCTTTAGAGGCTTTGTAGACTTATGTATATGGTTTAGTTGTGTCTTAACAGGTTGTGGCCTCAACGGCCAAGTCTTGTATATAAGTTGTGGATCTACTTATGTTGGTTCGTAGCGTTGCATCCTATGTGAACTTGTCACAAGATTGTCATAGTTATATGCATTGTAAGTACAAGTTACGTGCTAGTTCTCTCGGGCCTTTAGGGCATCGGGTGCCTGTCCGTCTTAATGGGATTTGAGGCGTGACAAAAGTGGTATCAGAGTAGGTCATCCTAGGGAGTCTACAAAGCCGTGTCTGTGTAGAGTCTTGCTTATGGATGTGTTGTACACCACATTTATAAACAGCAGGCTATGGGACATGTAGGAGTTGTCTCATTTCTTTCATTTCTTAGATCGTGAGATAGAACCAGTGTTGTAGGCAAATCATATATTATTTCTAAATTGTTTTATTATAGCAAGGATGCCGGTTACGAGAAGGATTAAAAGTACTGGTAAGCGAGTAGATGTGGCTGCCCAAGAAGGGACCAGCCAACCACCACCTAGTCAAGTTGTTCAAGGTGAGGCACAAAATGAGTTACTATCATAGACTTCCCCGACACCTCTATCTCTAGAAGATATAAGGAGGGAAGCTGAACCTCAAGAACCCCCTATTAATGCTACCGAGCAAGATTTGAGGACCTACGGTGCGTGAACCCCATCCGTAGGTCTCCCTAAGTTGGCCAACTTTCTTGAATCAAAGGGTATTGGGGGTTAGACTTAATGTTCAATTCATGGAATCCTGAACCATGAGTTGCAACAATATTTCTACGGGAGCCTAGATTAGGTCAACAAGGGTGTGGCAGACCAAATCATTCGAAGAAGAATCATGCAACAACCGTTTGATATAGCATCTACTCTTCTTGATGAGATAACAAAAATCAATTGTGTTTGGTACACTGTAGAAGATCAAGTGTCTCCTTTGAACTTTGGGATGACAAAAGAGCAAACTGAAAAAGAACCAAGAGCTAGATGAAAACATAGCCAAGATGATGACCCAAATTGACCTATTGACGAGACATGTCATGGGAAGTGGTTCAAAGGTTGTTAATGTGGTCGGAGTTAGTGGAGTAAATCCTGATGAACCTCTCTTTGAAGTTATGTACAATAAAGAAGTGCATTTCTTAGCAAATCAAATAGGAGGTTTCAGTCCAAACTATCCAATGCCGGATGGGAGTCGAGGTTGGAACATGGATCGTGATGACGGCTTGAGAGATTGGGATAGGGAATGGAGTGACAGTGGTACGGATTTTATAGAGTGGGACAGTGACAAAGAGCGATACATACCTCCCCATGAGCGTCGACAGCCATAAGAGCCAAGGGTTGATCCTAAAAATTTCTGCATCGAAGATATGCTTGCATGCATTCTCAACAAAGTGGAAGGATAGAACAAGGTGCTAAAGGAAATGAAAGATGATGCCACTTCTCTGAAAAAATAGTTATCTCACATTCGATATCGATTACACAGCTGGAAACACATATGGGTCAAATCTCGACTCATCTAAATCAAAGACCAAAATGAGGATTGCCGAGTGATACCTTGGTTAACCTAAAGAATGAAGCTTGAAAGCATGTCTTCACCGTGCCACGACATTAAATAAGGCGCTTATTGAGAGGCAACCCAAGTATTAGTTTTAAATTTTATTGTTTGAATAAAGGTTGTTAGATGTGCAGGTTGAAAATTCAAAATTTGGGAGAAATAGGCAATTAGGTGAACTCTGGTACTAGACGGCGAGTCATGGAACAGGTCGGCGAGCCCAATGTGGATCGCTTTTTTAATCAACCAATTGGTTGTAGTTCTGGTAACTTCAGCGGACAAAGGTTTCATTCGGTGCATTGCCGAATGGGTCGGTGACCTAAGTTATCATCGTGACTGAGGCACGAATTGAAGGGTCAAAAAAGGTCTTTAACCATTTTAAATTCAAAACAGCCCTTAATTTTGAATTTTTTGACTCTTACACTCTTACACTTCAAATTTAGGTCATACTTTAATTGGTATTTTCGTGTGGTGATCATTTGCTTGGTAGAAATTTGCATTTTGCTTTCGTATTTGCTCGATTGATTTTTGCTTCTGTCTATTGATGCTTATCATGACAAACAACACTAACCTACGGTATGAGTGTCTATGATCGTCGATAGTATAGTAACCCAACTAAAGGTTGGGGTTGTGTCCTAAGGGAGTTGTTTTGAGAATTTATAGAAAAATAAAATTTACCTCTAACTAGTCGTAGATAAAGACATTAACGAATAAAAACATAGTAAATTAAAGGGGGTGACACAAAAGTGTCAAATATCAAATGGGGGTTTTGTCACAAGTAGTAAAAATAACAAAAATTAACAAGAAAATCAAGTATGGGGAAAGGTTCTTGGGGTGTGACCGCAATAAAAGTTGAGATAAATCGTTGGGTACATGCTTTCAATAGGAAATGTGCAAGATAATAGTGACTAGGCTAAGGTTTAGATGGAAATAAGTTCTCTCTCGGGCAACTTACCTCGTTTCAAATGGGTTCCTCTCGGACACCCATTTGCTGCATGAAGACCAGCCTACGCCTTACCCTACTCACCCTCTCGAGCTAAGTGTTTGGATATGGGACTAGGGCTCACCCTCTCGGACTGAACCTCATGTCGACCCACTCCTTAGGCCATCAGTCTAGTGGTCTTGGTTTCGTAACCTCCCTCTTGGGCAAGCCGAAAACACATGGGTGGTTTTGTAATTGCAACTACAAACCCATTAAATTAAACCACAACCACTAGGTGAAATCACCATTAAAATACATCTAACCTATCAACAAGCAAGACCCAACAACAATATCAACACATATTTGCTAAATCACACCCCAAGAATGGGGGTTTTCAACCACACATCAAGAAATAACAAAATACACCTAAAATGGCACTAAAATCAAATGGGTATAAGAAATTAAACCTTGATTTAAGCAAAGAAAGAAGAATGGCGAAGACCCACTTCCAACTTGGGAAAGATGAAATGCTTATCTCTTCATGTCTCCCACAAAACCCTGTTCAAACATGAGAGAAAAATATCTAAAAGGTACTATTCTATTATGAAAATTATAATAACGATTCCGGACTTCTAAAATTAATAACTAGTTTAGTATTTATAGCCATAAGAAATTAGTGCTGGCGAATAGCTCGGTGAAATTAGTCTAGTTCGCCGAGTGACTCAGTGACTCGCCCATCATATGTCTCATCGCCGTTTAGTGCTTGCCTTCAGTATCTTTACGTTCTGGACCATTGGGCGGTATAGTACTGCTTCGTGGAACTATTCGGCGAAGCACCGACTGCTCCTTTCATCACCTTTTTTATCCTCTTCTTTCAGGGCTTCGCACACTGGAACAAATGGCAGAGTCTGTCCTTTTGGTGAATCGCCAAAGGTTCTTGGCGATGCTCATGCTTCAACTTCTTCATTTTTTTCAGCCCTTTTGTTCCTTTTTACGCCTAAGTGTCCATGCTTCCACTAAAACTTCAAATACCTAAAACTTAAGAGTTTTCATCAGATATTGAGACAAAATGAGCATTCAAGGACACTATTTCCATCAAAATAAAGCCCTAAATGAGTCCAATTCGTGGAATCATCATCTATTTTTGAGGTTATTGTCCCGAGCTTGACTTGATTTATTCTCATTTGTGATGAATGCTCGTATTATTGTTGGATATATTGCATGATCTTGAATAGTTGTATGATTTTTAATAGAGGGCTATTGTAGTATCATGTTAACTTTTCTGTTTAGCCCCTAATTGTTGAATTTCGTGTTTAAATTCCATGAAATGGTAGGTGTGTAGTGGTAGCATGTTCAGTTTGGTGTGGGTAAAGTCTGAGTTACCCCAATTGTATCAATTTACTGCATTTGCCCAATGATAGACCTAGTGACATCATTCTTAAGGACAAAAGTCGTTTATTGGTCAATTTTAGACAAATTAGGGGAAGTCTCAGTACCCTAAGATCGACATCAAAAGGGATATGGGTTTAATTTCTTAGAATAGGGGTTTAATTTCATTGTCGTGGGTTGTGTGTTGAAAACTAAAGGCCAGAGTCAAAGTTGGCACGAGAGACTAGTCGGCGAGCTTAGTCGAGCTCGCCGAATGACTCGACGGTTCACCAACTGACCCCTTCATCCTCTTTTTGATCTTACTTTGTCCTAATTGGATTCTAGAACATTCGGAGATATGCCTGAGATAGTCGAGTTTACTCTGCGACTCATTGATGTCTTTGTGATCGCCCTTTTCTAGACCCAAATCTTGGTAAAATATTGTGTAACATTTTGTGAGCCACCTTTGGTTCGCCGAATAAGTTCGGTAAATCACTGATTGACCCTGGACCTCACTGACTTATGTTGATTTTTGTGAATTTTTGTTTTGTTACTTTCGACGAGCTCGATAAAGCTCGCCGTTAGCGACTCATCAAACTAGTCAGGGAGTTTTTCTGCTGTCACAACCCATGGGTACCTTCTAGATGTAATGTCGTGTATAAAACCCTGAATGACTCCATCCAATCCACTTAGTACATCATAACATAAAGTAATAGAACAATAAAAAATAAAACAACATTTAATTCAAAAATAGTTTTCTAGAAGAGCGGAAGTCTAACTCATGTCACAACATAGACATCTATTACAATCGAATGATAGTGGGCCTAGCCCATACATCATGTTGAAAAAGCAAATACGAAAGAGAAACTACAATAACAAAGTCCGTCCTCGAACCATAAGGACTCACCAAGGTCGGGAGAATCAAAGTCCAAGCTCTAGCCCTTAAAATGGGAACCTTGTCTGTCAAACGCTACATTTGGGAAAAATGTAGGCAAGAGTATGCGTTAGTACAAAAATTTACTAAGTATGATAGCTATGCATAAAAACATTTAAAACATGCAAAAGGGGACATTTCATTTCATGAGATGCAATTGACCAAGTAAAACATGTTATAAGAAGGTTAGAAAGTAGAAGTCATAACATCATGGTCAATATAAGCTAAATCAACATTAAAACTTTGAACACATGTGAGATACTTCTTAAAGTAACCTTAGTTCATTAATAATCCTGTTGTGGGAAAATTTGCCTTAACCGACATAGAGACCGTGTGGGATATAACATGATCCCCAGTGTCTCCCACACCG
Source organism: Solanum verrucosum (assembly GCF_900185275.1). Taxonomy (NCBI): domain Eukaryota; kingdom Viridiplantae; phylum Streptophyta; class Magnoliopsida; order Solanales; family Solanaceae; genus Solanum; species Solanum verrucosum. The sequence continues at coordinate 937,600 of NW_026020177.1, forward strand.
AAAAGGATTGTTCTACTTGCCTAAGGTAGAACCATGAACTTCTAGCTTAAGTGGATCCACTAGCTAATCAACCTATGAGGGCACATAGGTTAAGGGATAAAGAGATTGCTACTAGAAACCCGACCTCTACTGGCAGGAGACTTCCATGTCATGAGACTTCTTCTAGAAACTCAGCCTCTACTAACGGGAGAGTTTCCATCTCAATGTTAATATCCACTCGGTGCTAAGCATAATTCCCACAGAATAGTATTTTCTTACTTGTTCTCATTATCCATGGAAAGACATGGCATCTTGTCAATACAAGCTAGTTCATTACGATATCTCTTATTGATTGATTCAATCAGGTGAGAATAGTCTTTCAACCTAAGAATCCTTTCTATGTGAGAAAACTTTTCACATCATACTACTATGTGTTTATGAGAATAGCCTTTCACAACACAACATAAAACATCATCAGTTTGGCACTTTACTCTCAAAGCCCTTAACATTTTCATAGATTTCATAAGATCGTGCATAAACTCATACTTTGCCCTTTCAAGGTTCAAAGCTTACTTTCAATCACCAAATCTATAATTAAAGCATTAGATAGGAATTTTATCATAAATTCATGTAATTCTATTAGTTCATACTTTAGATCATAAAACTCCTCTTTCATAATCAACAACCCACATCAAACGATCACAATTTGGAAAACATTGGGGTTTGCATCGGTTCATAGGGGAAACATCATAAAAACATTGTAAATCATCAATTCATGCATATTTAAACATAATTAAATCATTAAGATCAACAATTAAAAGAACCCATGTTGTTTGAAGAAAGCCCTAGCTAATTGGGGGAATTCTACCATTTGAAATAGAGGAAATTGGGGACTCCATGAATGAAATAGATTCATGGATGAAAACTACAATACTTTAATCCAAATGCTAACCTTCAATAGAGAAATTTTACCCATACCTTGAAACCCAATGTGCAATCTTCTTCTTCTTCTTCTTCATGTTTTCTGGAAAGAGACTATTTGGAAGGAGATTTGATATCTTTTGGCGAATTTGGAATAATGAATTAAATGGGGTGAATTTTGGGGTAAAAAGTCTTATATAAGGGTTCTAAATATAGGCAAAACGACATAGTATAAGAATTAATTAATTAGTAAAAGACCCAACTACCCCTGAAAATTGGTTGACAGCAGTGACCCACGACTCACCACCGACGAACCGTTGGTGGACCTACGGTCCATCCTACACGTTCGTGGTTGGGTGTTCTGGGACTTGATTTTGGGGGATTCGAACTACGAACCGTGGACCCACCTATGGTCCTTAGGTCCAGTCGTGGTCTTAGGCCTAGATAAATTTTTGGGTGGCCAACCAACGAACCCCACATATGGTTCGTGGGTCCACCTACAGACCGTCTGTGGTCTTCGTAGGTAGCACTTGTAGGTCCTAAATTTTTGGTTCATTACGCTCTTTCAGATACATGGTGTTACAACTACAAATATTAAACACTAATATTTTGTTAACCTATTTGTAATGTATTGGTTCGTTAGGTGTGGTTTTGCAGATATGGCAAGACCCAAAGTTCCCGATAGGAACCAACCACCCCCAAAGAGAGCACGGGGAGTAGTTATCTCTGAGGGAGTTGCCCCAACATGAGAAACACAGCCCAAACTTTTTTCCGACGGGGAAATGTATAGGTAAATAAAAGGGTCCTAGAGAGCTGAGTCAGGTTGAGAGCAGCTTCGATTGCTTGGGAATCTATGACACCTACCTCACCACGTCATAATATGATCTTGAAGATAGCTCGCGGTCTAGACCACTAGCCTTGTGTCCGAGATAGAGGATGGTCAGACTCTTTATAGGCGACGAGCTAAGTTGCAGTCCAAAGCACTACGTAATCCGGCTAGACTATTGGTTACTCCGACACCACCTCTTTCTCAAGCATAGACTGTTGAGAAGATACCACCAGTGCCCCCGAAACAGGCACCTCAACCTCGATCGATGAACAAACTGAAGGTTGCCGGGTTGAGCATGATTCTAGTAGAAAAGAGGTTGTCTACAGATGAAGTGGTGGATAGGTATCCAAATGTGTGGGACACAATTTGGTTCCACATGTTTGAGAGATTCACACAATCCCGAGGCTATTACATACGTCCTTGCGTCTGGGAGCTCTACACATATGAGAAGTTGGTTCCAAGGGGAAAGAAGAAGGCCAGCCCATTCGCACCGGTTGATCATGTGGTGGTGCATGGTAAAATGGTTAAATGCAGCACTACATACATTAATTAGGTGTTGAGTTGTACCATGAGTGTGAATCATTTCTTGGAGGACCGGATACAAAAGAAGACCCTAGATAACCTAAATGGGTAACGACTCCTTTGGTTTTTGATATTACAGTGCCATGGATCAAGCCACGCGTCCAGATTGAGAAGAATGACCTAAATGTAGTTGCACGGTACTGGTTTAGATTCATTAGCAACACAATAATGCCATCCCAGAATGAGTGAATTCTCCAGCATCCAAAGGCAGCTTTGTTAGGTTATATTATCGACTGGGATTGACTGAATTCCAGGTTGATCATTGAGCAAGAAATGGCCATGAGGGACAAGTAGAGCCAGACATCGCTCTCTTTCCTGGTGCTGATCATGGAATTGTGTCGGCATGCTCGATGCCCTTTGTGGTGAAGATGGATGCGGAAGTGACTTCTACTGACATACATTTCCCCAGTTTTTTATGTAGATATGCTTGACACTGATACAGTCCCTCCAGCTTAAGTCGGTGAGCCTTCAGGTACCCCTAGTACTACTCATATTGCTCATTCTTTGTCTTTTACTACTACTGTTGCTCCCCCTATTGACACAAGCGATGCTCTACAAGATGGGTCATCTAGCCAAATTAACCGATGTACGTGCTTCACGGGTCGAGGCAGTTGTCCCTGGATTAATTGAAATGGCTATTACTGCTGCCTTAACTCCTATCCGAGATGAGTTGCCAGAGAACTGGGAGTTGATCACCTCACATGCCCTAGCCTTAGAGGCCCTCACAGTACGAGTTGAGGCATGTGAACATTGAGGTCGCAAGTCATCCGATGTCACGACCTTGAGAGTTGATGTTTCTAGTTTAGACATGACGTCGATGAGCTAGAATCCATAGATTTTTCTATGTTGTTCGGAATGATAGACCTTCCCGAGGATCTAAGTACAGAGATGTCGGCCATTTCTGAGATCCCCTAGCTACTACGACTGGAGATGCTGCTATAGCTGATGATGATGCCTAGTGAGCGCTCCTGAGACTGATGATGAGGTGCATGGGACCCGTAATGTAGTTGTGTACATGGAGGATCTAGAGGGTGAGATAATGAGATGGCCATGGAGGCCTCTCTTAGGGACAGTTCAATGATTCGCTCTAGTGGAGCAAAGAATGGAGATGAGCCGGACACTGATACCCAGATTGAGAGACCCCAGATGTGCAGCGTTCATCTCAAGCATAGCCTGAAAGGGGGATCTTGACACTCTTTTAGTTTTATTTTTGAGATAGGTTATTTATTTTACTTTGGGGACAATGGTAGGTTTTGTTTAGTGGGGTGAGGTATCTTCATGCCTGCCCCTTTTGGGTTTCATTTACCTTTTTGGATGCCTATTTTTGAGACTAACGGTTTTGGTTTTTAATGTGAATGTTTGTTTTTTATCCGAATTAAATTTCATCTCTTGATTTTTGTGTTGTAACTGTGTGGTTGTTCTCTTGCATATTTGAGTATCGGTAACGATCAATACCGATTACTTGAATAGTGCTCTTGCTTGAACGATATATTTGTGAAATACCAATGAGGTAAATTTGAGTTGCATAAGTCATGTGTGAACTCATAAATCTTATTGTGACTAGACGATTGTTGAAATGAGTTTGGTTATTATTGTTGCACGCTAGCTAAATTTGTAGATATTTATGATTGTGTTAAATGTCGGGTGTTGTAAGGTTGTCTTGAAGTATGTGCTTTGTGATACCTAGAACTTTCCCGTGTTGTCCAGTTGACTAATGTAGACGAATGATACAGATGATCTTATGTAACACCTCAAACTTAAATAGAGGGTTTAACATGTTAGAACATCAAGGTGTCACCCCTCAAGGACTTCCCAAAGCCCATGAAGTGGCCCCTAAAAAACTGCCCAAGAAAGTGACCTACGATAGGACCCACGCCCCATGGGTTGGTTGACACCTTGTGGTAAGGGTCCGTGGATCCAAGACTTTATTGTCAACACGCAGAACCCAAACCACGGTTGACCAGCAAGGACCGTGGATCTACCCACGGCCCATAAGCGTGGTCTTGTGGATGGGACACAAAAGGGCAGTTGGGCGGTTAAGTTTAGGGGTACTTTGGGGTTTTCTGGTTTTAATTAGGATTAAGTGGTGTCGTTTTACCCTAATCTAGACCACCTATTAAAGGCTTTAGACCCCTAAATTAAGTCATTTTGAGTCATTACTTCAAGATCCCAAAAGGAACCCAATTCTCTCTCAAACATTCTCTCTCTAGGAAGTGAAGAAAAAGAAGAAGAGGGTTAAAATAGGTCAAGTCAAGTCTCCATTGTTCCAAGATTGGTAGGATTTGTAATCAAGGTATGATGACTTATTCATTCATGGATTCCTTTCATCCTTGAAGCCCCCATGTTTTCACCAATTTAGAAGATGAATTCCCCAAGTCAAACTAGGGTTTCTTCTAATGTCATGGGCTATGATTCAATGGAGTGGATTGTCATTGTTTGTGATTGTTTATGATGGAATTACATGATTTTACTATGATTATACATGTATTCATACTTAACCTTTGATTCTACAGTAAATTTGATATAGTTTGGTTTTATGCCATGAAAGGGAAAATTGAGGGCTTAGATGTGATCTTTTAGGATTGATCAATTACATTATAAATTGCTTGAGATGGAAGCACATATACATTAATTTCTAAGAGTAAAGCTTGTAGACATAAATTGACTAAGATCAAGTATGCATATGTAATTATGACTAGTAGGGCTCGAGAGTAAAGCTAACATGATGAGTTAAGACTACTGAGGCTTAGAGAGGGAAGCTATATGATTAATGTTGAATCGTAAAAAGTATTGTTGTGGAAGGTTTACTCACATGAACTATATTATGAATGTATGCATGTCTTATAAAATCTATGTAAATGTTTTAAGAACACTTTGAGAGTAAAATGTTAATGAATATGATATTGATGGTGTGTTGCTTGAAAGGACATTCTCATGAACACATAATAAACATGATGTGAAAGGTTTTCTCACATAATGAAGATTCTAAAGTTGAAAGTCTTTCTCACCTAATCAAATCTAATTATTAGCACCAAAGGGATGTTGAAATGAGATGGGAGTCTTTTACATCAGTTGAGTCCGGGCTTCCCCTGTATATCTCATGTGATGGGGACCTTCTACATCCGTTGAGTTTGAGTTTATAGTAGCAATCTTTGTATCCCTTCATGAATAGCTTGACTTCATAAAACAAGACCATGCATCGTAGCTTGAGGTAGTTGAACTCTTGGATAGCCTTGGATTGAGAAACCGTACCCTTGCAATGTAACTTGAACTAGCATAATAGAATGCTTGCATGATAGCTTGACTTGGTGAGGCCACACCACTTCATTATTTCTTGGATTGAGCAATAGTACCCTTCCTTGAGTAGCTTAGACTTGCATGAGAGTGTGTTTTGCATGATAGCTTGGTCTAGCATAGTAAGGTGCTTATCCTTGATAGCCTTGAATTGGTGAATCGTAACCATTCACGAGAAATGATGTGTCATGGATAAGTAGAGGGATACTCTACCATAACTAGTAAGAATGACTGAAGAGGGACAAGTCCCTAATAAAATTAGCATGTGTATGATGTAACAAGATTACTTGAAGGATGTATTGTAAGTATGTTTCGATATGAGATTAATTGCATGATGTATGCTTAGCTTGGATTCTGGCTATAGTTTCCTTCCTTGATATATGTGACTAAAGGTGAATGATCCCTTGTCTTTGAGAAATAAACTAAGAATGAGATAAAAAATTGATGAATATGAATAAGGGCCTAAAATGGTTTGCTTAGCATGGGTAAGATTTGTGGCGTCTTATCCATGCATTGCACAAGCATGCTTTGAGGGTGCTTATGAAGTGCCTCTTATGTTATATTGATCTAGTTGCATTAATTATGTCTATGACTATGTTGTTATCTCTTATGCGTATAGCCTATGCCTTATGTTGATATCTCTTATGATTTTGGTAAATGTCTTATGTTGACTAATACCTTTATTTTGCTTATGTTGATTATTTATGCTAACCATCATATTTAGTACATTATTTTACTAAGGCATACTCTTGCCTACATTCTTATAGAATGTAGGGTCCGACGATATTGACTTCCATTCTCGTGGCTAGGATCATAGTAAAAGCAAGCAAGTGAAGATTTGGTGAGTACTCATAGCATCGAGGACTTGATCACCTTTCCTTTTATGTCTTTCCTTTATGCTTAGATTTTTGTATGGGTTGTGTCCCAAAACCATTCAAGTATTAGATGGTTTAAGATATTGTTAAAGACTTCCGCTTCGTTCTATGAGACTTTGATTGTATTGGTAAAATGTTTTAAATTTTTGCACTTTTCTATTTTCTAATGTTATGATATGCTAAGTGGTTTGTATGAGGCCTCTCAGGTTCTTGTATGCTAAGTTACGTCTAGTGTGTACCCCTGGGTCGTGACAAACTTGGTAATCAGAGCATAAGGTTTAGAATGGTCCTAGATGTATCAAACCACGTCTAGTAGAGTCTTGATCATAAATGTGAAACGTGCCATATTTATTAATGAGAAGGATTTGGATGTTTAGGAAACTTCATTTCTTCACTTCTCTAAGTCGTGCCATAGAGTTTAACACTTTAGGTCTATCTCCTAATACGTGCACGTTGGTTTTCAGGATATGACTACTTGAAGGGCTGCTAGAATGATAGAGGGAGACAATGCTAATCAAGAGCTTCCTCCTCAGGTTCCTCTCCAAGCTCCTCCTCAAGCTCTGATTGACCTATTGAATGAGAATATAACTAATGCGGAGCTTAGGACTGCTTTCCAAGTGATGGCTCAAGTCGTGACAGAACAGGCCAATAGAGAGGTGGTAGCCCCCGTGAACCCAAATATGGGCAGATAGCGTCAAGAGTGAGGGTTTTTATGAGAATGAACCCTCCAAAATTTCATGGCTCCAAAATGGAAGAAGACCCTCAAGAGTGAGATTTATAAGGTGGTAGACATTATGGGAGTTACTTTGGCTGTGAAAGTGGAATTGGCCGCTTACCAACTCAAGGGGGTTGCACAAGTTTGGATTAACTAATGGAAAGAGGCTAGACCGGTAGGAATGGGTCCCATAGAGTGGGAGAGGTTAAGGAGTTCCTTTTTAGATAGGTTTTTACCTCTAGACATGAGAGAGGCTTTGGTTCTTTAGTTCATTAACCTTAGGCAATGTAATATGAATGTTAAGGAATATGCATTGAGTTTCACCCAATTGTCTAAGTATGCTCCATCCCTAGTGGCCGACTCTAGGTCGAGGATGAGTAAGTTCATGTCGAGAGTGTCCGATCTAGTAGTGAAAGAGTGTCTTACTTCCATGCCCATTGGTAACATGGATATTGCTCGTCTTATGACTCATGCCCAACAGATTGAAGAGGCAAAACTAAAGGGGAGAGCTAGGGAGGAAAAAAGGTCTAGAAATGATAATGGTGATTCCTCTCATGAATGCTTCGATGGACATGGTCTTTCTAGATATCAACAAAGAGTTTCCAGACGAGACTCCTCTAATGCTTTTAGGTATAATGAGGATAGGGTGTCTAACCCTACGCCGCAAGGAATTAGTAGCGAGTCCCTATAGCCTACTTGTGCTAGATATGGCAAAACACATGAGGGTAGGTGTTTGGCCGATAGTGAGGGTTGCTTTAATTGTGGTGAGAGTGACTACAAGGTGAGAAATGGTACAAAGATGAAGGCTAAGGGCAAGCAAGTTGTCTCTAATGGTTCGGATAGGAATGCTCCAAGGTAAAATAGTTTCTACGCTGTCCAAGCTAGAGGTTAACAAGAGTGTCCTCCGAATGAGACTACCAGTAAGTTTTTTATGCTTTATTTAGATTCTGGTGTTGCTTGTCTTTTATGACTTGATAGACTTGGTATTCTAGACTTTGTTGTTGTCCTTAGTGTGAATGGGTTGCATTATTCCTATGTGTATTAATTGCAGCTTAGTCATGATGAGTTTTGGTGTATGTTGATAGATTTGATTAATAGGGTGTTTAAGTAATGCCTACATGTGTTGGGTAAGTAGACTCCTCTAAAGAGTAGTAGTGTAATTCACCTTCGTTTAGAATCCTCTTGTGTAATAGATGTGAAAGCTTAGTGGTAACTTGTTCTGACCTTAGAATTGAAAGAGATGGTGCTTAGAAAGTCCACCTAGGCTTTCTCCCAAGGAGGAGATGGTGTTCATAGATAGCATGGTCGTTGAAGTGTTCTTAATGTTCATGATTTGAGTTGCTAGAAATTCTCACCTTGAGAAGAATAATGAGTTTTGGAGAGTTTAGTCTCCATTTTCTAAACCCATATGAGATCTTCGACCGACAAGTTAAGAAATACAAGAACAAGGAAGTTGTTCCATGAAAGTGTTAAGGAGGGATCTTTTAGTGCAGGTTTTTATGTTGAGGGTGCTACTTGGGAGGCCGAGGCCATTATGAAGTCCCGTTAACCTCATATATTCCTTTTACTCCTCCTTTAGCTTTAGATGATGAGTTCATCATAGTTTGTTCCTTGTTTGAAGGCATATGTGTTTTAGATATTTCCATGATTTCCCTTACATTGTGCATTTTCATTAAAAGCTTGTGTTTTTGAAAGAAAATGAGTTTGTATGATTGATTTTCCTCATGTTGTAGTGCATTTAAACTTCATGAGATGAGTTGTGAAAGATTCCATAGCTTGGAGTTGAGAGATTCATCCTTGGATGAATGTTATGAGAATAGATTGCCAATAGGCTTCATGGGATGGTGTTGAGCATGCTTTTAGCTTGGAGGTGGTACTTCCTCCTTGAACATGAGAAATGTTAGAATTGCATGCATTTTGGGTTTTTAGATGTAGTTCCTACCTTCCTTGTGATGGATTGAGCATGTTTAGTTTAGAGTTGATGATTCATCTTCGGTTGTGTGCATTTAGATGAGTTGCATGCATGATAGGTTGCTAGTCTAGAGTCATCTCCTTTAAAAAGTGCCTAGAATGCCATTCGAGGATGAATGTTCCCAAGGGGGAGATAATGTAACACCCCGAACTTAAATAGAGGGTTTAGCATGTTAGAACATCAAGGTGTCACCCCTCAAGGACTTCACAAGGACCCATGAAGAGGTCCTAAGAAAACTGCACTAGACAGTGACCTACGGCAGGACCACGCCTCATGGTAAGGGTCCGTGGATCGAAGCACTTGTTGCCAACCTGCATAATCGAAACATTGGTTGACCAGCATGGACCGTGGGTTGACCCACGGCCCATCAGCATGGTCTTGTGGATGGAACAAAATGGGGCAGTTGGGTGGTTAAGTATAGGGGTACTTTAGGGTTTTCCAGTTTGAATTAGGATTAAGTGGTATCGTTTTACCCTAATCTAGACAGCCTATATAAGGCTTTATACCCCTAAAATAAGTCATTCTAAGTCATTACTTCAAGATCCCTAAAAAACCCCAGTTCTTTCTCAAATATTCACTCTCTAGGATGTGAAGAAGAAGAAGAAGAGGGTCAAGCTAGGTCAAGTCAGTCTCCATTGTTTCAAGCTTGGTAGGCTTTGTAATAAAGGTGTGATGGCTTATTCATTCATGGATTCCTCTCATCCATGAAGCCCCCATGTTTTCCCCAATTTAGAAGATGAATTCCCCAAGTCAAACTAAGATTTCTTCTAATGTCATGGGTTATGATCCAATAGAGTAAATTGTGATTTTTTAATGATTTTTATGATGGAATTACATATTTTTAGTATTATTATACATGTATTCATGATAACCTTTGATTCTACAGTAAATTTGATATAGTTGGGTTTATGCCATGAAAGGGGAAATTGAGGGCTTAGATGTGATCTTCTAGGATTGATGAATTACCATATAGATTGATTGAGATGGAAGCACATAGACATGAATTGATAATAGTAAATCTTGTAGACATGAATTGACTTAGATCAAGTATGCATGTGGAATTATGACTAGTAGGGTTTGACAGTAAAGCTAACATGATAAGTTAAGACTAGTAAGACTTTAAGAGGGAAGCTATATGATAAATGTTGAATTGTATATTGTATTGTTGTGGAAGGTTTACCCATATGAACTATATTATGAATGTAAGTATGTCTTAAAGAATATATTTAAATGCTTTAAGAACACTTTGAGAGTAAAGTGTTAATGAATATGATATTATGTTATGTTGCTTGAAAGGACATTCTCATGAATACTTAAAGAAGATTATGTGAAAGGTTTTCTCACATAATGAAGATTCTAAGGTTGAAAGGCTTTCTCACCTAATCAAATCTAATGTTTAACACCAAGGGGATGTTGAAATGAGATGGAAGTCTTTTACATCAGTTGAGTCTGAGCTTCCCATGTATATCGCATGAGATGGGGACCTTCTACGTCAGTAGAGTTTGGGTTTCTAGTAGCAATCTATGTATCCCTTCATGAATAGCTTGACTTGGTAAGAGAAGACCCTGCATGGTAGCTTGAGGTAGTAGAACTCATGGATAGCCTTCGATTGAGAAATCATACCCTTCCAATGTAGCTTGAACTAGCATAATATATTGCTTGAATGATAGCTTGAGTTGGTGAGGCCTTACCACATCATAATAGCTTGGATTGAGCAATAGTACCCTTCCTTGAGTAGCTTGGACTGCATAAGAGTGTGCTTTTCATGATATCTTGGTCTAGCAAAGTAAGGTGATTTTCTTTTGTAGCCTTGAATTGGTGAATCATAACCATTCATGAGAAATGATTTGTCATGGACAAGTAGAGGGATACTTTTCCATGACTAGTAAGAATGACTAAAGAGGGACAAGTCCCTAATCAAAGTAGCATGTCTATGATGTAAAAATAATACTTCAAGGAAGTATTGTATGTATGTTTCTAGATGAGATTGATTGCCTGATGTATGCATAGCTTGGATTGTTGCTATATTTGCCTTCCTTGATATATTTGACTAAAGGTGAATGATCCCTTGTCTATGAGAAATAATCTAAGAATATGATCAAAAGATGATGAATATGAATGAGGGCCTAAAAGAGTTTGCTTAGCATGGGTGAGATTTATGGGGTCTTATCCATGCATTGTACAAGCATGCTTTGAGTGTGCTTATGATGTGTTTCTCTTATGATATATTGATCTAGATGCATTGATTATGCCCATGACTATGTTGTTATCTCTTATGCTTATAGTGTATGCCTTATGTTGATGTCTCTTATGATTTTGCTATACGTCTTATGTTGACTAATGCCTTCATTATGCTTATTTGTATGATTTATGCTAGCAATCATATTTAGTACATTATTGTTCTAACGCAAACTTTTGCCTACGTTCTTATCTAATGTAGGTCCAGTGATATTGATCTCCATTCTCATTATAGGATCGTAGTAGAAGAAAGAAAGTTAAGACTTGGTGAGTCCTCATAGCATCGAAGACTTGATCCCCTTTCCTTTTATGTCTTTCTTTTATGTTTAGACTTTTGTCTGAGCTATGTCCCAAGAATTTTCTAGTGTTAGATGGTTTGAGACAATGTTAAAGACTTCCGCTTCGTTCTATGAGACTTTGATTGTATTGGAAAAATGTTTTAAATTTCCACACTTTTCTATTATCTTATTTTATGATATGAGAAGTGGCTTGTGTGAGGCCTCTCAGGGTCTTGTACACTATGAAACGTCTATAGTGTACCCCTGGGTCGTGACATCTTAGGCACAAATTTTTGAGAGTGAACCAAATTGCTTTAATATCTCTTTGTGACCACCTGGCACCATTTGAGCCTAACCTTTTGGTTTTGATGAAACATGAACACAATTTGACCTCTCTCCTCCCCACCTAAAACCTTCATGGACCATTGGACTGTTTGAATAGCCAACTTAGGCAAAAAAACCTATGTTGCGGGTGTGGTGAAAAATGAGGAAAGTCAAGAAATTTGTAAGAAACTCACCCTTGAAGGATTGTGTTGAAAAGGATGGAACCCTCCATATGTTAAAAAAGGAAAAGAAGAAAGAGTTTGGAAAAGAAAGTGCAATAAACCCTGTGCATGGATAAAAGAAAAAGGGGTGTCCAATGCTTAAAAGAACTTCGGGTGGATTGTGAAAATAAAAAGGAGTGAAAGAAAAGGAGAAGAACTAAAATGCAAGTCATGCTTCATGAAGGTAAAATTCACTAAGACAAAATGATCATACATTTACCCTCAACCCCGTTATAAGCCTTGAAAGACCTTAGTGATCTTGATTGAGCTGAATGTCATGTTAATTGGAAAATACGGGCAATCATATGGGGTAGAATCATGCATGTGTTTATATTTGAAAGTGTTAGAGTTGATTTTGATTCCTTAATTATTAATAGTAATGAGCTTTTTGTAGGCATGGAATTGTTTTTGCTGTGAGGGCATTCGAATACTTTTCTTGATCTTGAATTTTCATTTGAAGAAAGCATTGTAAGCTTGAACTCTAGTGGATGATGGCTAGTCACAGTTTCAAACTTGTAGTGCACAACTGAACATTGCATGGGTAGATTGAACCTCATGTGCATTAATGTTGAGTCTCGAGCAACACTATTTGCAAACAACTCTGTTAAACTGATTGATCTTGTATTTTACTTAAGGACAAGAAAAAGTTTAAGTTGGGGTGTTGATGAGTCGGGGATTTCGACTCATTTAGGGCTTAATATTCAAAGTTTTAATGTCGTCATTGACTATTGTATGCTCTAAACTGATGTTAAAATGCTAATTTTCAGCAATGAAGGCAAAACATCAAGGAAAGGACATTACGGGGTAAAACGGAGTGAAAAAGCTGAAGAAGCTGAAGAAAAGCAAGACTGGTACTCGCCAAAGTCACTCAGCGAGTCTCCAAGTGGACCTTTAGCTCGTCAAAAGTTCCAGTGGGCCAACCCATGGATAAGATAAACTTGGTGATAGGATGGGTATTTCGGCGAATCGCCAAACTGTTCGGTGATAACATTTTAGCCCGTCAAAATTTACGGAGGAATGGGTAAAAAGGTAGGCCAAAAAGGCGAGAAGAAGAGTACTTAGTGCATCGCCGACTAGGTTGGCGAGCCCGATCTTGATCTCCTAAAGTTAGAGCAAATAGAGAATAAAAATCTAAGCCAAGGAGGCGATTGAAGGGGAATTCGGTGCATCACCGATCAGGTCCAAGCCAGAAGATGGATTTTTAAGAACGTATAAATGCAAATTTCAAAAGAAGAAAAAGTGTTCCACATTGTCCAGTTCTAGGGTTTTTATCCTCAAAATTCTAAACATTGTTTTTTGCACTTTTCGAGTAGAGATTTAGGGTTTTCTTGCTTTTCAACTTAAATTTGAGCATTTGGAGACTTGTTTATTGTTGCCCAACCTGACGGAAAACATAGTTGGTAAAAATTTCTTGCTCTTTATTATGTTTGGCTAAAACCCCCATTCTTGGGGGTGTGATTATGTAGTTGAATATTTCGATTAGCTTATGAGTGTTAACATTTACTGATTTTATTGTTAATTTGAAGTGGGTTCAATTAGTAGTTTGAATTGCAGTTGAAAATGCAATTCTAATTTTGTACCACCTCGAATAATAGACCTAGAAAAAAATTACAGAAATTTACCTAAACCAGTGAGCCACGGCAGGGTTCACAGATCGCGATAGGGTCCATGGTCGATTGACATGCCCATGGTCATGACTTGGACTTCACCAGGCCTAGAAATCATACCACAGGAACCTTTACGGTCCGTGTTCTTGACGATGGGCCGTGGTGGCATCCGTGAAGTCTAGGCAGTAGCCCCCCTAGCCAGCCCTTAGACCGCACTCCCAAGTGAAGACCACGAGGACCTTCTCGGTCCGTGGTCCTTAACACGGGTCGTGGGGTGGTCCGTTAAGGCTATCCAGTAGGCCCCCAGACCTCAGCCCAAGTGAGGACCACAGGGACCTTCACGGTGCATGGTCCTCCACACATGAAGTGGTAGGGGATCGTGGATCAGACCCTAGAACTCCCAACTCCTGCACCTCAGACCACAACCATCTTCACGGTTTGTGGTCCCTTTCACGGTCTGTGAAAGTGGCCGTGGTCAGCCCCATCAGCAGTTTATGTTAGGGGTCTTTTGGTTTTTTCCTATTTTGTTGGACACCTAAACTACGTCGTTTTAACCCTAAACTACGTAGTTTTGGTCAGATTTAGCCTAGAACTTACCTAAGTAAAAAATTTCATCAAAACATAGAAATTTAGAGTGTAAACAGAAGAAAGAGGGGACCAAACCCTAGTTGAAGAACGCAGCAAGATTCCATCTGTTCCTGCCCTGAAATCGATATATCTCTCCGTGGAATTCGTCACCAGGCATGTGGGATTTCACTAGTGGGTTTCTTTCGCCCATTAGGTCCCTAGATTTTAGTCACATTCTTGATTTCCTTATTATTATTATTATCTAGACTTAGAGTTTCTTGAATGTTAGAATTGTTTGGTTTTCCGCTGTTAGAATTATCCAAATCATATTATATCGTTATGATATTGTTTTGTCCAGATTCATGCATAAATTCAGAACCCTAGATATGTAGTTCTTTTAGTTCACGAATTATACATGCTAGGTTAGTAAATTCAGATATGTATAAACATGCTCAAATTTTGAATGCATTATTTTCAGTATATTAATGTGCATTCTTAATTTGCATGTCAGTTTTGAGCTATCAAGTACTATAGTATGACAGTCATAAAATGTTAACTACTTAATCATATGGGAAGCTTAATACCGAGTTGACTAGGGTCAGTAACCCTCAAGTCCCACAACTACGTGCCCTGTAGGTTGTAAGTCCCCTCTGTAGGCATCATTTTAGTGATCACATCAGCATGCCTCCATACCTCTGCCAGGGTAAATTGGGTCCTCTCGATGGGGTGTATACATCGGACTCCACATTTAGCTCATGTTGTTTATGTCGATTATTAGTAGCTCCCTTACAGTTCAGTAGGATTCTATTGCATTGACCATGTTACTAGTATAGATCAGTATTCAGTCTCAACATGTTATAAACTTGGTCATTGCATTCAGTTTAGCCATGTTCAGTACTTTCAGTATCATTATCATGTTATTGATTTATTGGTTGTTCAGTTCTGTTATTGTTCAGTTTTACTATATCCTACATGCTCAGTACCTTTCAAGTACTGACACATACTCTGAGCTACATCTTCTCGTGATGTAGGTTCAGGTCCTCAGCAGTCAAATCATGCATAGATTGGTTCCCGATCTTCAGTTCAGCAGCATCAGTGGTGAGTCCTCATTTTTCGAGGACTAGTGACATCATTATTTTATCATTTTTTGCTTTAGTTTCAGATTTGCTAGATCTAGCAAGGCCATGTCCCAGCATTTCTAGTCCATAGAGGCTTTATTTCAGACATAGTTAGTTTCAGCTTTATTCTTAGAGTTTGATTTCTCATTTGTACTCAAACTCATAGTCTTTCATATATTCAGATTAGTATATGGGTATTCCCCATAATTTCACTTTATTATGATTTAGTTTCTGCACAGTTTTATTGTTCAGTTTATCTCTAGTATGATCATGATAACAAGGTTAGCTTGGGGTCACTCGTGATCTTAGGTCCCGGGTTGTGTCTAGGGGGTAGCCTCGGGGTGTGACAAACTTGGTATCAGAGCACTAGGTTTAAGTGTCTTAGGATGTCTGAAAAGCCGCACTAAGTAGAGTCATTTTCATGGATGTGAAGTGCACCACATCAAATGAGAAAGAGGCTGCAAAATGTTTAGGAAAACTTCAATATCTCTGTTACACTTATTATACGTATGGTGTGATTTAATTCCTCGTTCTAACTCGACGTTTTGCATTTTCAGATCAAGCCTCCTCATAGAGCTATCCCCAGGAATGCTAAAGCTGCTCCTCCAGTCCCAGATGAGGAAGTTTCCAATGCTGAAATTCAGAACGGTATCCAATTGTTGGCTCAGAGTGTGACCAACCAGAACAATCAGCAGGTTCCAGTTCTGACGAATGCTAATGTTGGGTCAGCTACAGCTAGAGTGCGAGATTCTGTTAGGATGAATCCTCCTGAGTTCTTAGGATCGTAGACAGGTGAGGATCCCCAAAGCTTCATTGATGAGGTCAAGAAGATCTTTGGAGGGATGCAGGTAACTGGAAATGATCTGGTTGAGTTGGCATCTTACCAGGTTAAGTATATAGCTCACATTTGGTATACTCAGTGGAAGGAGAATAGGGGTACAAATGCAGCTCCTATCACTTGGGAGTGCTTTAGTGAGACCTTTCTGGATAGGTTCTTCCCAAGAGAGTTAGGAGAGGCAAAAGCTGAGGAGTTTATGAATTTGAGGTAGGGTTCTATGACGGTCCAAGAGTATGGACTCAAGTTCACCCAACTCTCTATGTATTCTCCTCACATGGTTGCTGACTCCAAGGCTCAAATGAACAAGTTCATGTATGGGGTATCCGATCTTGTGAAAACAGAGTTTAGGAATGCTATGTTACTAGAGAATATGAACATCTCTAGGCTCATAAATCATGCGCAGTAGGTTGAGGGTGATAAGATAAGGGAACATGCCAAGGGGAATAAGAAGGCCAGGACCAGAAACTATGACTATTCTCAATAGAAATCGGGTGGTGGTAATCGCTCGCAGTTTTAGGAGAAGTCTTCAACTCCAGCACCTTCATCAAATAGTGTTCCATCCTCCAAGTTCCATAATGATCAGAAAGGTAGGGTATCATGCTCTAAGAATGAAGGTAGTGCTTCAGGCACCAGAACCTACCTAACATGTCCTAAGTGTGGTAAGAACCACCCGGGCGAGTGCCATGCAAGAAAAGAAGGATGCTTTGGGTTTGGTCAGTCTGGTCATAGGTTGAAGGATTTTCCTTCTAAACAGGGTCAAGGAGGTAACAATGGTAGAGCTCAGTCTACAACTTCATCAGCACCAGCAGGTCACCCGACTCAGTAGGGTAACTTATCTTGTATAGGTGGCGATCAATGCCAAAATAGGTTATATGCTCTTTAGGCTCGCCAGGATCAGGAAAACTCTCCAGATGTAGTCACTGGTATGTTACGAGTCTTTAACGTAGATATTTATGCGTTGTTAGATCCAGGGGCTACTCTTTCCTTTGTAACTCCTTATATATAAGTCAAATTCAGTGTTAGTCCAGAAAGTCTCTCAGAACCTTTCTCAGTGTCACGACCCGGGGTTACCCCCTAGAAGTAAGACGACGTAATTAACCCTGAAGGGGTCGCATAAAAGCCCTTAGCACATTCTTAACATAAGATAATAGAAAATACGGGAAAATTTAAAACTTTTGCTATCGAAGTCATTATTCATAAAAGCAAATGGAAGACTTTCTAGACTTTGTCTCAAACCATCTAATACAACTTGTTTTAGAATAAACTCATGGGACACAACCCATACAATAGTCTTAACATGAAAACAAAATACATAAAGGTAAGGTGGGTTTCGTCCTCGAAGCTATGAGGACTCACCAAAATCTTCAACTCTTCTTGCACCTTAGAAACCTAGCCTCCAAAAGCAACTCAATCTCCTCAACCCTACATTTGATTAGAATGTAGGCAATATGCGTTAGTACCAAATGTACCAAGTATAGAAACTAGCACGACATCATAAGAGAATCTCAAATTGCTTAGTCAATATAAGACAGAAACATAAGAGATAATGATAGAAACATTATAGTCATAGCAAAATCTCCAATATAAGCATCACATGAACACAAGTCAACATAAGACATAGTTAATGAGCATAGGAGATAAATCATAACAATATAAGTACAATTGACTTGTAGTCATTAATACCATAATAGAGCCATTCTCAAGTAACCTCAAAAGCATACAAGTGCAAAGCATGAATAGCATCCCATAATACTACCCAAGCCAAGTATCCCTTTTTGGTCATCTTAATCATAGTCTAAGAACATGGTTAAGTCTTAAACCTTTCTACCATAAGGGCACCATACTTCTAAGTAACTTCAAAGCACAATTGTACAATGTATGAAAAGCATCCCATAATACCCTCCACACTAAGCATAACGTTGAAGTCATCCTAGTCATATACACCCGCCTTTGGTATCACTATTGGCTTACTTTATGTAGACAAAAGACTTAACACCTATAGTCAACCCTATCTTGGAAGGCATCTATAGCTACAATACATCAAGCATCACTTATGTAAGACAACACTCATATGGTAACCTTTAGTCATACTTGTGCAAGGCATGAGTAACATCCCATAATACTACTCATACTAAGTACTTCTATAGGTCATCATACTCATGTTCCTTAACTTAGAGACTAGCCCTATTTTTAAAGCATGGAACACTAGGAGACACTTTACTAGGTCTATTATAGTCCCTTCTTGTTTGAACCATTAGAGATACTATACTAGGTACGACTTAGTTCATCATATTGGAACTTCTAGGAAATGCTAGTTAAAGCATAATCTAAGTTCATTAAACTTGAACTCTTGGAGATGCTGCTTAAAGCAAGATCTCAGTTCATTATAAGGTTGGACCCTATGAAATACTTTTTTTAGCATGTCTAGGTTCATTTATCATTATGGACTCTACGAGGCCTTATTCAAGCATATCTAAGTCCATTTATATTTTGAACATTATGAGGTCCTTCACTAACTTGTCTTAGTTCCTGATTACTTAGAACCCTAGGATATACTTCATTAACTATGTCTTAGTTCATTAAGGTTGAACCCTAGAAAATGCTACTTAAGGCATAATCTTAGTTCATTAAGGTTGAACAATAGGAAATACTACTTACGACATAATCTTAGTTCATTAAGTTTGATCTTTAGGAGATGCTCCTTCAAGCATAATATTAGACCATTATTTGCATTGGACTCTAGGAGATGCTACATTATGCATAATCTTAGACCATGTGGTTTGAACTCTAGGAGATGCTACATTTAGAACAATCTTAGTTCATTACCAATCTTGGTTAATTGGAATATAACCTTAACTGACATGAGAACATAATCTCAACTGGTGTTACCTACACCATTAAGGGTTGGTCCACTTGCCAAGGTAGGACCGGTTTGTTAGCTTTGTTGGATCCACTAGCTAACTACCTACAGGGCATTTAGTTAAGGGATACAAAGATTGCTACAAGAAACCCAAACTCCACTAGGTGAGACTTCCATCTCATGAGACACACTTGGGGAAATCAATACTCTTTTAGGTGAGAGATCCCATGTGGGAAGCCCAAACTATATTATGTGGGAACCTCCATGAAAGCCCAAACTCAACTAGGTGGGAACCTCCATCTCATTTCAATATCCTCTCACTGCTAGTCATAAGTCCCACAAGATAATCATGAATATCTACTTGGATTCAAGTTAATGGAAAGGTATTCTTGATCACCAACACATGCAAAATACCTCTTTTAGACCATGTGTGAGCAACTATAAAAAATTCATGACCTAGATACAAAGGCTTTCTAGCCTTAGGTTCAATTAGTTAGGATAAGTCCTTCAACCCTAGAACCATTACTATGTGAGAGGTCTTTTATGTTAAGTTCATATTCATTTTTAGTATCATGTCTAGAATTCTCCATTAGACAAGGATATTATCATGACCTTAGCGATCCTACCACTTTCGACCATCTATGATTCATATGGTGAATTAAGTAGGTAAAGGTCTCTCAACACAATCATATTCATTAGCCTTGGACTCATATGTAGGTTTTACTCTCAAAACCTTAGGATCTAAAGTTAATCATATTAGCTTCTTGATTAAGCCCTAATGATCATTATTCATTACTATGACTCCTCATTCTCAATGACTCTACATCATGAAAGCATAATATGAACCTAGATTACTAGACATTCAATCACATTCTTTAATACTAGGCGATTCTAGTCATTATTTGCCTTAAATGTTAAATTTCATCTTTACAAGTCAAGATCAATCATGTAGTATAGAGTCTATTTTAATTCATGTCTAGGTATTCCTAATCTTGATCAATTACTACACACTACATTGATTTAGGAAGATCACTCATGGACCTTCAATTTCACCTCTAATGGCATCAACCCACAAAGATCACATTCATCAATTTAGGTTAGGGTTCATCATAGAAATCACATGAATTCATCATAATATCATTAAACAAAGCTAAATCAATCACAATTAGTTATTATCCACTAGATTGGACTCATACCCAAACCCTACCCACAACGTAAGAACAACCCTAGTTAGAATTGGGTTCTTGACCTCACAATTGGGGGATAACTAAGGGGGATCCATGGGTGGATGAACCCATGTATGAATAAGATTCAAATACCTTCAATAAAATCCCTAAACAAATCTTGAATCAATGAGGAAAATCGCCCAAGGTTGCTTCCCTCCTCTCTTCTCTTCTTCTTCTTCTTCTTTTATTCTAGAGAGAAGATTTTTGGAGAGAGTTTTGGGGTCTTTAGATGAATGAGTTAAAGTGATTAGTTTAGGGTCTATTAAATATGTATAGGAGGTTAATTAACTAACTAATCTCCCCTCCTAACCCCTAAACTAATTACTAAACTAACCCTCAACTCCTCACTTAAAACTAAACTACCAAAAATAGGCAGCACCTACGAGACCCCTATCCACGGACCGTGGATGGGTCAAATGGACGTGGTTTGGTGTCGTGGTTTGGGTCAGAGACTCAAATTTTGCAGGGTGTTGCAGGCCCTGACCTACACCTATGAACTACGGGGTATAGGTTGATCTAAGGGGCATCATTTGGTCTCGTGAACCAAGCTGTTTTGATAGCTTTTTTGGCAGTGTTGGGTTCCTTCTCAAGGACCCCTTGGGTGGTCCTTGGGGAGTCGTACCTGGATGTTTAACCCCTAAAAATGTCATTCTAAGCATGGGAACCATTTATCTTGATTTAAACGCTCATACAACACTCAAAAACTCCACTACAAGACCCTACAACACACTAGTTCAACTCACCAGTTTCCGGGGTGTTACATTATCCCCCACATGGGAACATTCATCCTCAAATGACAGTTTAACACTTCTTAAAGTCTAAAATATAACTTAGCAGCCCATTATGCATGCACTACATCTAGTATGCACACAACCAAGGAAAACTTCAATTCAAAACCAAACTCACTCAAAGTAACTCAAGGGAGTAGGACTACTTCTACCAACCCAAAAATGCATCAAATTCTATATCTACTCTTTTAAAGGAGGAACTACCATCTCCTACCTAAGACATGCTAATCACATACTCATGGAGCCTAAATGCACATTACTTCTCAAAAGCATCCATTCATTAAGGAAATCTTTCAACTCCAAGTAGGGCATGCTCACTACTCAACTCATGAAGGATATATGCAAGTCTTCAAATGCACTACAACAAAAGAGAAACAACAATGCATATAAGGAAATCATGGCAACACATAAAGTACACAATAACCCTACTAGATAGGCACACTATCCCCACTTGGGAGTAAACCTACACAATATTTTCTAAATATCATATATGCTAAAATAACATCAAAATCCAACATGACAAGTCATAAAAGACCAGAAATTTGGAAATTTTACTAAAGCATGAAACACATACCGGAAGGGACATGAGAAGATCACTCTTGATCTTCTCTAGATTGGAGAGCATAAAACCTATGATTACTTGGGAGCCTTGGACTTTTCCTCCCTCCCTTTAGCCCTAAGGATTGGACGATCTCTCTTCTTATGACCCTCATCACCACAACCATAGCACCCTTCCTTTCCATCTAGACACTCACCATAATGCTTTCTCCCACACTTGGAACAAGTAGTGTTAAGCAACACAGATTCACTATTACTTCCTCTTAGAGGCTTGGGTTTAAACACCCTCTCTTGGTTGGAAAGTTTTTGTTTGGTCTTAGGTTGATCATATCCCTCAGAGCTAGAATTGGAGAAATCCCCATCATCGGTTCTAGGTCTCTTAACTTCCCTATTATTCTTCCAAAGCCTTAACTCCTCAACTTGTTAAGAATGCACCATCAATCTTGAGATATCCTGGTTGTCATGGAGCATTGCCGCTCGGCATTCTTCTTCAATAGCATCAGACACATCGGTGACAAAATGACTCATCTCATCCGTTGGATTAGAAACCAAAGAGGGGGAATATTTGGAAATCTTACTGAATTTCAAGGAGTATTCTTTGACACTCATACCTCCTTGGCGAAGGTTGATGAAATCTTCAACTTTGGCTTCCCTCTTCTCACGAGGGAAGAACCTATCAAGAAAGGCCTTCATGAATACTTCCCAACTTATGGGACCCGCCCTTGTAGGCCTATTGTCCTACCATTGCGTGTACCACACTTGGGCCACGTCTTTCAATTGATACCTGACCAACTCAAATTTCTCAATGGAAGTGACCACCATTGCCTCCACTATCTTGTAGACATCCTCTAAAAACCCTTGTGGGTTCTCATTAAATTTGGAACCCAAGAAGATAGGAGGTTTCATCCTAGTAAAATCTCTCAACTATGAGGCCATGGTACTCACATTGGGATCTATCTTAGGCGTAACTTCTCGGTTGGCTTGAGCCGTTAGGGCTTGAGCTTGATTGGTGACGGCTTGAGTTTAAACCATCATGAGTTGGGTTAAAGTTTGGAAGGCCCCCCTTATCTCCACATTAGACATGACCCCTTCATCATTAGGAACTTGAAGAGGAACTTGGAGAGGAACCTCTTGCTCCTCATCATCTCCCAAATTTCTCCTAGCATTAGCACTTGTATTGGCCATACCCTGGAAAACCATAGGGCACGGATTAGAAAAAGGCCTACTAAGGCCAAACTCTATGGCACGACTAATAGAATGAAGAAGTGAGACTTTTCCTAAGCATCCAATAGCCTCCTATTAATAAAATGTGTCGCAACTCACACCCATGAATAAGAAACTACTTAGAAGTGGTTTGAGACAATCCTAAAATTTATCCCAAAAACTTATGATCTAATACCAAGTTTGTCATGACCCAATGTTACCCCCTAGAAGTAACATGGTGTAATTGACCCCGAAGGAGGTCGCATACAAGCCCTTAGCACATTCTTAACATAAGATAATAGAAAATACAGGAAAATTTAAAACTTTTACAATCGAAGTCATTATTCATAAAAGCAAATGGAAGACTTTTTAGACATTGTCTCAAACCATCTAATAAATTTTTTTTAGAATAAACTCTTAGGACACAGCCCATACAATAGTCTTAATTTGAAAATAAAAGACATAAATGTTAGGTGGGTTTTGTCCTCGAAGCTATAAGGACTCACCAATATCTTCAACTCTTCTTGCACCATAGAAACCTAGCCTCCAAAAGTAACTTAATCTCCTCAACCCTACATTTGATTAGAATGTAGGCAATATGCGTTAGTACAAAATGTACCAAGTATAGAAACTAGCAGAACATCATAAGAGCATCTCAAAATGGTTAGTCAATAAAAGACATAAATATAAGAGATAATAATAGAAACATTATAGTCATAGCAAAATCTCCAATATAAGCATCATATGAACACAAGTCAACATAAGGCATAGTTAATGAGAATAGGAGATAAATCATAACAGTATAAGTACAATTGACTTTTAGTCATTAATAACATAATAGAGCCATTCTCAAGTAACCTCAAAAGCATGCAAGTGCAAAGCATGAATCGCATCCCATAATACTACCCAAGCCAAGTATCCCTTTTTGGTCATCTTAATCATAGTCTAAGAACATGGTTAAGTCTTAAACCTTTCTACCATAAGGGCACCATACTTCTAAGTAACTTCAAAGCACAATTGTGCAATGTATGAAAAGCATCCCACAATACCCTCCACACTAAGCATAACCTTGAAGTCATCCTAGTCATATATACCCGCCTTTGGTATCACTATTGGCTTACTTTATGTAGACAAAAGACTTATAACCTATAGTCAACCCTATCTTGGAAGGCATATATAGCTACAATACATCAAGCATCACTCATGTAAGACAACACTCATAAGGTAACCTTTAGTCATACTTGTGCAAGGCATGAGTAGAATCCCATACTACTACTCATACTAAGTACTTCTTTAGGTCATCATAGTCATGTTCCTTAACTTAGAGACTAGCCCTCTTTTTAAAGCATGGAACACTGGGAGACACTTTATTAGGTCTATCTTAGTCCCTTCTTATTTGAACCCTAAGAGATACTATATTGGGTACAACTTAGTTTATCATATTGGAACTTCTAGGAAATACGACTTAATGCATAATCTCAGTTTATTAAACTTGAACTCTTGGAGATGCTACTTAAAGCATGATCTTAGTTCATTATAAGTTTGGACCCTATGAAATACTTTTTTTAGCATGTCTAGGTTCATTTATCATTATGGACTCTACGAGGCCTTATTCAAGCATATCTACGTCCATTTATATTTTGAACATTATGAGGTCCTTCACTAACTTGTCTTAGTTCCTGATTACTTAGAACCCTAGGATATACTTCATTAACTATGTCTTAGTTCATTAAGGTTGAACCCTAGGAAATGCTACTTAAGGCATAATCTTAGTTCATTAAGGTTGAACAATAGGAAATACTACTTTAGGCATAATCTTAGTTCATTAAGTTTGATCTCTAGGATATGCTACTTCAAGCATAATCTTAGACCATTATTTGCATTTGACTCTAGGAGATGCTACATTATGAATAATCTTAGATCTTGTGGTTTGAACTCTAGGAGATGCTACATTTAGCACAATCTTAGGTCATTACCAATCTTGTTTAATTGGGATATTGCCTTAACCGACATGAGAACATAATCTCAAATTGTGTTACCCACACCATTAAGGGTTGGTCCACTTGCCAAGGTAGGACCGGTCTGTTAGCTTAGTCGGATCCACTATCTAACTCCTTACGGGGCATGTAGTTAAGGGATAAGAAGATTGCTACTAGAAACCCAAACTCCACTAGGTGAGGCTTCTATCTCATGAGACACACTTGGGGAAATCAATACTCTTCTAGGTGAGAGATCCGATATGGGAAGCCCAAACTATACTATGTGGGAACCTCCATAAAAGCCCAAACTCAACTAGGAGGGAACCTCCTTCTCATTTCAATATCCTCTCGGTGCTAGGCATAAATCCCACAAGATAATCATTAAGTCTCAACTTAGACTCAAGCTAATGGAAAGGTGTTCCTGGTTACCAACCCATGTAAAATACCTATTTTAGACCATGTGTGAGCAACTATCACAATCCATGACCTAGGAAAAAAGGCTCTCTAGCCTTAGGTTCAATTAGTTTGGAGAAGTCCTTCAACCCTAGAACCATTACTATGTGAGAAGTCTTTTATGTTAAGTTCATATTCATGTTTAATATCATGTGTAGAATTCTCCATTAGACAAGGATATCATCATGACTTTAGCGATCCTTCCACTTCCTACCATCTATGATTCATATGGTGAATTAAGTAGGTAAAGGTCTCTCAACACAATCCTATTCATTAGCCTTGGACTCATATGTAGGTTTTCCTCTCAAAACCTTAGGATCTAAAGTTAATCATATTAGCCTTTTGCTTAAGCCCTAATGATCATTATTCATTACTATGACTCCTCATTCTCAATGACTCTACATCTTGAAAGCGTAATATGAACCTGGTTTAAAAGACATTGAATCACATTCTTTAATACTAAGTGATTCTAGTCATAATTTGCCTTAAAGGTTCAAATTCATCTTTACAAGTCAAGATCAATCATGTAGTATAGAGTCTAGTTTAATTCATGTCTAGGTATTCCTAATCTTTATCAATTACTACACACTACATTGATTTAGGAAGATCACTCATGGACCTTCAATTTCACCTCTAATGGCATCAACCCTCAAAGATCACATTCATCAATTTAGGTTAGGGTTCATCATTAAAATCAGATGAATTTATCATAATATCATTAAACAAAGCTAAATCAATCATAATTAGGTATTATCCACTAGATTGGACTCATACCCAAACCCTACCCACAATGCAAGAACAACCCTAATTAGAATTGGGTTCTTGACCTCACAATTGGGGGATAACTAAGGGGGATCCATGGGTGGAAGAACCCGTGTATGAATAAGATTCACAGACCTCCAATCAAAGCGCTGAAAAAAGTTTGAATCAATGGGGAAAATCGCCCAAGGTTGCTCCCCTCCTCTCTTCTCTTCTCCTTCTTCTTCTTTTATTCTAGAGAGATGATTTTTGGGGAGAGTTTTAGGGTCTTTAGATTAATGAGTTAAATTGATTATTTTAGGGTTTATTAACTATTTATAGGAGGTTAATTAACTAACTAATCACCCCTCCTAATCCCTAAACTAATTACTAAACTAACCCTCAACTCTTCACTTAAAACTAAACTACCAAAAACTGGCAGTACTTACGAGACCCCATCCACGGACCGTGGATGGGTCTACTGGATGTGGTTTGGTCTCGTGGTTTGGGTCAGAGACTAAAATTTTCCAGGTTGTTGCAGGACCTGACCTACGCCTCTGACCTACGGGGCGTAGGCTGATCGAAATGGCTTCATTTGGTCTCGTGAACCAAGTTGTTTGGACAACTTTTTTGGCAGTGTTGGGGTCCTTCTGAAGGACCCCTTGGGTGGTCCTTGGGGAGTCGTACCCAAATGTTTAACCCCTAAACATGTCATTCTAACTACGGGAACCATTTATCTTGATTTTAACCCTCATAAAACACCCCAAAACTCCACTACGAGACCCTATAACACATAGTTCAACTCACTAGTTTCCTGGGTGTTACACTCAGTCTCTACTCCAGTCGGATTCCCTGTTATAGCTAGACAAGTATACAGAAACTGTCCTGTCACAGTTTCCCAGAAAGTCACCTCAGCAGATCTTGTAGAGTTAGAAATGGTAGACTTCGATGTCATTCTAGGCATAGATTTGTTACATTCATGTTATGCCTCAATCGATAGCAAAACTAGTATTGTTCATTTTCAGTTTCCAAACGAACCAATCTTAGAATGGAAAGGTAGTAGCTTAGCGCCTATGGGTCGATTCATTTCTTACTTTAAGGCCAAAAAATGATCTCAAAGGGTCATCTCTATCATCTAGTTCGGGTTAAGGATTCAAGCTCCGAAACCCCAACTCTTGAGTCACTTCCCGTAGTCAATGAGTTCCCAGAAGTGTTCCCAAAGTTCCTCCCGAAAGGGAAATCGACTGCAGAATTGATCTCCTCCAGATACCCAGCCTATCTCTATTCCTCTTTACAGAATGGCTCCAGCTGAGCTTAAGGAACTAAAAGAGCAGTTGAAAGACCTCCACCAATGTTGTTTATGAATAAGAATGATGGTTCTCTCAGAATGTGTATTGAATATAGGAAGTTGAACAATGTCACAATCAAGAATAAGTATCTCATCCCCAGGATTGATGACTTTTTTGACCAACTTCAGGGTGCTAGTCATTTCTCAAAGAAAGACCTCAGATCGGGTTATCATCAACTCAAAGTCAGAGATAATGACATTCCAAAGACAGCTTTTAGAACTCGGTATGGTCATTATAAATTAGTAGTTATGCCATTTGGACTAACCAATACTCCTGCAGCTTTCATAGATTTGATGAACAAAGTGTTCAAGCAGTATTTGGACTTGTTCGTTATCATATTTATTGATGATATCCTCATTTACAGTAGGAATGAGGAAGAACATGTGAATCATTTGATTTTTGGTTGCAAATGTGAGTTTCGGTTGCAATTCGTTGCTTTTCTTGGTCACATTATGTCTAGCGAAGGGATCCGAGTGGATTCTCAGAAAATAGAAGCAGTGAAACAATGGCCCAGACCTACCTCTCCTTCAGACATCAGAAGATTCTTGGGTCTAGCGGGTTACTACAAATGGTTCGTGGAAGGGTTTTCATCCATAGCCTCTCCATTTACTAAGTTGACTCAGAAGAAAGTCAAGTTTATGTCGTCAGATGATTGTGAGAAAAGTTTTGCAGAATTGAAAAGTAGATAGACTATAACTCCTGTTTTGACTCTACCATAGGGTTCAGACGGTTATGTTATCTATTGTGATGCTTCCAGAGTCGGCCTAGGATGTGTGTTGATGCAGCGAGGTAAGGTTATAGCTTATGCTTCTAGGCAACTTAAGGTGCATAATAAGAATTATCCAACTCATGACCTCGAGCTTGCAGCAGTGGTTTTTGCGCTTAAGATTTAGAGATATTATTTGTATGGTGTTCATGTAGATGTGTTCACGGACCACAAGTGCCTTCAGTATGTGTTCACCCAGAAAGAGTTAAATCTTCGCCAGAGGAGATGGCTTGAGTTCCTAAAGGACTACTATATGAGTGTGCATTACCATCCTGGTAAGGCCAATGTGGTAGCAAATGCTCTTAGCAGACTATCTATGGGTAGTGTAGCGCATGTTAAGGAAGAAAGAAAGGAACTAGCAAAATATGTTCACATAATTGCTCGCCTAGGAGTTCGTCTTATGAGCATATCAGATGGTAGTGTAACAGTTCAGAATGGTTCAGAATCTTCTTTGGTAGTGGAGGTTAAGGAAAATCACGACAGTGATTCAATATTGCTTGAACTAAAGGGTGCAATCCACCAGCAGAGGGTTGAGGTTTTCTCCCTAGAGGGAGATGGTGTGTTTCGCTATTAGGGTCGATTATGTGTTCCTAAGGTGAATGAGTTGAGACAATGGATTCTTGCAGAAGCCTATAACTCTAGATATTCTATTAATGCAGGTGCCACTAAGATGTACCGTGATCGGCAGGAAGTCTATTGGTGGAATGGTATGAAAAGAGATATAGCGGATTTATTGCCAACAAGTCAAGGTACAGCATCAGAAAACAAGAGGTATGACTCAAGAGATCGACATTCCTACTTGGAAGTAGGAAGTGATAAACATGGACTTCTTCACAGGTTTACCTCGTACTCGTAGACAACATGACTCCATATGGATGATAGTTGATAGAGTTACTAAGTCTTCACTCTTTTTGGCGGTCAATACTACAAATTTGGTGGAGGAATACGCCAAGCTTTATATTAATGAGATAGTAATATTGCATAAGGTTCCTTTGTCTACTATCTCAGATAGAGGTCCTTAGTTTACCTTTGATTTTTGGATGTCATTTCAGAAAGGTCTTGGTACTCAGGTTAACCTTAGCACAACATTTCATCTGCAGACGGATGGTCAGGCAGAGTATACCATTCAGACCGTAGAGGACATATTGAGAGCTTGTGTGTTCTATTTCAAGGGTAGTTTGTAGGATCACCTTACTCATATAGAGTTTACTTACAATAATAGTTACCATTCCAACATTCAGATGGCCCCGTATGAGGCATTGTATGGGCGTAGATGTAGATCTCCAGTTGGTTGGTTTGAATTAGGTGAAGCAGCCTTGATAGGACCAGATTATTTTCATGATGCTATGGGGAAAGTGCAACTCATCAGGGATAGACTTAAGACTGCCCAGAGTCGCCAGAAGTCTTATGCAGATGTAAGGAGAAAGGAACTAGAGTTCCAAGTTGATGATTGGGTTTTCCTAAAAGTGTCACCTATGAAAGGGGTGATGAAATTTTGCAAGAAAGAGAAGCTCAGTCCTAGATATGTAGGCCCTTACAAGATCTTGAGAAGGATTGGTAAAGTGGCTTATGAGTTAGAGTTGCCAACAGAACTAGCAGAAGTGCATCCGGTTTTCCACATTTCATTGTTGAAGAAGTGTGTGGGTGACCTAGCATCTATTGTACCCTTAGAAAGTGTGGTTGTGAAGGATAGTCTCACTTATAAAGAGGTACCAGTGGAGATTCTTGATCGTTAGGTTCGAAGGTTGAGAAACAAAGAAGTCGCTTCAGTTAAGGTTTTGTGGAGAAGTCAGTCTGTCGAGAGAGCTACTTGGGAAGCAGAAGCAGCCATAAAGACCAAGTATCCTCACCTCTTTCCTTCCGATTCCATTCCAACTTGAGGTAATAGTCCCTCTTCAGTTTTTTCAGTTATTCATGCGCAGTTTCTGTCTTAGCATCTTGTTCCTTCAGTTTGTACTTTCATTTTCAGCGTATTTTCATGTTCTTGGAACTTAGTTAAGTCAGAAATCAATTTCCAGTGTTTAGTGGTAGGGTTGGAGCTCATCCTATCCATTTCAGCTAGTTTAGTCTTCATTTGAGGACGAATGTTCCCAAGGTTGAGATATTGTAACACCTCAAAAAGCATAGAAAAAAATTGCAGAAATTTTCCTAAACCAGTAAGCCACGGCAGGGTTCACGGACCGTGATAGAGTCCACGGTGCATTGATTTGCACGTGGTCATGACTTGGACTTGACCAGGCCCAAACATCAAACCACGATCACCATCACAGTCCGTGGTCTTGACAACGAATCGTGGTGGCGTTCGTGACGTCTAGGCAGTGGCCCCCTAGCCAGACCTTAGAGTCCCACGCCCAAGTGAAGACAATGAGGACCTTCTCGGTATGTGGTCCTTAACACGGGTTATGGGGTGGTCCTTGAAGGCTATCCAGTAGGCCCTCATACCCTATCCTCCAGACCTCAGCCCAAGTGAGGACCACAGGGACATTCACGGTCTGTGGTCCTCCATACGGGACGTGGTAGGTTCTCGTGGATCAGACTCCAGAACCCCCAGCTCCTGAACCTCAGACCACGACAATCTTCACGATCCATAGTCCTTTTCACGGTCTGTGGAAGTGGTTGTGGTCAGCCACATCAGCAGTTTCAGTTAGGGGTCTTTCGGTCTTTTCCTATTTTGTTGAACACCTAAACTATATTCCTTAACCCCTAAACTACGTGGTTTTAGTCAATTTTATCCTAGAAACATAACTAGAACTTACCTCAGTCAAACCATTCATCAAAACTTAGAAATTTAGAGCGTAGAGAGAAGAAAGAGGGGAACAAATCCTAGTTCAAGAATGCAGCAAAATTCCATCAGTTCCAACCCCAAAATCAAAAGATTTCTCAATGGAATTTGTCACCACGTATGTGGGATTTCACTAGTGGGTTCCTTTCACCCATTAGGTCCCTCGAATTAAGTCAGATTCTTGATTTCCCTATTATTATCTAAACTTAGAGTTTCTTGAATATTAGAATTATTGGGTTTTTAACTGTTAGAATTATCCAAGTCATATTATATCATAATGATAATGTTTTTAGCATAAATTAAGAACCCTAGCTGTGTAGTTCTTTTAGTTCATGAATTACATGCTAGGTTAGTAAATTCAGATATGTATAAGCATGCTCTTATTTTGAATGCATTATTTTTAGTATATTAATGTACATTCTCAGTTTGCATGTCAGTTTTGAGCTATCAAGTACTATAGTATGACAGTCATAAAATGTTAACTACTTAAATCATATGGGAAGCTTAATACCGAGTGGACTAGAGTCAATAACCCTCAAGTCCCAAAATTACATGCCCCGTAGGTTGTAAGTCCCTCTGTGGACATCATTTTAGTGATTACGCTAGCATGCCTCTATATCTCTGGCAGGGTATATTGGGTCCTCTCTATGGGGCGCGTACATCGCACTCCACATTTAGCTCATGTGCTTTTATGTCGGTTATTAGTAGCTTCCTTACAATTCAGTTAGCTTTTATTGCATTGATCATGTTACTAGTATAGATCAATATTCAATCTCAGCATGTTATAAACTTGGTCATTGCATACAGTTTAGCCATGTTTAGTACTTTCAGTATCCTTATCATGTTCAAACCATGTTATTGCTTTATTTCTTATTCAGTTATGTTATTGTTCAATGTTACTCTATCCTACATGCTCAGTACCTTTCAAGTACTGATGCATACTCTGTGCTACATCTTCTCGTGATTTATGTTCAGGTCCTCATCAATCAGATCACGCATAGATCAGTTCCCGATCTTCAGTTCAGTAGCATCAGTGGTGAGTCCTTATTCTTCGAGGACTAGTGACATGATTATTTTATCTCTTTTAGCATTAGTTTCAGATTTGCTAGATCTAGCTGGGGCATGTCCCCGTATTTCTAGTCCATAGCGGCTTTATTTCAGACATAGTTAGTTTCAACTTTAGTCTTAGAGTTTGATTTCTCATTTGTACTCAAACTCACAGTCTTTCATATATTCAGATTAGTATATGGGTATTCCCCATCATTTCAGTTTATTATGATTTAGCTTCCTGATGAGTCCACGCTTTGGACTCATTTAGGGCTTTATTTTAATAGATTTAATGACCTCAAATGCATATTTTGTGCTAATGAATGATGTAAAAGCTCTGATTTTTAGGTATTTGGATTTATGAATGATGCATGGACACTAATGTGCAGAAAGGAACAAAGCAAGCTAAAGGAATGAAGAAATGAAGACCTGATGATCTCTGATGTCATTCGGCAAATTGCCAAATTGCCACGATAACGCCTAAAGATACAAAATGGTGTAGCTAAAATGGGGTGATTTGGTGTGTTGCCGATCCATTCGGCGAAGGACAACCAGGTCCCAAAAGTGGTGAAAAAGATTCAAACAAGTGCTGATAAGCGAGATAGAAGGAAAAAAAGTGACTCGCGAAGTTGTTCGCCGACCCGATCTGGATCGCCTAAAGTTACAGTAGCCAGACCAAGAAAAAGTGAAAAATGAAGGCGAGATGAAGAACAATCGGTGAGTCGCCGATCTGTAGATGAAGCCCGACTTACCTCACTGAGTGGTCTTAAATAGTGACACATCAGACTTGTTTAAATTAGTTTTGGCTAGAGAGAGAAAGGCATTTAGAAACATGAGAGATAGAAAATTGAGAGCAAAAACATTACCATTGTGGTTTTGAGGGGATTTTAGCAAGATTTTTGGGGAAGACTTTGTAATCGAGAAGATTTTAGTAATTTCTAACTTTTGATTTTCAATTACCCAGTTGTAGAAAACATGGCAGATGTTGAGTTTCTCATCTTTGCTATGAGTGGGTAAAACCCATTGCTTGCGATTTTGACTATGAAGCCAATTGTTGAGTTTTACTAAGTGGGTGTCCTTGAATTGCAAATAATGGTGTTAATTTGAAGTAGGTCTGAGTTGTTGATGCATTTCAAAGTCGTGTTGCATGTGTAGTGTAACAAGTTCAGCGTTATGCACTTGCTCGAGCGAGAGGTGCAGAGCCAAAGTAACAATCTTAGCATTCTTAGCAGTGGGTTACCATGATTTCAGCTTGCGAGAGTGAAACATGGGATCTAGCATTTGTATCCAGCTCGAGAGTGGATTTAATGAGGACCAAGGGTTGGGCACCTTCCCATTAGTGTTGAAGTTCAAGAGAATTCGACATAGAAAAGGTAATTGTTTGAGAGAAAGTTACTTTACATACGGTCTGACCTACCCATGAAAAATTATCTTGTTCTTAGCATCAATATTCACCCACTAAGTTAAAATTCATCAATTGGTTGGTCATTACCCCATGTTTTACTTTACTATTTGATCATTTCATGTTGAAGTGTGAAATTGGAGGGATAATAGAAACTAGATATTTGAAACTTAAACAAAAAAAGGGTGTAACACTTGCTAAATTGAAGAGATTGTTGTCATACTTTCATCATTGAATTTGAAAGATACACTACTCCCTATGGGATTCGACCCCAACACACTTAGTTGGGTTATATTACTAACTAACAATCGTTGGCACTTAGTATTGGATGAAGTGTCCTGATAAGTGAAATCAAAATTGCGTCGCTGCCAGGGATACTTTTTATGATATCTTGGTGAACGTTGATAGGTTCATTTTCCCGGCTAATTTTGTCATTCTCGTTTGTGAAATAGATGCTGAAATTCCCATAATTTTGGGAAGACCATTCTTAACAACCGGAAGAGCATCGGTGGATGTTGAAAGCGGAGAATTGATGTTTCAGGTGAACGAAGATGAAGTCACCTTCAATGTTTTTCAATCAATGAATCACCCAAGTGATATCTATATGGTGTCCACCGTTGATGTTATTGATAAGGCGGTGGCCAGCGTGAGCCATTTGATATGCATGAGTGAACATCTTGAAGTCGTGCTTGCTTACTATGATGAATTTGAAATTCAATGGTATGAAGAGGTAGTAGCTGCTCTTTCAGGCATGGGAGGATATTCGAAGACTTCATTGAAATTAGACTTTGATTTGAAAAATAGAGAGATTCCTCCCGCAAAGCCATCAACAGAAGAACCACCAAATCTGGAATTAAAAGCACTCCCACCCCATCTCTGGTCTGCTTTCTGGGGGGGCAAATAACACTCTTCCGGTGATCATTGCGGCTGACTTACTTGAATGTGTCACGACCCGAGAGCACCCCCTATTCGTAGAACGGTGCACTCGACCTCAAAGGGGTTTTATACAGGCCTCATAGCATTCATTCATCGCATAGGTAATAGAAATAGTACGGAATTAAAACATTTCATTCAAACCATACGATTCAAAACATTCATTTAATAATCTCCCAAAAGACACAACGAAAGTTTAAGTCTCACATGGCCATCTTAGACCCAATCTCAAGACATAAGTAGGGACACGACCCTTTACAATCGTAAAACTACTAAATGTCTATTTCATGAAAAAAAAAAAAAACTTCAAAAAGACAAGTGTGCTCGATCTTTGAGGACGTACCACTCTAGCCTTGGGGGAAATAGCAATCCAAGAATTGTATGTGTGAATTGTATGTTTCCATGATTTTCTTATGTGATGCATGTTCATTAAAATGCTTAGGTCTTAATAGAAATGACTTATATGCATTATTTTCCTCATATTGTAATGCATTTGAGTAAGATTTGCATATAGACTTCATGAGATAATTATATGAGCATGCCTTAGTTTTGGAGTTGAAAGATTCCTTCTTGAATAAATGCATTTTGAGAGTAAAATGCATTTAAACTCCATAAGTGTGTGTTGAGCTTGTTTTAGCTAGGATATGTTAGTTCCTCCATGAAAATGAGTAGATATCGAATTTCATGCATTTTGGGTTGGTAGAATTAGTTCCTACTCCCTTGTGTTGCATTTAATGTGTTTAGCTTGGACTTGAAGTTTTCTTCCTTGGTTATGTGCATTTAGATGTAGTGCAGGCATAATGGGCTGTTAGCTTATAGTTGTGACTTTAAGAAGTGTTTAGAATCGTCATTCGAGGATGAATGATCTCAACGGGGAGATATTGTAACACCCAGGAAACTAGTAAGTTGAACTAGTGAGTTCTATAGCCTTTCGTAAGAGTTTTGGAGTGTGGTATGAGGATTAAAATCACAATAAATGATTCCCGTACTTAGAATGGTGGTCTAAGGGTTAGGGAGTGAAGGTACGACCCCCAAAGGACCACCGAAGGGGTCCGTGAGGAGGACCTCAAACCAGCCCCTAAAAACTGTAATTTGGCAGCACCTACGGATGCCATCTACTGGCCGTAGATGGACCCACGCCATGTAGGTTGGGGTCGTGGGTCAAGGCCTGCAATGGCCTGCAATTTTTGAGTTGCAGACCTCACCTACGGAGGTGAGTCACGCTCAGTAGGTCCTCCCACGGTCCGTGGGTGGAGGGGCGTAGGTCCAAGCAGTTTTTTTAGTTTTAGTTTTAAGTTAGGCTTTGGGGGTTAAGTTAGTAATTAATCAGGGGTTAAGGTAGGTCGGTTAGTTAGTAATTTAACCACCTATATAAGTTTAATAGACCCCTAAAACTAACTCAGTAACTCATTCATCTAAGACAATAATTCTCTCTCTAGAAGTGAAGAAGAAGAGAAGTAAGAGGGAAGATTCTCCTCCATTATTGAGATCTTTGTTTTGGGCTTTGAAAATAGGTATGTTTAGCTTATTCGTCTATGGGTTCTTTTACCCATAGAGCCCCCATAGTTTCCCCCAATTGTTAAGTCAAAAACCCAATTCTAGCATCGGTTGTGCTTATATTGTGGGTAGAGTTTGGGTTTGATTCCAATCTAGTGGATAATACCCAATTATGATTTATTTAGCTTTGTTTAGTGATATGATGATGAATTCATTTGATTTCTATGGCAAACCCTAGTCTAAATTGATGAATGTGATATTTGTGGGTTTATGCCATTAGAGGTGAAATTGAAGGTCCAAGGGTGATCTTCCTAAATCAATGTCATGTATAGAAATTGATCAAAGTTAGGATCATCTAATCATGAATTGAACTAGACTTTATTGAATATGAAGGATCTTGACTTGTAAAGATGAAATTGAACCTCTATGATGAATTATGACTAGAATCAATTCGTAGTAAAGAATGTGATTGAATAGCTTGTAATTTAGATATGAATAAAGTTAAGCTTGAAAGTAGGGCTTGTAGCCATCAATGTTAGGGCTTTGGGGGTAAAGCTAGTATTATGTGATTTTGTTGTGTATTGCTTCTCTCTTACACACTTAGGCATAAAGATGCTAGGAGATCCAAGGTTCTCTCACATAGAATGATTCTAGGTTGGCTTACTAACCTGAAATGAATAAAAGCTTGTTAGTCTAGAATAGCTTGAAGTTGTGACATATGTTTCCTTCATGTATAGCTTGACTTAGTAGGGTAAGACCAAGGTTCATAGCTTGGTATGGAGGATCTATACTCTCCAAAGGACTAGCTTGACTTGCCATCGTAAAATGCATTTCATGGTAGCATGAGTTAGGAGTAGTCATGGTAGCCTAGGATTGAGGATTTATACTCTCCTATAGGTAGCTTGAACTAGCATTGTTAGGATGCCTTCATGGTAGCATGACTTGGTTTGGCCAAGACCATTTCATGGTAGCTTTGGGATAGAGGACTTATACTCTTCTAAGGGTAGCTTAGTATTGAACATCCATACTCTCCTAAGGGTAGCTTCACTTTAAATTGTAAGATGCATTTCAAGGGTAACTTGAGTTAGCTTAGTCATGGTAGTTTGGGATTGAGGACTCATACTCTCCTAAGGATAGCTTAGGATTGAGAATCATACTCTTCTAAGGGTAGCTTGCATTGGTATCATAGTATACTTGTAAAGGTAGCATGACTTAGTTGGTCTAAGACTATTTCATGATAGCTAGGATAGGACACTTGTACCTTTCCTAGAGTATCTTAGACTTGCATGTAAGAGTGACCTCCAAGGTATTTAGCATTGCTTAACCTAGTTATGTTAGTAAGATGATAGCATGGTCTAGCCTATTAGCGGGTTATTCCTTGGTAGCCTTGAAATGAAAAATAGAGTTCATTCATGGATTGTGACTTGCCTAGTACTAATAGAGAAGTACCTTATATGAAAAGAGGCAAATAGAATAGAGGGACTACTCCCCAACTAGTCAACATTCATGATAGTCTAAAGGGGTACTTAGTGTGGGTAGTAGTATGGGATGCTACCCGTACATTGCACAAGTATGACTTAAGGCTAGGTATGAAGGGTTCCCACACAAAGTTTAGTTTATCTAGGGTTATTTCTATAGTTGCCTTCCAAGATATGATTGACTAAAGGTGATAGTTTCCTTGTCTATATGAAGATAGCCAATAGTAAGACCAAAGGAGGGTGAATATGATTTGGATGGCTTCAAGGTTATGCTTAGTGTGAAGGGTAGTAAGGGATGCCTTTCATGCATTGCATAAGTGCGCTTTGAGGTTACCTAGAAGTATGGTGCCCTTATGGTATAGAAGCTTAGAGACTTGCCCATGCACATAGAATATGATTAAGATGACCAAAAAGGGATACTTGGCTTGGGTGGTATTATGGGATGCTAATCATGTTTTGCACATGTATGCTTTTGAGGTTACTTGAGAATGGTGCTATTGTGGTTTAAATGATTAAGAGTCAATTATGGTTATATGATTATGACTTGTCTCCTATGCTCATTAACTATGTCTTATGTTGACCTATGTTTATATTATGCTTATGTTTGAGACCATGCTATGACTATGATGATTATGTTATGACTTTGTTATTATCTCTTATGCTTATGTCTTATGTTGACCAACCATTTTGAGATGCTCTTATGATGTGGTGCTAGCTTTCATACTTGGTACATTTTATACTAATGCATGTTGCGTACATTCTAATCAAATATAGGGTCTCGGAGATTGAGTTCCTTGAAGTCTAGGTTTCTAAGAAGCATGAAGAGTTGAACAATTGGTTATTCCTCATAGCTTCGAGGAGTAACCCATATTTCCTTTATGTCATTTCTTTAGGTCTTAGACGTTGTATGGGTTGCGTCCCAAGAGTTTTATTCAAGAGTATAATAGATGGTTTGAGACAAAAGTGTAGTAAAGACTTCCGCTAGCTTATGCAAATATTTTTGATTGTATTGTTTAGAAGAAGTTTTAAATTTTCCATACTTTTCTATTATCTTATGTTATGATTATGTTAAAGGCTTGTATGAGTATGCCATGTTACGTCTTGGGGATACCCCTGTGTCGTGACAAACATGGTAATCATAGTACAAGGTTTAGAATGGTTCTAGGATTATCTCAAACCACATCTAGTAGAGTCTTGTTCATAAATGTGAAGTGTGCCACATTTATGAATAGGAAACTATTAGATGCTTAGAAAAATTCACTTCTTCAATCTCCAAGTCCTACCATAGAGTTTAACTCTATAAGGTCTCTCTCATATTCCTTATTCGATGGTCATTAGGATATGACTACTCGAAGGGCTTATGCTACAAGGAGCGAGGGAGAAAGGTTGGTCATGATGCCAATTATGGCTATGTGACTTGAGTGATTTGAGATGATAGATTGTGATGTTGTCTGTAGTATAAATGATGCTTCATTGTTGCCTTTATGTTATGAAAGATGTTTAGAAGAATTTGTGTAGGCTTACTCCCAAGGGGGAGATAGTGTTCCTACCTAGCAAGGTGATTGTGAGGTTATGTTTAGTTGTTGGTAGGACCCAACTAAGTCCAGATGAGTTTTGAAGTATGTTAATAGATTGGTAGAATAGGGTGTTTAAGTAATACCTAGATCGGTTGAGTAAATATACTCCTCTAAGAAGTGTAGAAATGTAATTCACCATGGTTTAGAATCATTTTGGGTGATGGATATAAAAGTTTAAGTGATGACTTGCTCTGGCTTTCGAAGTGAAAGTGGTGATGCTTAAAAGAGTTTGTATTAGGTTTGCTCCCAAGGGGGAGATAATTTTCTTAGATAGCAAGGTCGTTGAGTATCCTTGATGTTCATGAGTTAGGCTTTCTTGAAACTCTCACCATGAGAGGTGTAGTGAGTAGGTGAAATTTAGTCCCGAGGTAGGCTCATATGATATCTTGAGTGGTATTAGCAAGGTTGCTTGTGAGCTATAGTGCTTAAAGAGAACCTCTCTAATTTAGAAGTACCGGTAGAGGTCTTAGACCGGCAAATTAAGAAATAGAAGAAAAAGGATGTTGTTCCATGAAGTAGCATGGAGTGTCCCTTAGTGAGGGTTTTAGGTTAAGGTGCTACTTGGGAGGCCAAGGGCCAAGGAGATGTCCCAATGTCCTCATCCTTTTCCTTCTACTCCTATGGTAGCTTGAGATGATAGTTTCCTCTTGATTTTCTTTTATATGAAGTCATGTGTGAATTGCATGTTTCCATGATTTTCTTATATGATGCATGTTCATTAAAATGCTTAGGTCTTAATAGAAATGACTTATATGCATTGTTTTCCTCATGTTGTAGTGTATTTGAGTAAGATTTGCATATAGACTTCATGAGATAATTATCTGAGCATGCCATATTTTGGAATTGAAAGATTCCTCCTTGAATAAATGGTTTTTGAGATTAAAATGCATTTAGGCTCCACATAAGTGTGTGTTGAGTATGTTGTAGATAGGAGATGTTAGTTCCTCCTTGAAAATGAGTAGATATAGAATTTCGTGCATTTTGGGTTGGTAGAAGTAGTTCCTACTCCCTTGTGTTGCATTGAATGTGTTTAGCTTGGAATTGAAGTTTTCTTCATTGGTTATGAGCATTTAGATGTAGTGCATTCATGATGGGCTGTTAGCTTAGAGTTGTGACTTTAAGAAGTATTTAGAATCGTCATTCGAGGATGAATGATCCTAAGGGGGAGATATTGTAACACCGAGGAAACTAGTAAGTTGAACTAGTGAGTTCTATAGCCTTTCGTAAGAGTTTCGGAGTGTGGTATGAAGTTTAAATCACAAGAAATGATTCCCGTACTTAGAATGGTGGTTTAAGGGTTAGGGCATCAAGGTACGACCCCATTAGGACCACCCAAGGGGTCCTTGAGGAGGGCCTCAAAACTGCCCCTAAAAACTGTAATTTGGCATCACCTACGAATGTCATTTTCTGGCTGTAGATGGACCTACGCCCCATAGGTTGGGGTCATGGGTCAAAGCCTGCAATGTCCTGCATTTTTTGAGCTGCAGAGCTCACCTACGGAGGTGAGTCACGCTCAGTAGGTCCACCCACGGAGGTGCATAGGCCCAAGCAGTTTTTTTAGTTTTAGTTTTAAATTAGGCTTTGGGGGTTAAGTTAGTAATTAATTAGGGGTTAAGGTAGGTCGGTTAGTTAGTGATTTAACAACCTATATAAGATTAATAGGACCCTAAAACTAAGTCATTAACTCATTCATCTAAGACCCCAAAATACTCTCCAAATAATTCTCTCCCTAGAAGTGAAGAAGAAGAAGAAGAGAAGGAAGCGGGAAGATTCTCCTCCATTGTTGAGAGCTTTGTTTAGGGCTTTGAAAAGACATATTTTTAGCTTATTCATCTATGGGTTCTTCCACCCATAGAGCCCCCATAGTTTCCCCCAATTGTGATGTCAAATACCCAATTCTAGCTAGGGTTGTGCTTACATTGTGGGTAGAGTTTGGGTGTGATTCCAATCTAGTGGATAATACCCAATTATGATTTTTTTAGCTTTGTTTAGTCATATAATGATGAATTCATGTGATTTCGATGGTAAACCCTAGTCTAAATCTATGAATGTGATATTTGTTATTTTATGCCATTAGGGGTGAAATTGAAGGTATAAAGGTGATCTTCATAAATCAATGTCATGTATTGAAATTTATCAAAGTTAGGATTATCTAATCATGAATTGAACTAGACTTTATTGAATATGAAGGATCTTGACTTGTAAAAATGAAATTGAACCTCTATGATGAATTATCACTAGAATCACTTAGTAGTAAAGAATGTGATTGAATAGCTTGTAATTTAGACATGAATGAAGTTAAGCTTGAAAGTAGGGGTGTAGCCATCAATGTTAGGGCTTTGGGGGTAAAACAAATATTATGTGATTTTGCTGTGTATTTCTTCTATCTTACACACTTAGGCATAAAGATGCTAGGAGATCCAAGGTTCTCTCACATAGTATGATTCTAGGTTGGCTTAATAACCTAA
Organism: Solanum verrucosum; assembly: GCF_900185275.1. NCBI lineage: Eukaryota > Viridiplantae > Streptophyta > Magnoliopsida > Solanales > Solanaceae > Solanum > Solanum verrucosum. Next base: position 979,062 of record NW_026020177.1, read on the forward strand.
AATGAATAAAAGCTTGTTAGTCTAGAATAGCTTGAAGTTGTGACATATGTTCCCTTCATGTATAGCTTGGCTTAGTAGCTAAGACCAAGGTTCATAGCTTTGTATGGAGGATCTATACTCTCCAAAGGACTAGCTTGACTTGCCATCGTAAAATGCATTTCATGGTAGCATGAGTTAGGAGTAGTCATGGTAGCCTAGGATTGAGGATTTATACTCTCCTATGGTTAGCTTGAACTAGCATTGTTAGGATGCCTTCATGGTAGCATGACTTGGTTTGGCCAAGACCATTTCATGGTAGCTTTGGGATAGAGGGCTTATACTCTCCTAAGGGTAGCTTAGGATTGAGGATCCATACTCTCCTAAGGGTAGCTTGACTTTGCATTGTAAGACGCATTTCAAGGGTAGCTTGAGTTATCTTAGTCATGGTAGCTTGGGATTGAGGACTCATACTTTCCTAAGGATAACTTAGGATTGAGAATCATACTCTCCTAAGGATAGCTTGCATTGGTATCATAGTATACTTGTAAGGGTAGCATGACTTAGTTGGTCTACGACTATTTAATGGTAGCTAGGATAGAACACTTGTACCTTTTCTAGAGTAGCTTGGACTTGCATGTTAGTGTGACCTCCAAGGTAGCTAGCTTAGCTTAACCTAGTTATGTTAGTAAGATGATAGCATGGTATAACCTATTAGGGGGTCATTCCTTGGTAGACTTGAAATGAAAAATAGAGTTCATTCATGGATTGTGACTAGCCTAGTACTAATAGAGAAGTACCTTATATAAATAGAGGCAAATAGAATAGAGGGACTAGTCCCGAACTAGTGAACATTCATGATAGTCTAACGGGGTACTTAGTGTGGGTAGTAGTATGGGATGTTATCCATACATTGCACAAGTATGACCTCAGGCTAGGTATAAAGGGTTCCCACACATAGTGTAGTTTAGCTTGGGTTGTTGCTATAGTTGCCTTCCAAGATATGATTGACTAAAGGTGACAGTTCCCTTGTCTACATGAAGATAGCCAATAGTAAGACCAAAGGAGGGTGAATATGACTAGGATGACTTCAAGGTTATGCTTAGTGTGAAGTGTAGTATAGGGTGCCTTTCATGCATTGCACAAGTGTGCTTTGAGGTTAGCTAGAAGTATGGTGCCCTTATGGTATAGAAGCTTAGAGACTTGACCATGCACATAGACTATGATTAAGATGACCAAAAAGGGATACTTGGATTGGGTGGTATTATGGGATGCTATTCATCCTTTGCACATGTATGTTTTTGAGGTTACTTGAGAATGGTGCTATTATGGTCTGGATGACTAAGAGTCAACTATGCTTATATGATTATGACTTGTCTTCTATGCTCATTAAGTATGTCTTATGTTGACCTATGTTTATATGATGCTTATGTTGGAGACCATGCTATGACTACGATGATTATGTTCTGACTATGTTATTATCTCTTATGCTTATGTCTTATGTTGACTAACCATTTTGAGATGCTCTTGTTATGTTGTGCTAGCTTTCATACTTGGTACATTTTGCACTAACGCATATTGCCTACATTCTAATCAAATGTAGGGTTGCGGAAATTGAGTTCCTTGAAGGCTAGGTTTCCAAGAAGCAAGAAGAGTTGAAGAATTGGTGAGTCCTCATAGCTTCGAGGACTAACCCATATTTCCTTTATGTCATTTATTTAGGTTTTAGACTTTGTATGGGCTGCATCCCAAGAGTTTTATTCAAGAGTTTAATAGATGGTTTGAGACAAAAGTGTAGTAAAGATTTCCTCTTGTTGATGAAAATGTTTTCGATTATATGGTTTAGAAGAAGTTTTAAATTTTCCATACTTTTCTATTATCTTATGTTATTAATATGCTAAGGGCTTGTATGAGACCCCTTCGGGGTCAAGTATGCCATGTTACGTCTAGGGCGTACCCCTGGGTCGTGACACAGTTTAACAAAAGTATTTGAATTCCCTCACATCAAGAATGATTCCTTTCCCACACAAAGCTCATCAAAATTTAAGAATTAAGGAACCAACATCAAAGATAAACACATTCTTGATTTGACCCATATGTTTGCTAGTATTTTCCCATCAACATGTCAGTCAGCTCAATTAAGATCACAAATGTCTTTCAACGCTTGTAACGGGGTTGAGGGTAAAGGCATGCTTGTTTTGTCTTAGAGACTTCTACCTTTATGAAGCATGACTTGCATTTCACTTCTTCTCCCTTTCTTCCACTCTTTTGATTTTCACAATCCACCCTAAGTTCTTTTGAGCACAGAGATTCTTATGTGACTCATTGGACACCCCTTCTCTTTTATCCATGCACAATGCATTGCAACATTTTTTTTCACTCTTTTTCTTCTTTTTCTTTTCTCTTCTCTTTTTTTATATGTAGGGGTTCCATCTTTACAATAGGATTCTTCAAGGGTGAATTTTCACAATGTTATTGCTCATTTTCTCTCCTTAATTTCCACCGCACCTCCAACTTAGGCTTTTGGTGTAAGTTGGCTATTCAAACGAACCAATGCTTCATGAAGGTTTTAGGTAGGGAGGAAAGAGGCCAAATGTGTTCATGTTTCATCCAAAGAAAAGGTTAGGCTCAAATGGTGTCAAGCTAGGTGCACACTCTCACAAGGTGGTCACAAAGAGGTATAATAGCGATTTAGTTCACTCTCAGAAATTTGTGCCTAAGATCATTTCTTTCATTCGCCAATGTTAGTCAATTGGACCAAAGGGGCAAGTTCTAGGTATCACCAAGCACATATTTCAAGGAAATATCACCACACAAGGAATTCAACACAATCATCGATCATGACTCTACAAATTGAGCTCACATGTAACGATCATTACAAGACTTGTTTCAACAATCGCCTAGTCACAATAAGATGCTAAGACTTTACACAAGACTTATGCAACTCAAATTTGCCTCATTGGACTTGCACAAACATATCGTTCGATCAAGAGCACTATTTAAGTCATCAGTACTGATCACAACAGATACTCAAATATAGAAGAGAACAACCACACATTTCACAAATACAAAAATCGGGAGTCAAGTTAATTTGGATCAAAAACAATATTCACAATCATCAACACCAAAAACCAGCATTCATAATAATAAGCATCCAAACTAAGATAGATACAAAACAAATAAGTACAGCCTAAGGGGATAGGTATGAAGATACCTCACCCCGCCAAACAAAATCAAACATTGTGCTCAATGTAAAATAACATAAATGTCCTAAAAATAAAATAAAAAGAGAGTCAGGATCCCCCTGTTAGGCTAAGCCTGAGGTGAACACATCAAGGGTTGTCTCAATCTGGGCATCAGTGCCTGACTCATCTCCACCTATAGATTGTGCTCCACGAGAGCTAATTATCGAGGTGTCCCGAAGTGAAGCCTCCATAGTCATCTGTACCATCACACCCTCCAAGTCCTCGAGATCATCATTTATCACCACCTTACGACTACCCAGCTCCTCCTCATCTGTCTCAGGAGTGTCCGACTCATCACCCTCATTAGCTAAAACAACATCTTCGATCGTAGTGGCCGGAGGGATCTTAGAAATAGTTAGCATATCTGAACTCAAAACCTCAGGAAGGTCCATAGTGCCTAATAACATAGATAAATCATTGGATTTGAGCTCATCCATATCACGCCTCAATCCTGCAACATTAACCCTAAAGGCCGTAACATCATTGGACTGGAGACCTCCCTGTTCACATGCCTCAACTCGCACAGCAAGGGCGTCCAAAGCTAGGCCATGCGGAGTAATCAACTCTTGGTGCTCTCGTAACTCAGCTCAGATAGGGGCTAGGGCAACAACAATGGCCCGCTCAATCAGTCCTTGGCCCATATGTAATTTCAGCTGCTTAATAGATACTGAATGTAAAGTAAATGTTTGTTTCAAAGAAGAGCTATCATCTTTCATTTCCTTTAACACCCTGTCTGATCCTTCCACTTTATTGAGAATGCGAGTAAGCATATCTTCGGTGCAAAAAATTTTAGGATCAGCCCTTGGCTCTTTTAGCTTTTGATGCTCATGAGGAGGCACATATTTTTCTTTATTGATATCCCGCTCCCTCCAATTCGTACCACAATCATGCCATTCCATATCTCGATCTCTCCAACTATCATCGGGATCCCTATTCCAATCTTGATTCCCACTCGGCCTTGGATTGTTCGGACAGAAATCTCATGTTTTATTTGCTAAGAAATATACTTTTTTATTGTACATGGTCTTAAAGTTTTGTTCATCAAGATTCACTCCACTAACTCAGACCGCATTCACAGCCTTAGAACCACTTCCCATTACATATTTCATAAATAGGTTCATTTGGGTCATCATCTTGGCCATATTTTCATCTCTCTCTTGGTCCTTTTCCATTTGTTCCTTTGTCCTCCCAAAGTTCAAAGGAGACACCTGATCTTCTCTAGTGTACCAAGTTCGATTGATTTTTGTCATCTTATCAAGAAGGGTAGATGTTATGTCAAATGGTTGTTGCACGATTCCTCCTCGAACGAGCTGGTTGCCACACCTTTGCTGAGTGAGTCGAGGCTCCAATAAAAATATTGTAACAACATATTTTTCGGTAGACCGTGAGTTGGACATTGGAACAACAACTTTTGAAACCTCAACCATGTCTCATGAACAGGTTCATCATCCACTCGTTTAAAATTTTGAATATTATTCTTCAACTTCACTATCTTCGATGGAGGGAAAAACCTTACATAAAACGCATCAGTGAGCTCCTCCCAAGAAGTGATTGATTCCCTTGGTATATAGGTCAACCATTTTGTTGCTGTAACACCCTAGATTTTAGAAGGGCAAGACAACAGTTTTCAGAAGTTGTAGGTGCCATCCAATAGAGCCACCCACTGCCCGTGGATGGGACCATGGACTGTAAGTGTGATCCGTGGTTGGTCACCCCAACTTCAAAAAGAAGCCCACACCCACGATCTGGACCAACAAACCGTTATTGGGTCCACGGTCCATTAGTTGAGGGTCTGTAGGTCTGGATACTTAAACACTAGATTCTGATAGCGGACGATGGTGGCGTAGGACGGATCATCGATCAATCCACGGTCCATCGGTAGAGGTCCGTAGGTTGGTGGGCTGGAAGTTATTTTAAGGGTAGTTGGGTATTTTCCTAATTATTTTATCCCTATACTACGTCATTTTACCCTTCATCAATAGACATATATAGAAGTCATACCAACCCCCAAATTGGTTCATTCTCTTCAAATTCACCAAAAAGAAGAATAAGTCTCCTCTCCAAAATATTCTCTCTCTAGAAAGCTTGAAGAAGAAGGATTCAACCTAGGATTTCAAGTCAAGTATCCGCTCCTCCATTGAAAATAAGCAATTGGCTTCAAGGTATGATAGTTTTCATCCATGGATTCCTTCCATTCATGGAGTTCCCAAATTCTCCTATTTCCTAAGTTAGAAATCCCCAATTGAGTTAGGATTTTCTTCAATTGTCATGGGTTCTCTTGATTATTGATTTAAATGATTGAATTATGATCTCTTATGCGTGAATTGATGAAATACTATGATTTTATGATGATTCCCCTATGAACCCATGTAATCCCCATGTTTTTCAAGTTATGATCATATGATGTGGGATTTTGATTATGAAGGAAGATTTTATGAAATCAAGCATGTATTGATAGAATTACATAAATTTATGATGAAATCCATATCTAACCCATGTTTTCAAGATGTTGATGATTGAAAGTGGATTTTGAACATTGAAAGGTAAATTATGGAATTATGCATGTTCTTATGAAATCTATGCAAATATTTTAAGGATACTTTGAGAGTAAAGTATCAATGATGATGATGTTGAACACATGAAAGCATGATTGTGAAAGGTTTTCTCACATAATAAGGATTCTGAGGTTGAAAGGCCTTCTCACCTAATTGAATCAAAGATTAAGAGTTATCCTAATGAAACCTAGCTTGGATTGGTTATTTAATGATACCTTTCCATGGATAATGACTTAGCTTGGATTGGCAAGATGACGTGCCCTTCCATGGATAATAAGAACAAGTAAGAAATGACATTTATGCTTAGCACCAAGAGGATATTGAGATGGAAGCTCTCCCGTTAGTAGAGGTCGGGTTTCTAGAAGCAATCTCCTGATCCCTTACCTATGTGCCCCCATAGGTTGATTTTCTAGATAAACATTAGCTAGTGGATCCACCTAAGCTAGAAGTTCATGGTCCTTACCTTGGCAAGTAGTACAACCCTTTTCGATGTGGGAGACATTATAGCTCACATGATCTCTATGTCGGATAGGGCTACAAATGTGAGATACTTCTTGAAGTAACATGATCCCACAATAATAATAAACTAATGTTACTTCAAGAAGTATCTCACATTTGTTCAAAGGTTTTAAATGATGTTAGCTTGCATTGACCATGTTTTATGACTTATGTTTTCTAAACCTTTTATATAATGTTTTAGCTTGGTCAATTGCATGTCATGAAATGTCCTATTTTAGCATGATTTAAATATTGTATGCATAGCTATCATACTTGGTACATTGGTTTGTACTACCACATACTCTTACCTACATTTCCCTAAATATAGGGTCTGACAGTCAGGTTTCTCGGTTTTTTGGCTAGTGGTTGATTGCGAGGTTCCCGACCTTTGGTGAGTCCTCATGCTTCGAGGAAGGACTTTCATTGTTCTTAGTTTCTTTCTTATTTCTAGTTTTGGACATGATGTATGGGCAAGGCCCAATTCCATTCTATTGTATTAGATGGCTATTAAGATAATTGTTTAGACTTCTGCTTTACTTTTAAAAAAACTTTTGGACTTTAATTGTATTTCTTTACTTCTTTGTTCTATTTCTTATGTTATGAATGCTAAGTGCCTTGTATGAGGCCTCTCGGGGTCCTATACGACATGTTACATCTAGGGGGTACCCCTGGGTCTTGACAGTGGCATCCCCTATTAGAGAAAAGGGAAACAAACGAAATTAAACCGACTCCTGTGTGAAGTTCTTGAAAGAAAATGGCCCACACACATCCACAAAGTTTCGGATGTGGTCATAACCTCATGAGCAAGTCCTCCAAAGAGACCCTTCATTTGCAACAGTTGCAACATAGTGTTGGTCACATGAAACACCGCATTGCCCACAGTCGTAGGCAATCGAATAACACCTGCACTTCCCAACTGATCTTCATTGACATCGTGCAAATTACCGATGTCATCATTGTTCCCAAGTTGGTTGGCATTGCTCCCATTAAAACTCATTTCTTCACCTGTTTAAGAGCAGCCAACAAAGAACACAAATAAGTTGATTCAACTACAACAAAATTAGTTCACGACTAAACTTCAATAAAAGAATTATAAACACCACTCCCCGACAGTGGTACCATTTTTGAAAACGCTCAACTACACTTCATTGGATTCTAAGTGTAGGTGGTAGCTAACAAGTATAAACCCAACTATGATTTGGGGTCGATCCCACAGGGAGTGATATAGTAAAGAATTCTATTAAGAAGTAAAATAGTGTTCTAATCATTTGTATATGTTGACATTTTCGCAACAATAAAGTAAATGACAAGGTTTTGACAATTAATGTCAAATGGGGGAATTTGGGTAAGCAAATTACAACTACTAAAATCGGGGGTAATCAAATAGAGAGGGTTTCATGGGAGTGTGATAAATTGAATGCCAATATCGCAAAATGGGAGATTATTATTTACTAAAAGTCGTTAAACCTCAGTAGGTAGGCTGGACTTTGGGAGCAATAGTCATTTTTCAATCAACTATTACGAATTACACGAGTTCTTTCAAACCTCAAGAAGCTCAACACATATAAACAGCTCAATACCTTAATTAATCTACTTTTTCAAGGTAGATTTGTAAGATTACATTCAAACTCACTTTCTCAAGCTAAATCTGTAACAACATAATCACTACAATCCTCAGCTAATAATTTCAACTCTAATAATCCTTTCTTAAGCAAGCTTAGAGTACTAAACTCGAATTGCATTGGCAACTACAATTCCTTAATTAAAACACAAACTGTTAATTGAACCCACTTTGAATCAATAATAAAATCAGTAAATATCAGCACCCATAAGCTAATTGAAGCGTTCAACTACATAATCACACCCCCAAGAATGTGGTTTTTATCCAGATATAATAAAGAACAAGCAATCATTAGCAACGAAGTTTTCCAGCAGGTTTAGAAACAATCCACAAGTCTCCAAATGCTCCAAATTCAGCTAAAAATTAAACAAACCCTAAATCTCTACTCAAAAGTGTAAAAACAATGTCTAAGAGTGTTCAAAATAAAAAACTCAGAACTGGATATTGTGGAAACTCCTTTTCTTTTTTTGAAAATTGCATTTATACGTTTTCAGAATTTCAGCATCGGAGTTACTCAGTGAAGTAAGTCGGGCTTCGCTGACCTGGTCGGCGATGCGCCAAGTGCTCCTTTTCTCGCCTTTTTGGAATGTCTTTTTGAGCCAAATTGTTCTATAACTTTAGGCGATAGAAATTGGCCTCGCCGATCTATTTGGCGTGTCACCGAAACACTTGTTTGCTCACCAAGTTGGTTTTGTCGATGTGCTGGCTTGTTGGAACTTTAGGCGAGTTGAAGGTCCACTCGGCGAGTCGCCGAGTGGCTTTGGTGAGTATCATTTTTGCTTTCCTTCTACTTTTTCAAGTTTTTCACTCTTTTTTGCCTCGTAATGTCCTTGTCTTGCTCTTTTGCTTTCATTGCTGCAAATTATGATTTTAACATCAGTTATGAGCAAAAAGAAGGCATTGAGTACACTAAGGTCCCGTTTGGCCATGCGATATGGTATCATGATATGGAATCATGAGATGAAATTAAAGTTTTGTTTGGACATGCGATATAGAATTTTTGTGGTGTATATTTTCTCATAAACATAAAAATCCCATAAGTTGTAAAACTATTAAAATAGCCCCAATTGTTTATTCAATCTTATCAAATAAACAAAAATTTATGAAATCGCATAATAAATTATTACAAAGCTATTTGTTCTCCACTTAAGTAATTGTTTCATCTTACTTTAATTTAATAAAAAAGATGAACATAAATTGTAGTGTACTAGTCTTTAATATAATTTTCCCACATAGTACGAACAATTTTCTCATGTTGAACTTGCATTTCTCGATCATGTAACCGAGAAGATGAACCAACATTGTTACTTTGAGTTATTTGTTGGTCAATATCACCACAAATATATTTTCATGCTCATAGACCATATATATTTCATCAGTACTTTGATATTCTCGCAAATAATTATGTAACACTGCACAAGGTATGACAATTTTCACTTGTGTATCAATATCATAATGGTTCATGCCTTGTTTTAGTATTCTAAATCTATTTTTCCAAGTTCCAAAAGTCAGTTCAATCGCATTGCACAGAGATGAATGCCTATAATTAAACAGTTCTTTGACATTTTGAGGCTCTCTTCACTTCCTTGATAATCTTACAAATGATAGCGTAGTCCTTTGTATGGAGCTAAAAAATCTTTTGTGTTTGGAAAGCAGCATCAACAACATAGTATTTATCTACCAACAAACATTTTATAAAGAATTACTAAAAGCATATGTGAAAATGAGAAAGCTTCGTGTAAATAAATAATATTTATTCTAAGGATGTAATTTAAAGTTACCATGTGACGGAAATAGAAATTATGACGTTGGTTCAACAAGTGTCTTCTCAAGTACTTTACTATCATGTGCAGTACCTTCCCAACCAGCAACAACAAAGATAAAGCGCATATCATAATCACAAGCACATAAGACATTTTGTGATGTTCTTCCTTTGTGATTACGATATGCTTGTTGCACCGCTTTACGAATCTCCTCTTCTATATATGTTCCATCAATCGCACCAACACAATCCTACCAAATAAAAAATACATCAATATTAGTTTAGTGAACGTTAAATAAATTGGAAGCATTATAGAATGCACTTCATAAAAATAATGTTTGTAAGAGTAATAAAAATAGTGCTTCCAAGACAATGCAAAGTCATAAAATAAATAGGCATAATACATAAACATGACCTTTAACTTGGCTTCAGCGGACAACTATGCCCTCCAACTTTGACTGTGCACAAGTAGACACTTAAACTTGTATAAAACTGAACAAGTAGACACACGTGTCCTACATGGCATAATACATGTAGGATGCCACGTACGACACAAAATTTCCATGTAGGGTGTCATGTAGGACAAATGTGTCTATTTGTTCAATTTTGTACAAGTTTAAGTGCCTACTTGTGCACACCCAAAGTTAAGAATCACAGTTGCAAGTTGACGCCAAGTTAAGGGTCATGTTTATGTATTATGCCAAATAAATATTATCTCTTTAAACAAAGTTATTAAGGCCATAAAATAAATTTATTACTCAACAATCGGTTGGTGTGAGTTAAAGTGACTATATGTTGGTGAGAATAATAAATTTCATGTCGGTGAGAATATTAAATTTTAAAAAGTAATGATGTGATTATAAATTTTATTTACATATGAAATAAATGGTTAGTAGATATAAATGTGGGTTGTTTTAACAAATATAAACTCGTGGATCAATTTTTGTATTAAAATATCTCAAATCATGATATGAAATTCTCATATAATTCCATATCATGGTTTTTGGAGAATATGAAATCACATCTCATGATATGGAATCATGAGATGGAATCAGCATAAAATTGCATGTCCAAACACTGATTCCATCTCACGATACCGTATCGTGATATGGTATCGCATGGCCAAACGCCTACTAAATCTTTGAATATTAATCCTCAAATGAGTCGAAATCCCTGACTCATCAGAACACATGATACATCACTATATACGTATTTGTGGAAATGGGTAAGGGAAGGTCTTCTTGCTAGACACCAAAGCAAGTAAGTATACATTTATATAATAAAAATTACATTATAGGACTCGTGTTTAATTTGTATAATATACTTTACCAGACAATTATGTATATTATACATTTGTTATGTATAACCTTTTAACTGAATGATAGGAAAAACAATAATGATTGATACAAAAAAGACAAGGTTGTCATAATAGTCTTCATGAATTTTGGTGTTGTTACTGTTTTTTACAAGAATTGATTCTACAAACTAGCTAATCATGGATAGTTGTTGGATGATTTGGTGTAATTTTTACTACATCTTTTTACAATATAAACCCATCGCATTTGTATAATATTTTCTTTTTTTTTGTTTACTTTAATTCTTATAGCACATAAATCTGATATTGTACTATGTAAGGAAAAAGGAAAAGTACAATCCTACCAGTACATACACCTTCAGTACCGTTGACTGCTATTTTAACACGTTGATTCACAATGTTTGGAAAGTATATTTTTGAACCAATGAGGTCTCATCTAAGGTCAGCTATGAAGACACTATTTTGAGTATATTAATTGATATAGGATACATGTTACTCTGTCATGGTTTACTGTTGATAATATACTCATTCTGGTTAATGTGAAGGAGAGATTACACTGTGTATTGATTGTCGTGTCTTTTAACAAACGTTGTATAATGGTATATGATTCACTCAGGAATGCCATTCACAATTCACACGTACTCATTGAGATAAAAAAAAAATATGCACAACTTATACCGATGTACCTTTCAATGTCTTGATTCTATGAAAAGAAAGGATTGGATGTGCTTTCTCACCCAAAATACAGATTTCGTATAGATTTTGATTCATTTGACATCGTTTATGTGAACGATATCCCTCAGCAACCTCAAGGTAGCGTGTAAGTTATTATACACTTATTATTTTTTCATAATTCAACAATTGGCAAACACCTTACATATTTATGTATTTGTATATAGGGATTATGGTGTATACATTTCAGCATACGCAGAGTTCTTGGGTAATGGAAATGGTATTCCAGCAGATCCATTTGATCCTGATTTAATGCTTAGTAGATATGTGACACTATTGTAGAATTATGGCATGCTCAAAATTCAAGTTGAGGCGATCAAAGACAGTGAGGCACCGGACAAGCCAATCAGATCTCATGTTGATGTTGATAGTAGTGAATGTATCACAATCCTTTAGTTTTATTGTATTATTTTTATGTTTTTGGAATTTTGTAGTAGCCCTATTACTTTTTGAACAGTTTGACGGGAACAACATTTTGTAGGCTCTATTATTTTGTATAATGAATTTAGTTTTACCTTTTTATTACTTGATGTTTCTTATATTATATAAAAAAAATCGTGACTATAAAAATTGATATATACTAATTTACAAAAATGACTAGTTTGGCAGATTATACAATAATTTATGGAAACTTATACAACTTAATTGAGAAGTCATTATACAAACACAATCACTACTATAGAATACAAATTGACAATAAATGTATACAAATAAAAAAAAATTATATCAAGTATCTTTTTAGTTTATTCGTTAGTTTATATGTCATATGCAATTATACAGTCCAATTGAAGTATCTAGTGGACTCACTATTTCTACAAATGTTCACCTTTTGATTTTTAAATTCGTCAAACTTAGTTATACAAAGTGATCAAAAAATATCAGATGATATCTAAGTTGAACTTTCACAACTTCATTGTTCGTATAACACCTATCAGAAATAGTTATACAAAAGGGGGTACGTGTTAAATTCATTTATAGGTTTGTTTAGGATTGCATACACAGTCTAATACCGAATGAAATATATTGAAATATCATTTTAAAACTAAATTGAAATATCAATCATGATTATGTATCAAATAACTCATATAATATTCAAGTGGCAAAAGTGAGGCAATATTAAATGTATAAAATCACCATACAGAATTCAAATGGAATCTTTTCTAAACTTTCTGAGGCTGATTCCTACAAGAATGCCTATTGTGACCTGCAACGCCATAGGTACTACATGTATTTGTCCCTTTACATTCAAAAGTCTCTTGCTGATTTGTCACAAAACTTTTTTCTTGATCTTACAGGAGGCCTTTTGAATATTGGAGGCAGAACTAACTCAGCCATAGGTACAAACCACTCTATTTTATCTGGTAATGGATATATTGGAAAATCACAAGTCTTCAACAATGTTTTCGGTTTGTATAAATTCGAGCAAAACTTATTTGGTCCTAAACTCATGAACTTCATAACAGACTAAGCATGTTCACATGGTATTTCTTCATACTAAAAGCTTCCACAAGTGCATTTTTTTCTTCTGAAGACAAACTATATAATTTCTACCTTTATCATTCACGTACATACAAAATAAAGGAAAACTGATTATTAAGTACAAATTTATACAAATATACAAATATATAGAAACCATACCATCAGTCGCATACTCATTTCTTCATTGATTTTGAGTATCTTCTGAATATTTTCAATAAATGGAGTAAATGTGAATGATGTCTCTTTTTTGTTATCACAATTCCATCTGCCGAACATCAGCCTAACTTCTTCCAGAAAATCATAAATTGGCAATTCTCTTGTTGAAACTAATGCTGCATTTATACTTTCAGCGATATTCGATGTCATTGACCAACCACGATGAACTGGTGCATAAATCCTAGACCACTTATACAACTACATATATCAAGTCTACGTTTATACGAACACTAATTTATACATAAACTAACTCTACATAAACTACAACTATAAATGAATTATACATATTCAAAGAGAAAATTATACAACTACAAATATCAAATCTACATTTATACAAATATTAATTTATACAGAGACTAAGTCTACATAAACTACAACTATAAATGAATTATACATATTCAAATATCAATTCGACTAAAACTAATTTATACACTTTTTCAAATCGAAATTTGTTTATACCAACTAATCAATACTATAATTAATAGAAATCAATTCTTCCAACTATTTTATACAAATACTGGCTGAAATAACTCAATTATACAACTATACATGCCAACTATACATACCAACTCTACATTTTATACGAACACTAATTTATACAGATACTAACTCTACATAAACTACAACTATCAATGAATTATACATATTCAAAGAGCAATTCCACTAAAACTAATTTATACACTTTTTTCAAATCATAATCAGTTTAGACCAACTAATTTATACAATAATTAACACAAATCAGTTCTTTCAACTATTTTATACAAATACTGACCGAATTAATTCAATTATACAACTACAAATATCAAGTCTACATTTATACAAACACTAATTTATATAGATACTAACTCCACATAAACTACAACTATCAATTCATTATACATATTCAAATAGCAATTCGACTAAAACTAATTTATAGAGACTCTAACTCAACAGAAAACAATTGAAAACACATATTCCACCAAAGCTCCGATTATCTAGGGAGAATTTATACAATTACGGTGTGAAATCAGTTTCGATTAAGCAGTTTATACAAATTATAGATAGCAATTCGACTAAAACTAATTTATAGACTCTAACTCAACAGAAAACAATTGAAAACACATATTCAACCAAAGCCCTGATTATCTAGTGAGAATTTATACAATTACGGTGTGAAATCAGTTTGATTAAGCAGTTTAGACAAGTTATAGATATATATTCCTCATTAATAGATGAATTCAAACACAATTGAAACAGATTCTTCAATTAGAACACCTAATTACATGTGTAATCGATTCAATCTAAGCTCCAGAACAGCAAACAAAAAAGATGTGAAATTCTTTGTATTGTGTACCTGTTGCATAATCAACGATGAAATCAATTGATTTGTTCTTGAATTGAAGTCGGATATCAGGATCTCAATTATATAATACGAATGTTGAAACATAAAACTATGACAGAGTTAAAAAATATATATATATAATTTATACTATAATAAATATCTTTTTTACGCATAAAATAATTATTTTTTTATATACATACATATATATATATATATATATAATGTCAGGTTAGTTTAGTTAAAATTAAACCAACCCAATTATAGTCGGATTTTTTGCAATGCCAAATTCTCTGTTTGGTTCAGTTTGCGGTTCAATTTTGTTCACCAGTGGCCCATGTGAGTAAGGTACGGCAAATAAAAAGAAATGATTGACCATATTCCTTTCCACTTGGGATAAGGTAATAATCAAGAAAAGCAAACGTACACGAAAATTGTGTTTAGTTAAATGAGGGATAGAGTGAATAATGATGTTTTGGAAACACAGCATATTGAAATTCTCTTTTCCACTTGGGATTACGTACGGGGAAAAGGAAAACACTTTAATAGAATGGCTGCAGATTTACAAAATTATATTTTCCGGAGGAATCCACGAACTTCAGTAAGAAAGTTATGCAGATTCTTTCTAAACTTCTGGTAATTTGGCCGATCAAGTGTCGAAGACAGACTGTTGGAGCTTGTGAGTGATTGGAGTGCATTTGTCAACCTTGATCTGAAACCTGTGTCACACTGCTTCTCTATCAGTTCACTTCCCAACTTCTGCACCAAATGTCAACTTGTTTCACTCAGTAACCATTTTAATATTAAAAAAAAATATTAACTATATACAGTTATTCAAGATTGTGGATTATGCCTGGTATAAAGTTTGTTCACAAAGGATTAATGGAAGAAGAGCATCCGCAGCTGAGCCAACCAGATCAGTGCTGAAATTTAAAAATAAAAAAGAAGAATCAAATACTAGGGCATAGCAACAGTTTCCATAAACACCCCAAAATTTGTGAATGAAATACTATGGGCAATCACATCTAATACATTAACTATGGATCATATACTAGTCCTCCAAACATTATATCCTTCAGCCTCTGCTGGTTACGTTTTTTTTTTTCCAACTCACCTGTAATCCTGAAAGAGGAGAAACTGTAGCAATGATCGAAGAAATTGGCTCAGAATCCCTTCCTGAAAGTTTCCTGTCTGATCCTTGTAACCTGAAGCATGGAGACCTAACCCCACTTCTCCAGCACTTTTTTGCTTGTAATGGAAAGAAGCAAGCCCTTTTATAGCTCTTAGACATAAATCAACGACCTCTGCATCCTATCACACAAACAACAGAACACAGTGATCTTGGTTTCTACCTCTAGTAGTATCATAAGGCACAACACAACTAAGTAACTATTTCTCTTTTTTGAAGTAAGGGTAACTAAGGAACTATTTCTTGTTCATCAGTGAAGTAGCATGGTGGACAATTAGACCAACTTCATCTTGAAATGATGCCCAGACTCACTTAAGCACTTCCCAGCATGAAATAGTATATAAAATCATAAACCATAGACATCTTATTGTGTGGGAAGGTTACCTGAGACAGACCGAAATCAAGAGTCTTAATGATATGAACAAAAGCTTCTCCATTTAGTTGTGTAATCATTTCAGGATATACCTCCAACATATGTGATAGCAGCGAGAAGTACTGTGCAGATGAAATGGATTATTTATTTTATTATATACGGTTATTATCACTCCAGAGAAAAAATAGAAGGGAAAAACCTACGTCATGACAAAGCTTGGGGTACTTGAGCAGGTCCAAACTTATCAGAGGGGTAACTATGTGAAGACCCATATATACCACCTGCAACGGAGTAGCTTTGAGATTATTTTACAGCATCATAAGGTTGAGAATGTACCTTGGCAGGAAAAATAAGTAAAGGAAGAAACTGCATGAACACCACCTGACAAATATTTGTCCCCTGAGCTTCAATAGGTTCTGATGAGAAGTCAACCTGCAATAACAGTTATACCCAGGTCACCTCAGACATAGAGAACCTACACCAAGGCAAAAGGTGACAATGGAAAAATAACGATGATAAGATCAAGGTTTGCAGACAACACCAGATCTTTTGAACAGAGACTAGCAAGTAATTGGAGTACAGCACGTAGATCCTTGTATCTTTCGGTATCAGCTTCACTCCGCAAGCTGCTTGAAATGCTCAGAGATATCTGAAGGCACATTGGTTATTCAGTACAGTATCTTCTCATTTTCTATAGAACAGAATAAAAATTGCACACACATCGTCATTTGTACAAAAGAGATGTTCTACTTTTTCTTTTCCTTCTTCATTGAGATAACATGATGATTGACATAACTCAATGAGCTAGTGACTCACTCCCCGCCAATTTCTTTTTACCGAGATTGCAGTGGACGCCAATGAGGATATTTCCAGCTAGACAGCACGAACTTACAATTCTTGCGAGACCCGCATTGGTTCTGTGGGAAATGTGTTCACTTTTCTGTTCTCATCTTTTATTTAAACTCTTGGAGTTGCCTCATTAGTCAGTTTGTTAGCATTTTCATTATTATAGACTTGTCACTAGTGTAAGACTTTTCCTTTTATATTTTCGAGTACTGTATTTTTTTTAAACTGGTAACTTTGAACATTGTATTACTGTGTTTTAAACAGATGATGGATAATGGCGATGACTTGTTTTGGTTGGATGTTGTTTCTTGTGTGCTTTAGTTGAGACGGCAAATTTTTTGGATAACACTAGAAATAGAAAAAACCGGCTCATTTTCTAAAAAACACCGATACGGTTTGCTTGAGGGCTCTACCCCAAAATGCCACTAATGGCCTGAGATTGGATTGTGACATATTCTGTCAACTATTAACAAAATCACTTATGTGTTTTTGTTTACTGTGCCCTCATCAACATAGAGTTAGAAGCAATGAGGTGCATGCCATACCTTGATACCGGCAGCGAGGTGCAGAGCTCCATAGCATTTCACCCAACTCCATACTTTAAGTAACTTAAACAGGGCCATTAAGAACACAATTCTTTCTAATCTATTCTCTACATACAGTGAAAAGTTCAAAATATGTTTCTTACGAACAACTACAGACTTCACACATGAGGCAAACAGTCAGAAATTAGAACTCATAAAAAATAATAGTATTTTGGGTCGTAATCACAATTGATCTTAATTCTGAAACTAAAAGTATACCAAAGAGAAAACATAACAAACTACTGAACAACATCAACAAATATCGCACAGCTGATCAGTATTATGTTTGTGTTGACTTAACTTATATAAAACAAGATATTGGAATTGTAAATAGCATGTCACAAAATCAAGCTTTGTGGATTATTAATTTTTTAAAATATGTGGAGTAAGTTTGATGGTTACATCCAACAATTCTAACAATTGAGGACAACATGGTAGTTTTAGTATCAGACAATTTTGTGACGCATCTTCTTCCTATAATAGCCTTATAACCACCCACTAGCAAGAATGTAGAAGAGTTTAACAGGTAAAATATAAAAGATTTTTAATTCCACTGTTCCACTTTCTATTCTGAGTATGTTAAATTCTTGCTTTATCTCCAATTTACATCTATTTTTTTTTTTTATGACAAGGGAAACCCGCCAATTTACATCTATTTTTCACGAGCTTTTAACATATATTTCAATATTCAGACTAAAGTGTGTGCCCAAAAATCTAGTTTCAAGTACTACAGAATAAACTTAAAAGACACTAACACAAAAGAAAAGAGCAAGGGAAAATATATCATATAAAATCATTTCCCATAGGGCAATGACTGCATAACTTAGTCAGATGAATAATATATACTGATCAGCTATTGATGAAAGTGATGATTGGTAAGACTCACTAGAATGGTAAGCTTTAAAAAGAAATTTGTGATTAGGTTTATTTAACCAACTAAACACTAAGGGCCCGTTTGGACATGCGATATGAAATCATAATATGAAATAAACTCGTTAAACATTTAAAATTATAAGTCCAAAATTAATTCCTATATATCTATATCTATCCATATCTATATTTATTTATACTACCTTAAAAGCACGAACTTCCTAATTTGAATGTAATTACTATAATACCCCCAACTTAAAACACCCAATTTAGTATATAATCTACATTTTAATTAATTTATTTATTTACTCTATATATATTAAAAGCTGACATCTTTTCACATTGATGGGTAGTGACTTTTTTATAGAGTTGTGACTTTTTCGATAAGTTATGACATTTCTGAAAAATCGTGATTTTTCAGAAGGGTTGTGACTTATCTGATAAGGCACGATAAACACCTTTTCATACTATCATTTGTTGTCTATACATAGAGGGGTTTTCTCACTTTTAAACTACGAATTTTGCAAGTTTTCTATTCTTCCTCTTAAAACAAGGATGATTGTAAGATTTGTTCAATTATGCAATTACAATATTTTATGTGGGTAAATTAGATAGATCAACAAAAATTGATGCAACAAGGAGAATGAAATAACTAAACTTCAAAGGAGAAGACTATCTTGATAATTAATATGTACTCATTTCATAGCCATAAATATACTTTTGTAGCAACTTTTACTTGACAAGAAGTTCAATGATTTTCCATTGCACAAACTACAACTTGGTGTTTAGGTCAGTGTTTTAGACAGTGAAAGGCGATAACAGGAGACAAGGGTCTGGCGAGTGGTGAGGCACTCGCCTTTTTGAAGTGCGGCACCAATTAATACCAAAAAATTAAAATACTAATTGCATATGTAAATAATCAAACTCTCAATAGCAGTAACATACTAGCAAATATTTTAATCCAAAAACTGAAAATAGATAGTACATACAAAAAGTCTAGAACTTGAATGAGAAAAAACAAAACAAAAGTTAAAGGAGAGGTAGGAATGACTCTGAAGTCCGAAGAAGGAAAAAGAAACCGAGGAAGAAATCTGAAGAAGAAAAGAAGAAATATGTACTGGTTAGACTTTGGAGTAGCAGAAAAGTTTGGCTGGTCGACGGAGGGGTCTAGTCATAAACACTAAAATTACCTTTTAACTTTTAAAACCCTAAATTTGTCACCTTTCGAAGATCGCCACGCCACAAAGCTAAAAGGCGATGAAGGGTCGCCTCGCCTCTCGCCATTGACGACTAGGCGATCGCCTTTCACAACACTGGACTTAAGGTTCTGAAAAGTCTCATATTGTTGGAGAAAAAACATTTGATCAAAAACTTGTTTGAAGAGTCCAAACTAGATTTAACAAGTACTCCTTCGTTTCCAATTTATTTGTTGCACTTTTTTTTAATTCAGTTTAATATAGAATGTTCTTTTTTCTTGGGGGTGGGGGCACATCTTTATGACCACAAAGTTAAAAAGATATTTTTATATATTCTACATATGATCCTTAAATTAAAAGTCTTCTTTATTTTTTAAAATTTCAAATAAAATAAAAATTAGACAAATCTATATCTATCTTTTTTTTAATCTATCTATACTACCTTGCAAGAATGAACTACCTAAGTTAAATGTTAAATTATTATAATACCCCCAACTTAAAACACCAAATTTAGTATATCTTCTATATTTTATATATATTTATTTTTTGAGCAAGATAAAGGTGTATTCCACAGCAATGTGGGTATGCTGTCAACTATCAAAAAAATTACAGTGCAAGTAATCATAATTACAGAGAGCCTAAGAAGTCTACTAGCTGTTCTACCTCATCTATACCCTCTTCTTTACACCAAAGATATAAAGTATTAATGCAATTTTCTTTGACTTTCTGCATTGGATTAGTAATATTCTCAAAACATCTATTATTTCTTTCCTTCCAGATTGACCACCATATGCAGCTGTTCTACCTCATCTATACCCTCTTCTTTACACCAAAGATATAAAGTATTAATGCAATTTTCTTTTACTTTCTGCATTGGATTAGTAATATTCTCAAAACATCTATTATTTCTTTCCTTCCAGATTGACCACCATATGCAAGAAGGGACTATGCTCCAACATTTTTTCTGTTTTTTACTCCCACCTCTCCTCATCCAGCAGGTTAGAAGATCTGCCGTATGCTCAGGCATCACCCATGGTTGTTGGAGGATATTAAGAAACATATGCCACACCTGAGAAGTCACTCTACAATGAAGAAACAAATGACTATTTGTTTCCTCCTTTTCCTTGCAAGAGAAGCATCTTGAGACAATTTCAAAACTTCTCTTTTTCAGTTTCTCCTGAGTCAGACACGCTCTTCTACATACCGTCCATGTGAAACACTTGATCTTGGTAGGAATATTAGATTTCCATATTTGTTTCCAAGGTCCAGGGATGTTCTCAGGTTGTGAGGATAAATTTCTTCTGTACAATCTTCCAACTGAAAATTTTCCATCCCTATCATGTTTCCATCTGATTGTATCAGGACTGGTATTTAAACCAGAGAAATCATTCAACCTTTGCAGTAAGCTGGCCACTCTCTCAACCTCCCAGTCATTTAGAAGCCTCCTAAAGATGATATTCCATCCTTGGTTAGTCCAGGTCTCAGCAATAGATACTTCAGGGCTGCCACAGAAAGAAAATAAATCTGAAAAATCCTCCATGAGTGAGTTCTGTCCGATCCATTTGTCTTTCCAGAATAGAATTCTAGTCCCTTCACCCACCTTGTAACCTATGCTCCCGGACAATTTAGGCCATAAATTTCTGATAGTCCTCCAAACTGAGACCCCATATGTATTAGTTACAGTATTGGTTGTCCATTGCTCAAACTGTCCACATTTGCTAATGATAACATCCTTCCAAAGAGCATGATCCTATAATTTATATTGTATTATATTTATTTATTGATATTATATTATATTAAAGGTAGACACCTTTTCACATTGAAGGGTTTTGACATTTTCAAAGAGTTATAACTTTTCTAATGAGTTGTGACCTTTTCGAAGGGTTGTAACTTTTCTACAGGGTTGCGAATTTTCCAAAGAGTTGTGACATTTCTGAAGGGTTGCGACTTTTCCAAAGAGTTACGACTTTTTCGATGAGTTGTGAGTTTTCTAAACCCTTTCTTCTTCTTCTTAAAACACACAATTTAGTATATCTTCTATATTTTATATTATATTAAAAGAAGAAACAATTTGACATTGAATGGTTATAATTTTTCCAAAGAGTTGTGACTTTTCCGACAAGTTGTGACCTTTCTAAAGGGTTGTGACTTTTATGATAAGAAACAATATGCACATGCTATTTTATTTTTTTTGATAAAGAACAATATGCACATGCTATTACTACACTTTTTAAACTATAAATGGAGGGGTTTCCTCACATTTTTAAACTACGCTTTTTTAATGTTTTCTTTTTTTTTTTTTTTTTTTTATTTGCACCGGGTGTCCGAGTCTCTTTGAGCCCCGACTAATCCCGGGGTGCACAGGCCCTCGGCAAGGAGTTTCCCGCAAGTGCACCACGGTTTTTTAATGTTTTCTATTCTGCTCTTCTTATAAACTCAAGTTTGATTTACAGACGTTGGCAATCTCAAAGTTCAATAATATGGAACACTCCCTAACATGAATGTTAAATTAATCTAATACTCCAACTAAAAACATCCAATTTAGTATATCTTCTATATTTTATATCAATATTTATTTATATTATATTATATTATATTAAAAGTTAGAACTCCAACAAGACAATAATAACTAAGTAATGCACTATGGGGGAAGGGAGGAGAAAGTATTTTTAAGAGGCGTAACTAAGAATTTTAAGACTGACTAACTTTCAGTAGTAATCATAAGAAAACTACATCCACTATTCATACGAACTTATACTTTATCATTCATTTTATAATTGTTTCCTTAATTTTTTTAGTTCATAATATTCACATTATTTTTAAAAATAGTGTGGTACATGAATTGATATTCACGTGCAACCCACATGCGTCAAAACAAGTATATATATATATATATATATATATATATATATAATCTCGGGAGGAGAGCATGGGTTCATGTGAACCTGGTGACCCCCTCCTAGATACGCCCCCGGGTTTGGATATGTGAAGAGGAAATGCGTAAACGCACCAGTGAGGAGGTGAGGAGGTGAGGAGGTGTGAGAGGTTGGTTATAGAAGGTATGAGGAGAGGCAGAGGTAGAGGTAGACCGAATAAGTATTGAGGAGAGGTGATAAAATAGGATATGACGCAGCTTAAGGTTAACGAGGACATTACCTTAGATAGAAGGGTGTGGAGGACACGTATTAGGGGAGAAGGTTGATAGGTAGTGTAATCTTGTCTTGCTTAGGGTGACTAGTATTTGACATGGTACTAGTTGTATTATTGTAGTTGATTTTGTATTGTTGTTTTCGACTCATTTCCAGTAGACTCTGCATTGTTACCTTGTTACTTGCTTTATTCTCTTCATTGTTTCCTCCTCCTTTGTACCTGAATTTGTTGCACTTGAGCCGAGGGTCTTTCGGAAACAACCCTTCTACCTCCACGAGGTAGCGGTAAGGTTTGCATACATTCTACCCTCTTCAGACCTAACTTGTGAGATTTCACTTGGTATATTGTTGTTGTTGTTATTTCATATAGCATGTCCAAACGTAAGCTAATTAATAAAGAATAAATGTTTTTGGTTCGATGACTCACTTTCTAGTTTATGTTGGAGGTGTAACATTGTAACAATCAGGGTTATGAAATAATTACATAACTTATCACCGGTCAATACCTCTTCCAACTTCTGCTAGAACAATTTTTGGGTAACATGTTATAAAAAATACAAGAGTGAATGATCAAAAATTACCTTTGCTTATATTGTGGGAAGAGTAAAGCAGAAATAGGCGCTTACAGAATTCAACAGCCATTATTTCACAAACAAATAGTTTTGGTTGAGTGACAAACTTTAAGGTGTATGTTGGAGGTGTAACATTGTAACAACCATAGTTATGCAATAATTAGACTACTTCTCACAGGTCAATATCTCTTCCAACATCTGCCAGAAGAATAGGGTAACATGTTTTTAAAAAAATAGAAAAGTTAATGATCAAATTACCTTGCCGATATTGTGGGAAGAGTAAAGCTGAAGTAGGCGCATACAGAATCCAACAACAATAGCCGTTTCACGAGCTTCTAGGTAAATGATTTGTCCATCAACCCAATCAACCACAAATCTGAGTAACAGATACACAACTGTGGACTACAAAAAACTGGAAGATTAGATCATGTAGTTTCACATTATGATGTCACACTAGGTTAGCTAAAGCTGTTCAAAAATTAAGACAGGCTTACTTATTGCATTAGAATTCATAAAAAGAATGGCATGGCCGTTGATAAAAATCATTGACATGTTAGGCCAATCAGCATCAGTAATCAATTAAAGTTGGTTCACTTAAATTGAACTGGACCCATCACATAGGTAGAACGAGAACTTGAGTGCAATATCATACCTTTTTTTTTTAACCTTTAATAGAAAATAGCCTTTTCTTTAGCGATACACTACGAACTATTAAATTAAAAATCAAGTGGTCCTAAATATTTTGGCATCTGCTTAACCCTAAAATTACAACCCAACTTGCAAATTTAATTTTCAAGCACCACTTTTGAAATTGAAATATTGTTCTCTGGTTTTTAGCTGCCCATATCAGAAAGTGAGAAATTGAAGAATACCAATCTCAATGCCTACTGGTGCTGGAAAACCCACATGTAACATTTAATCTATAGTTGTGCTGCGAAGGGCCAGTAGTGTAAGAGATGCATACTGGAAAGAAAAATGATAACAGGCAGCACTCAAGGTTTTATCTCGATACAGAGGGATATAATTTTAGGATAACAATAAATCAGCACTGTATATCTTTAACAAGTTTAGCAACACGGAAACCTAAGCAACCATATAATCCACATAACCTTCTGGTATAATGACAACATGTTCAGCTCAAGGGAAAAGCTCAAAACCAAGTCTCCAAAGCACACACTTGAATCAACAGCTATTATCTCATACAGTTTATACCTCATGTTTGTAAACTTCCATAAACATCAAGAGTGGATTCAGTACTGAATAACCCATCTCATAAATAGCTCTCTGTGTTCGAGGTTCTGTCGCACTAGCAGCACCACGAAGTCGCTCCAACAAGCAACTGACCTATGCATTATCACAGATTTACTCAGAAACAAATGTTAAAAGCTATAATCTTTTCCAGTCTATTCTTACCAATAAAATAATATCTGGCTGTTCAGCTACACATTTTAGATCACTTCGGCTTGAGAGTTCCACCAGATTAGTTGCCATATGGTTTGTCAGATTTCTCACATACCTAAGAACAATTGCAATGACAAGTCATCCAGTATTAGAAGTTCAACAAATTAAAATAACAAAAATGTAAAAAGAAAAAAAAGGAAATAACGGAGAATATCTACTTACTGGCTGGAGGCCTCTAGAGTTGTCATGCCAGAAGCTGAAAGAACAAGGGTTTGAGCAAGCGAACGCTGTAATAAGACAAAGAACAGTTCGAATTGGCTGGAAATATTACATTAGCAATTTAAGGGAAATCCATATTTGGTGTAGTGGTATGTTGGTAAATGAAGCTATGAGAACCTACAAAAACATCCCTCTCCATTCCAAACTCAAAGGATGGAGAAGTCTTTGAGGACTCCCTTTCCTTCCAATATAGGGGTCGTTTGGTAGAGTGTATAAGAGTAATGCTAAATAGAGTGTATTAGTAATGTTTGTATTAGTTTTGCTTGCATTAATTGTGCAAAGATTATTTCTTATGCATTGCTTGGTTTGGTGTACCATGCATTGCAGAATTTTTTTTAAAAAATATTTATTTACAAAGATACTCTCCTCAAATATGGTGGAAAAGATGTAAAAAAGGTGCTGAATTTCATGCTTAAAGAATAAAAATTTGGTACCACAGCTAACACGTTTGGGTGGTGAGTTTTACGTGGCTTATGATATCAAATGTTATTAAAATAAAATAACTTATTTTATAATAATAATATTTTAATTGATTTATAACATAAAGTGAGTTGAAAGACAACTTAATTCGTATTTGAATTATTCTACAAATATAAGGTCATTTTTAGTGTTAACAGCTTTAAGGGCAGTTCAGTCACTTTAACAGGAATTCATCTGATAAGCACTTTTCCATCAAACACATCAACCACTTATTTTCTGTTATAACACTTCTAGACAAACATGTAACTAGTTTTTAAATTCAGCTCCAGCACTTCAAAAGTGCTTTAAATCCCAAGTACTTTAAAGCTACTTTTATTCAATCAACTAATCCAAACGGGCTCCAAGCCGATGAGCTCTCTTCTATTTTCACATGGTTTAAGAGCCTCTACGATCTCGGTAGAAACTCAAATGGATTCTGCTACCGAAAGGCGGTACTGCAATACATGCCACTTGGCAGACCAATATTTCATTTGTTCTCTCTTTTTGTGTTCAACAACGATCCTCTCTTCGACAGCCGGTGCCTTCATCTTCAGGCAACTATTCAAGTGCCACTAATCTCTCTAGGATTTCTTCCGCACCATTTGTTTCCAACAAGCAGCCCAGCTACATATTCATGAGCAACAACCTCTGACATTGTTCCGCTGATACAAGTTACATTGATAATGTCTTTGAGATTTCAACTGCCATATCTCTCAATCAATAGATTCCTTTAAGTGTATATTGCAAGAAACACTTTATTTCGTTTTGCAGTTACCAGCTGCTAACAGGGGGAAAGAACTCTAGAACCAGTATTTTTTGTGATTGTGTACTACTCCAACAAGATTTAGGCGTGACCCTTTCCAAGTTACAAAAATAAGCAAATTCAATTTGGTTTCAGCACATGAAGTCTGGGAGAACCTTTGAGAATATAAAGTGAATTTATGTCTACATTCTTAGAAGTCATTATACTAGAATTAGTAAAATCAAATAGGATATTTTATAGGATACCGTAGGATATTATGTATTTCATTATAGAATATTTTATAACCCTAGTAGTATAGGGTTTGATTGCCTACCGTATTATAGTATCCTAGGACAGTAAGACTCCTATATAAGGTGCACGTTTGTACATTGTCAATTAAGTCAATGATCTATTTTCACAAAAAAAGAAATCACACGTATGGATTGGTACCTGGTGAGCAGCATTTAGTGAGAATAGAGTTTGCTCATTTGCAAAAGCATTTGCCAACTCACGCCAAGAGTCCTGCAAGACAAATAATGCAGATTGGGATAAATATGATATTCCAATCATTACTCCCGACTAAGAATCCAGGATGATATTACCTGTTCCAGCACATGGAAATTAAGTTGATCATAAATTCCTCTCTAACCATTTAAACCTTTTGTAGTGCGACAAATAATATAGAACATAGATACTTTTTGTCTTAATCAATATCTCTATGTATTGAGGATGAGATAGGACTAAACAACAACAATAAGCAAAGCTCAGTTCCGACGGCAGATAAGATAGAACTGAGAACTAAAATCTCTATCCACAATTGACTGACAGAAAGATAAGCACTAAAAAGAGGAAACATAATTGGTGTGGAAGATACCCAATGCCATGCAATCTTATCTGGAACCCTCCATGCAAAATTAAAACCCAAAGAAAAACAGAGCCACCTCATCAAGGGCTCAAACATGATATGGAAATAGTACTACTCGTCTAAGGACCCACCAATTCAACAAGGTGCACACAAACGTTCTTCCGCCGAACAAGTCCATGAAGCAACTCATGACAAGTTAGTGCCTATCAAAATGAAAGGAGAATGTATCAGAGCTGCTGCAATGAACAGCCTCAATAAACAGCAAGGAAATAACAGATTACCGGAAACAACACTAGAGAAGTTCAATCATAGTAGCAAGTTCCTAATATAACATTGATGTGCTGATATTGTTTATCATACTGACAAAAACTGATTATTGTTTCAGATGGAATGCTCTAATTGTAATTAAGAACGGTGCTGCATTTACCCAAATTCATAGACAGTTTCCATGTATATATGCTAAACCACTTTATCAATATTTTAATGGAGATACTTTGATTGTTTGTTATATTACCTGGAGTCCATTGATGAGAAGGGGCTGGGGAAAGCCTGGCTTGAATTTCACAGTTTTATGTAAAATTAAAAAATATCACCAAATTTAAGATATTGATACTTTATTTCGATATGATCGAGGAAGAAGAAATAATCTGGATATAAGTAGCAGAACTAGAAAAGAGACGGTGAATCAGGACCTTGTTGGATAATAAAGCATTCCACTTCATAGGCTAAAAAATGTATTGAACAGATCATGGATTCCATGAAAATAAAATGTATTTGGATCACAAAATCCAAGAGAAGCAAACCGATTCATGATTTACTGATTGATGATAAACAAGAGAATTCTCTTAAAAACGTTGTTTCCAAACCTTTTGCGATTTTTTGGTTAGAAAAACTTTACCTCCCTTGATAATATTAGTCATCCAAAAATGAATGACTTCATATTGAGGCAATATTAAACAAGAAGAAAAAGAATTCACCAACCATTCCAGTAGCATAGAGAAGTTGTAAACTTTAACGATGATTAGTCAACGTAAGGATGATGTTATATGCTTTACTATATATATGTTAACATGACATAAAACTTCTAAATTTGTATTTGTTGACTTTTTTTTCTCTTTTTTATTTTAGACATAAAATACTACTCTTTAAATTTTGATTTATGTGATACACTTTCTTTTTTAATTATTTCAAAAGATATTACTTTTCTATTATTAGAAACTAGTTTAATTTGTAATTTTCCTTTTGCCATAATGAAATAATTTATGGTCATATAATGATTAAGATTTGTTTTAGATATTCTCCCTCAAAATTTCCTTTTCTTTTTTTCAAAACTTTTGAAACTCAATGTCAAATTTCTCTTACCCTTTGTTCTATTATCTAAATCATTTGAATGCATATGAAAAAAGAAATAGTTTAGAATATGATAATTTAAATCTTATCGAGAATTTAAAATTACAAAATAAAATGCATATTGCATTAAAAGATGACATGAAATTATACTAAAATTTCATATGAATTCATTGGTCTTTTAAGTTTTTTATTGTTGCGAGTCAAAACAACAACATAAGACTTCATTTCTGTTATTAAAATTGTGCATGTACAATAATTAATTCCAACCACTTTATTTAAGTTTGTTACATAAAGCGTGAACTATTAATAAATATAAATAACTATATTATTATTGAGTGTATTTAGAGTGTGAAAATTCACCAAGTGCAATCATAGAGGATATTGTTGAAAGTGTTTTTCTTTGCGCCAAGTTATCATTATTTATTTATTTATTTGATTCAATTGTCTTTATAAATTGAAAAGCTGAATAACTGAACAACAATCCCAAGTAGCTATTTATAAGGTCAAAATAAGTCAAATATGTGATCGATTTAATGAACACGTCTATTTAATGGCGATACGACACCCACCACCTTTAAATCCTGGATCCACCTCTGAATTGGGTAAGAGAAGATGTCAGGAAACTCGAAGGATGATTTCAAGAAATGAGAGTCTCTTGCAAGAATTGAAGCACAAGGGGGAACTGTGATGGCAGAAGCATCCCACTCTCAAACCAGATCTGTCGGAAACCAAGAAGAGGAAAGCAATGTCAACTGGGCTGGAGAAAAAGATGGGAAGAAGTTTCAGAAACTAGAACTACCGATTTTCGAAGGAGAGGATCCTTTGGGATGGATTTTCAGAGTGGAGCGCTATTTTGCTGTGAATGAAATTTCTGAAGCGGAAAGATTACAGGCAGTCGGTGTTTGTTTGGAAGGAAAAGCCTTAAATTGGTATTATTGGATGGAGTCTCTGCAACAAATGTTAACATGGGAAGACTTTAAAAGAGAGTTGTTGAACCGATTTCGTCATTCTCAAAAGATCAAATTTGGATCTTAAGTCAGGTTATAATCAAATTTGCATTCAAGCTGGAGATGAAGAAAAAACAGCCTTCTACACTCATGAGGGACATTATGAGTTTATGGTCACGCCATTTGGTTTGACCAATGGACCCTCAACTTTTCAATCACTGATGAATATATTTCCAGGGATCATTTGCGGAAATTTATTTTAGTATTCTTTGATGATATTTTGATTTACCAGTAAGGATTATGCTTCACATCTTGGGCATGTGAAGGTTGTTTTGGATATTCTCAAACAGAATCAACAAGAAAAAATGCATGTTTGGTCAGCTTAAACTTGAATATTTGGGTCATATCATCTACTCTGCAGGAGTGCAGGCTAACTCTCCAAGATTGAGAGTGATATCTTGGCCAATTCTTAGAGATATAAAGTCTTTGCGGGTCATTTTGGGACTCACTGGATATTACAGAAAATTTGTCAAAGATTATGGTAAGATTGCTGCCTGATTTACTAAAAAAGGATGCCTTTTCATGGGAAGAACGCGCTCAACAAGCTTTTGAGGCATTGAAGTTGGTTATGACTCAAACGCCCGCTCTAGCGATGCCAAACTTTTCTCAACCCTTTGTAATTGAAGCTGATGCTTCGGGATTTGGTGTTGGTGTAGTTTTAATGCAAAATGGTAAACCTATTTCCTATTTCAGTCGAATGCTTTCTTTCAGAGCGAGACAATGTTTGATATATGAACAAGAACTAATGGCTATTGTGTTGGCTGTCAAGAGATGGAATCACTACTTGCTAGGCCATCATTTCTTCATAAAAAGGGACCAAAAAGCCCTTAAATTTTTTCTAGGAAAGAGGGTTATGGATGAGAATCAGCAGAAATGGGTTCCCAAGCTCATGGGTTATAGGTTTGAGATCAAGTACAAACCGGGTGTTGAGTGGCTGATGCTTTGTCAAGACACGGGGAATGTTCAGAGTTATATGGATTTTCAATTTGGCAATATAAAGACAAGGAGAATGGGACTAGGAAGTACAATGAGACACCAAAATGGCTTCTACTTTGCAAAAGTCAATTTCAGGACAACAAGCAGATGACAAGTACAACTACAGCTTGAAGAATGGATGTCTATGCACCTTCACGGAATGTTAATGAAAGAAAGCCCTTTCATCCTAATCTCATCTACTGAAAAGGGGGCCGGGCGTAGCACGTTCTTTTTTGGGACACATAGGCTATTACAGACGCATCAAAAAAGACTTTTCGAAGCGCGGAATCCCAGAATGGAATCATTGCCATATCAAATACCTGGGCTATTGAAAGAGTTTCATTCTTCTCCTATAGGAGGCCATTCGGGTTATCTTCACACATATAAAAGGCTGTCCGAGAATATCTACTGGAAGGTATGAAGAGGGATGTGCAAGACTTTGTTGCTAGGTGTGAAATCTGTCAAAAGAACAAGTCTCAAACTTTGAGTCCTACGGGGTTACTCCAACCTTTGCCTATACCTCATCATGTGTGGGAGGATGTAAGTATGGACTTCATTACTGGACTTCCTAAATCCCATAGGTTTGATACTATTTTGGTTGTGGTAGATCGTCTTACTAAGTATGCACATTTTATTCCACTTTCACACCCTTTTAATGCGAAAGATGTGGCAGTTGTTTTCATTAAGGAAGTGGTTAAATTGCATGAATTTCCCAAGTCTATCGTGTCTGATCGTGACTGTGTGTACATAAGCCAATTTTGGAAGGAACTATTCAAACTAGCAGGCATTACCTAAAGGTCTAGTTGTTCCTATCATCCAGAAACTGATGGGCAAACAGAAGTGGTGAATAGGAGTTTGGAGACATATCTCTGTTGTATGGTAGGAGAAAATCTAAGGAATGGTCCCACTGGTTATATTGGGCCGAGTATTGCTTTAATACATCCTTTAATAGATCTGCAGGTATGACACCCTTAAAAGCATTATACGGAAGGGATCCATCATCAATTTTTCACATGGATGACACTACTTCAGCAGTGCAAGAAGTAAATGAGCAAGTACGCACTAGAAATCTGATCTTAACCGAACTCAAAGAATATTTGTTACAAGCACAACAAAGAATAAAGAATCAAGCTGATCGACATCATAGAGAACTGACTTTTGAGATTACATCATAAAGAACTGACTTTTGAGATTGCTGAAATGGTATATCTCAAACTTCGGCCCTACAAATTACGTTCTTTGGCTAAGAAGATCAATGAAAAACTCAGTCCCCGCTTTTATGGTCCTTTCCAGATTTTGGAAAAGATTGGTCCCGTAGCTTATTGGTTGGAGTTACCAGTTGGAGCACGCATTCATTCAGTGTTTCATGTTTCACAGTTGAGAAAATGCTTGCTTCCAACTACTCCTGCTCAAAACCTACCTCCATTTCTTACCCAAGAATTGGAGCTTCAAGTTGAGCCTGAGGCAGTGAGGCAGATCAGGAATCTAATCAATGGTAAATTGGAAGTGCTAATCAAGTGGAAGACTCTACTAGAATTTGAGAATACTTAGGAGGAATATGCAGTCATCTATCAACAATTTCCGGACTTTCACCTTGAGGACAAGGTGACTTTTATAGGGAAGGGTAATGATGAGCCTCAAGTTATAAAAACTTATTCCAGGAGGCCAAAATAAAAAATTAAGAAACTTAGTAACTGTCATGAGACAGGACAGTCACACATGTATTGGGTGGTTTTATCTGTAGAAATAGGGACAGGGCAGTTACGAAAGGGTATTCAGAAAATAAAGAAAAAGGGAATTCTAGGAGAGTTTCTAGCCTCTCGAATGTCTAGAAAGGTTGTGATCTTTATGATTATATAACTAAAGTTCATTATTGTCTTGGGATGTAATTTATTATGTTAGTAGTGTACTCGTGATTGTTTTGTTTTCAGAACTTCTTGTTGTAATATCACTGTATCTAGTGTGAAACAGCAGTATTTGCTCCTTTATTTACTATTTCAGCAGTAAAGTCTAACATATAATCACAAAATTATTTCAAGATTCCAGAAGCAAATACATCTGCAGCAAGCTGTGAGGAACTGGCATGTACGTTTCACCATGAGGGGGAGTGTTAGTAATATTTTGTAATTAATGAGTAAATATTTGTGAGCAACTGGCATGTACGCTTGCCCGATTATGACAAGTTGTATGGCCATACAGTATTTGCCAAATGTTTTCCCAAATATACTTCACAATATCTATGGCCAGATAGTTCCTTAGTGTCGTGAGTATTCTTTCTTATTATATACTTATGATAAGTACTGGACTTCTCTTTGTATTTGGTGATGGTTTTAGTATTATTTCTTTGTAAATAGTTAGTTGATAAAGATTATGACTTAATTGGTTAATGTATGTTGGTTAGCTGTTGATCCGTAGACAGAGGTATCTTTGTATAGGCTCAAAAATAGGGAAACTCTGCTTGATATGTTGCAAATTTCTGCCAAGGCTTGCTTTGGGATTCTACCCCTTAGTGCCGGTCATGGCCCAAATTGGGTCATGACAATCTTCTATAATTAAGGGCATAAACTAAGGAGTATTGTGTGCATCAACTAGAATCAATTAAGAGAATTAGTTAGGAAATTCAGTCTTCTAATTGTGAATCACTTCCCACTTTAAAAATATGTCTATAGGTCATCCAAGCCCTATTTAGCTTGAAGAACTGATCAAGCTGAACATTCTTAAAAGACCTTCATTCTTTTTTCTTTTTTTTGTCAGTGTGGTGTCCAGGCCATCTTCCGCACACCTCAACTAATTCTTTGGAATACCTTCCACCTATCACCAAGGCTAGGATAGATGGGAAGAAATCGCCTAGTGTTTTTCTTTTTGTCTCTGATAGGATTTGAACCTAAGATCTCATGGTTCTCAATCCATTTCATTGACCACTAAGCCAAACCCTTGGGTACCTTCATTCTTTATATTTCTTCTGAACTCTTTGTTCATTCTATGGAATACCAATAAATTGCCCGTATACTCTCGTCAGTCTAAACCCCAACAGTTCGTTGAGGCAGGTTGTGCCCGAGAACACCTAAATTCCTACCGAATATGAAAAAGGCTCAATTTAATGATAAAAATGCAAAAAACTAGACTCACATTGAATGCACACCAGAGAAGCTGCTGTATCTTAAATAAGAAAAGAAAGTTACAAAACCAATTTATTTCAATGAGGTAATAAAGACTTCAGAAGTGAGGAGAAAAGTTCTTGTTTCCACAATAAGAGTGGGAAAATGCCAAGTCGGCTATACGGGCAATAAATCCAGTGAAACTCCCTACCAAGTTGTTTACTTGCTTCTATCATTTACTGAGAATAAATATTTGAGATAATGGGACATCCAAAAGAATAAGGTGCTGCACTACTACGGCCTACGCACAAAATACCAGTCCTAAATTGAATGTCTTGTTTTAAATTTGGAATGACAACAAATTGTATTTTCCTTTTCAAGGAAGTGCACAGATTTGGGACTGGCCAATGAGGACATGTGGACATTTTGGACAATTGCAGTCATTGAATTATGTTTGAATACAGACACAGTAAGGTCATTGTACAACGAAAGGCTGTTCTACTTTGCCTACCTGCAAGTCCCTCTCTCCAGGATATGAAGTGAGTGTTGTCTTCGAAATGTGAAGAATAAGATCAAGCACTGCTTTCCCCTGGTTGTCCTCTTCACAAAAATTAAGCAATACTTTTTTGTAATGTTTTGCCTTGTGATTATCTGAAGATGCACTCCCTTTATTTTCATCAGGTGGCATTAGATAAGTAGTTGACCATCTTGCAAGGAACCATACAATCGCCTGGACAGAATGAGCATATGAGTTAACCCTGAGTGTGTAACATGAAAAATATAAGTAGGTACTGAAGATAGACTACATAACTCTTGAAGTATATTAAAGAATTGATAGCTGAGAATGTAAGACCAAAAGGAAGCCCCTGCAAAGGGCCACTACATTGTAGGATCACATCAGGAATTATAAAATTGAAAAAGCATACCTAAAAAGGTTATTAACATATAAACCTAGTCACAAGGATCATCTGGGCTCAAATTTTTTTGTCCAACTTAAGAGACAGCACAGAGTGCAGAGTTACAGAACCAAATATTGCCAAACTTGTGCAGAAAATATCACAAAACGTTGAACACGTGTTCATGTATCTGGTGTGGCAATTAGGATTAGGAACAGATATTTAGTAAAGATCAGCTTATTCCCCTTGTACCACATATATTGTCATGTCCTTAAGTTTATCATTTTTGAATCAAACATGTTTTGATCAAAAGGAGGGTGGGTAATTTATGTTTTTCATTTTTGAATCAAACAACATGTTTTGATCAAAAGGAGGGTGGGTAATTTATGTTGGTCCTGACAGCCTCAAAGCAGCGTCCCCCCCCGCCCTCCCCCTCCCCCTCCCCCTCCAAACAGTACAATGGCTATCATGATCAAACACTCAGGTCACATTTGGTTACTGTTATAGTCCCACGTGGTATAAGCAAAAATATCAAAAACTTGTACTAATTTATTAAAATGTTTTTTATGAAGTACAAAACCCTACATCACTAATTAATCTCCATATAACTTTATACGACGTTTGGTTTCTAATATAAAATCCACATATGTTTAGTGACTTTTAATACCGGAAACTAAACATTGCATGAAAATCTATGTATTATTTATACCATTTAGAAGGTGGAAAAAGTAATACGTGTATTAGCAGTACGTGGATAAGAGTTACGTAATCTTGAATAACAATTCCCATATTATTTATTCTCTCCAAAACAATCCTCGTAATGTTATTCAGTGTATAAGAATGTATGCATTACAATTCATGTCTAACTGAATCATCAACCAACTAACCCTTCAAAGTAATTATTATGGGATTGTGGATCTTTTTATTTTTTTTGAGAATTAGTACTGTTGTATTCTTCAGCATTAAGGAATGTTGACCACCTCCAAAAAGTTACAAGGTGGTAAAGTTAAACATTCAAGCTTTACAGAGCACCTAAGAAATCTATCATCTCATCTACTTCCTCTATACAATTTCCTTTCACCAAGAAAAAAAAGACACCAAACAGTTCCATTTCACATCATGAATGGACTTGATCTTGAGAACTAGTACTGTTTTCTTTCCTTCTTTTTTTTCTAGCTGTTGCCTAGTTAAGAGACAGTGGGAAATGTGGAACATAATAATCAATATGGAAAGAAAAAGATTTAAGTATTAGCATAATTTCATGAAAATAGTCTTATTGGGTTTACAGAGAAATAATACTTCACACATATTTGAGGATTGTGGGAGTGTGTCAAAGGATATGACAGGATGGAGAATGCTGAGCTATTAAGGATGCATTGCAGATGACATAACTAATCATGTTGAAGATCTTAATAGAGCAGAAATTTTGACAAACTACCTCCATTAGCCTTGGACTGAAGAACGACGCTCTCATCTCTGGATTTAAACTCTGCTCAGCAAATTTTATTATTGATCTGCACCAGACAAAATAAGACAAGAGTATGAAGTTGAATACAATAATACGGCAATCTTAAAAATAAAGAGAAGGTAGAACACCGGAGGACGACAAGTCCCCATTGTATGGCTGATATAAACTCGGTAAGTAAAGATTAACTATTAAATTTCCTGCTCAATCCTTTGGAGCTTTATGCCCCAATTGAAAATTTATATTCTGATGTAAAGATGGATCTTAGGCCTAACTCAACCCCAAAAGCTAGCTCATGAGGAGAGGATTGTCTAAGTCCATATAAGGAGACCAAATTCTCATCCCTTTTCTGATGTGGGAATTCTTAACACTCCCCCGCACCCCCAGAGCTCGTTTACTAGAGCATGGACACTATAATATGGGGGGCCAACATCGGTGAACAAAGAATTGGGATGGGCCTTGCTCTGATACCATGTAAGGATGGATCTTAGGCCTAACTCAACCCAAAAGCTAGCTCATGAGGGGAGGATTGTCGAAGTCCATATAAGGAGACTAAATTCCCACTCCTTTCCGATGTGGGAATTCTTAACAAGATACGGCAAACAGCTACTAGTGTGACACTTTTACAAAGCTTTATTCCACTTATGAGTGTTAAAGTTGCAAGACATACTTGGTACTAGAATTCACTTAAAGGTGATGGAATAACACAAGGTTCATCTTGACACAAAGAAATTACCATCGGTGATCTCCAGGTGGTGAGTAATGCAGGAAATGAGAATAAGACCCTTTGTGTCATAGACCACAAACCGCTTGGGAGGAATCACTTCACTAGCCCTCTCATCTTAAAGAGGTTTTGAGTATTTAATGCTCAGTGAAGTATGAAGAAAAAACCATCTTACTCTCGTGTTGGGGAAAACTTTTTGTTCCAAATGACGGAAGGCAAGAAAGAGGCCAATGAGGATGGCTAAAATAAGAAAAAATAATAGAATCGACAATCTGATTTGGATAATTTTTACATTGATATTCAACATTCTATGTAATTTTACAAGACCAACTTCATTCATGTCCTATACTAACATTGTAATAACTCATCTCTTAACACATCTCAAGGAAATTCCACTTCCATTAATGTTACAGAATGAATGTAATCATTTTTTTTTTGAAACTGAAGAATGAATGTAATCATATTTTGAGGTAATGAAGGTAGCACATTTAAAAGGATTCACAGCAGATTTATAGGATTTCTTTTTTTTGTTCTTTCCATATTTAGAACCATATGCACATTTATTTTTACCTGTTACCTTTGGGAGTAATATATTATACAAGTTACTCTGCAATACCTTGTCTCTTACGTGGTATCAGAACCTACTGGGCTCAAAATTTTGGCAACTTTTCTGTACATTTGAAAAAGGTTTTAGTATCATCTCTTAAAGAGTGACCGCATTTCCTAACCACCACCGACGAAGGAACATAATAGCTTTAGAGAAACATCTATGGCAATTGTGAAAGAAGGGTTGTTTCTTTACGCGCCATCTAAAGTTCGATCTGGCCTCTCACGTGTTGGTGCATGAAGGCGCTGCTCGGATAGATTCAATCGCAGCTTGCATTTTGAGCTTCTTCTCGTAATTTGGCACACCCCTGGTGTTCCTCTGGTCTTAAAACAACTAGTCGAAAGTAAAGAGAGCTAATTCATGTATTTATAAGAGTCTCTATTTTTCATTTTACGATAGAGAAACTAGTAACCAGGCTCACACTCAAAACTGGGTGAATAACAGGCCCTCCCCTTTACTCTTCTCCACTTAAATGAAAAAAAAAAATTGTCTGCCAAAAAGTTGGAACCCATTACGTGCATCTAACACACATTACTTGTTGCGCTCTTACCACTAGACCAAATCCCTGGGATAATTTCGCTAATATTTTTTTAATATGAATTTTATCACCATTATATTATAATTGTATATTTATTATGTTTAGATATACGCAATCAATGTTCAGATCTAGAGACAAGATCTTAATATATAGATGTGTATACAAATTCAGACGTCTAAATCTTAATAAAAACAAATGTACCCTAAGAAACTCTACAGATTGATACTTCGCATGGAACCCAAAAGTGTGGACTAGTGGTCAATGAAGTTCTCAGTGAAACAAAATACTAAGTAATTTTTTCTTATTTTCCCAAGCTTTGGTGGGTAGAGTTACCCGCTACCTGTGTTGCTGGGAGATAGCAGAAACCGGATGGAATTAGTCGAGGAGGGCGCAAGCGGGCTCGAACACCATGGTCATCAAAAAAAGATTGATACTTTGCAAACTAAGCAATATGGGATCCTTCAAGTCAGATAAATTGAAGTAATACATTATGATATTGACAACATGTAAATAGTGATAGAGAATGGTTAGATATCTTACTTTTTGAACTATCCACGGAGAGGAAGTAAGGAACTTACCCACAAAGTATGACAACTGGATGCTTGTCCGTCTCCATAACATCCATAAATTGGAATTGTATAGCATCAGGCACCTAATGAGAAGTAACAAATTTCACCCCATGTGCAGAACCACAGGAAATGGAATCACAACAGAAAATAAAATAGTGTATTTCAAAGATTTGTGTTTACAACACCAGGAACTCATAGAAATCACTAATGCAGCATAAGCAGATGCAGGGCGTGTACAATAGAACATGTCTATATTTATACTGGAAAAGAGAAATAAACAAATAAATGCACACAAATCAATGACCCCCTTCCTATATTTGCCTAATCCTGCATCTGCCTTTCTTCTCCCTACCCCAAAGGTACATGTTAAAGAAGGGGGACTCTAAGGCCAGGGTGCAGATCTTAAAATCATATCAAATGGTTTTGAAGGTAAACTATTGTCTGTTATCATTAAGCTAAAAGTTAAGGCTAGCCAGAACACTGATGACATTCAGAACAACGATGATAAAGCAATGAATAAAGTAATCATGTATTGCATTAATGCAATCAGTAATGCTGTCTCAAAAGGATTTCCAGAATGGAGATTATCCCAGCACAAAAATCTCTCCAAAAAAATCACCAGCATAAAGAAAGATTTCCATTACCAGTGGTGTTTCACCCTGTCCTTCATCTGCTATAACATGCCCAGTTATTAACAAAAGTGAGTAGAGCTCTTCCAAAGTTTGAGTTGGATCACTAAAGCCTCTGCCCTACACATGACAAGAAGAAAATGTGGCTTACACCCAGCAACTTATACACACATGTACATATGATTAGCAGACATATAAGACTGCACAAGGGACGGGATTTCAAAAATTGCTATGTGAAAATGAGGGGCTCAATACATCCTGGAAAGATTGCCTACATGTCAACAAATAATTACATAAAAGGAAAGAGTTCAGCAAGTCAGCATTCCCTGTCTGAAGAATATACTGAACTAGCAAAAAAAACATAAACATAATTATACTGGACATGCATTTGATCCAAAATTGACTCTTCTAACATGAAAAAAGAGACTTCACAGGTAGGCAAAGCAGAAAAAAGACAACACCAACGGAAAATGGAGCAAAGATCTCCTAGGGGGGATTTTGGAGATAGGAAATGCAGACAGACAATAATAGCGGATCAACAATTAAACACTTAGATGATGATATCACTTCCAGAAGAAAGACAAATCCAGCAGGTTGATTGAGTTTGACATGTAACAGCATTTCAAAAAATATCATTTTTTTAAGGAACTAAGACTTGTACGGATAACTAAAATACTGAGAAAAGCTAAAGGATGCTCAGAAATACAAAAACATAATAAGTTGAAAAGATAAATTCTGAAAGGGGACAAGTTTGCTAGCTGAATGAACAGTCTGAATGACCATACAGATCCCCAAGAGAAAAACAACAAGAGATTAGAGTGACGAAGTACCTGTTGTAGACGGGCAAATTTCTCAGAGAAGAGTCGTATCAGAAAAGGAACAGTAACATTAATAGCTGCTCGAGCAATAAGTGCATACGAACTCAATCTTTCATCCATGGCTAAAAACAACAATAAGAAAGAATAAGAAATAAGTACAAAAGGTGGAAGAAAAGAAAAAAGGAAACAACTATGAAGATATAAAGGATAACAAAGTAGAAAGACAATTGAAATGTCATAATAGACATTACAAAAAGGAATCGAAAAAAGAAGCTTAAATAATTAATGAATGAAGTATATTTAACTACCAGCAATAGAAGCCTGAAGATAATCAGTCTCATTCTCATCATTGAAGGCGGATGCAGAAGCAGCTACACAAGGGATCATGTTACAAAGTGACCAAGACAGTAAGAACTTTAAATCAAGAATTTATATTCGTATTAGATATGAATTACCTCTTAATTCAGACTCTACAATCAGGGCAAAGAGATGAGATGCAGCTCCAATCCCTTCCGAAGGAATAACCGCATGGCTAATAGAACCATCCAAAGGCTGAAATGTTGTACATAAAATATATAAATACGAGTACAGATATTTAAAAGACTATTAGTGTAGGTGTGTGTATAGATCGCACACTATATATATATATATATATATATATGCCTCTCTGTGTGTGTACGTAGATATCATATCTCCATCTGAAAAGCTGAATTTTACATATTTTAACTATGAAATTTCATTAACATAACAATACCATTACTAGGCTGTGATTATCCAAAGCAATATTTAATGCTATACACATTTAAATCTTCAACGTTTAGAAGACGTGTCAGCATTTTTAAACAGTGTAGACATTTATATACTAAGAAAACAACAAAGAATTTCACAACCACACAAAATCAGTGAGAGAGAGTGCACCACTTACATTCTTGCATCCTGTGGCACAGAAATTCTAAAATAGGCT
Organism: Solanum verrucosum; assembly: GCF_900185275.1. Classification (NCBI taxonomy): domain Eukaryota; kingdom Viridiplantae; phylum Streptophyta; class Magnoliopsida; order Solanales; family Solanaceae; genus Solanum; species Solanum verrucosum. The sequence goes on from NW_026020177.1 coordinate 1,019,944, forward strand.
CAGGCTTTATGAAGCTTGAACCAATACTCTAAAACTGAAGAGTAGTCAAATTACGGAAACTAATTAAACCGACACTAAGATTTTTGTACACTGAAAGCTGCTAAAACAACCCCCTTCCAACCCCTCAAAAAATACAATAACAAAAAGGGAAGGTAGAGAGAGAAAGAGAAAGGAAGCAACCAAACCACTTCAATTACTGTTAAAATCAAAATGTAATCCGCAATGAGATTGGATTTATGAGTTGTTAATTTACAACTATTGGTCTTTTTATATCAATTGTTTATGGAAATATCCTAAAGACTCACAATTTTTATTTTTATTTTTTAAATATGGCAACCATGTTCCTTTAAAAAGAAAAAGGAAAAAAAAAAAAAAAAAGGCACACGGGAGCCCAATAGGTCTTTCCCACTTTGCTCCCCTGCTGACTGAAGCCCCAAGTCTCATGCTTGAAGGAGGAGGGCTCTAACCATTAGACTATCACTCCCTTGTTATTTCTGTTTCTTTTTTTCCTCGTTTATACCATAAGTCCTACAGTGTTCGTGATCTAAGAGAAGCTCAGCATTGTTGAATAGCATCACTTGCAAACTTTTCTATCGCTAAGGCTTTCATACAAGCATGCAGTTCCTAGCTCTTGTTGTTTATCTATGCTTTCCTCTAGGCTGAAAAGGGAAACGAAAAGCAATTGTGCTAGCACTTCAATTATGAAAAATTATCAGAAATTAATATGAACCTTAAGGCAACAGGTGAGGCCACCAGTACCTCTATAAACACCTTAGGAAGTCTTTACACGACCATGTGAGACAGCAATATAACTTAATACAAACAATGAGGACATCATAGAAAGGTAATGCCTCCTCCTCCATCATGACATGTACTTAAAAGGGAAAATGTTCCTAAAGCATGAGTCCAAAAAAGAAGCAAATAATAAGCAATCAGCTCGCCGCTCCAAGATCAAAAGGTGTTCTTGGAAAATTGGTATTTTGGAGGAAGGAAACCAACTCTCCAAAACCTTTGGACAGTTCAAACAGTAATATTGATTGTCAGATGCCAAATAAAAAACAAAAAAAAATCTGCTCAAAAATACTATACATATATTCCCCCCTATACAGACTTCTTAATTCCTCATTTGCACAGCATAATGTTCTCTCTTCCGCTTCAATAAATAGGTGCACTAGGATAGTCTAGCAGACAAATGTAGAATGCCTAGAAAAATGTCATGTTTAATGGGGCTTAAGGTGCTGTGCTTTGGTGAAGAAAGGCACAAACTTAGAAAAGGTACATACATAATATTCCATCCGTTCCAATTTATATGGCAAAATTTGAATAGGTATAGAGACTTCGCATTTGTGTAGCTATAAAGATTTTCATTGTTAGAAATAGAAGTAGGATTGTACAGTGTCTAGCGTGGAGAAGGAATGCAATAGTGTCTATAAAATATAAATAAGGTTCAGTATAATAATGTAGAAGGTAATCTATCCTGGAAGAGTAAGAAACAGACTCTGGTTGCTCAATCTAGTGCAAAAGCAGAATATAGAGCAATGGTTGTAGTAGCTTGAGTGCTAGATTGGGTCAAACAGTTGCACAAGGAATAAAATTTGGAGAAATCCATCTGATGGAACTTGTGTGTGATAATCAACACTGCAACTAACTTCAGTGCTTAAATGCACCTCAAGTATGCCTAAAAACATCATATGCCCATAACTTTTCCAGTAACATCATTGGAAGCTGTATAAAGAAATACCGTCAGAAGTGTAGTCCAAGTGTCCAACAAGATATCACGTGCTACCCAGCTCCACGTCTCCTCTTCAGTGTGGTTTGCCATAAGGTCTTTAATGACTTCACACATCAGGGCGGACAACAAACTAAGAGTGCCATAAGGCCTGAGCATTAAAGTAGAAGTGATTAACATAATCAAATATTCTCACAAGAGAAAAAATGAAGGATAACCACTAAACTGCAAGAATAAAGCACGAGTGTTGATGGTTACATCATATACATTTATATATATATATATATATATATACTACCACGGTGGTTACTGCTGACCTTATAGACTTCAGCAGTTCATCAAATACTAGCACTGTGGTTACAGTAGCCATGTATAGTAAGGCTCGGCATCCATCAAGGAATTCACTGGACAAAATTGAAAAATTGGTCAAGCGTAGCACATTAATAGAAAATATGCAGGCATTGGTGCTAATGTTAACCTTTCACTTTTTCCATTCACTATTGCTGTTGAAACAACATCAGGGGGATCTATCCATGCTATAATTCCAGATAAGAGATGCAAAAGGTGCTGTTTTTGAGTATTCCCATCATCTGCTTCCATGTAAAGAGGAATACCGAATAAGCACCCAAAGGTCCCAAAGTCAAATATTTAGCATATATGGGGGAAAAGAAGGAAAGAAGCAATAATCAAGACTGAGCTTCCACTTACTATTAACGTAAGAGCAGTAAGATGAATTATTTTTTTACAGAAACTCATATAGCAAGTTGTCATGATCCTCAACAACAACAACATACTCTCTTTTCTAGTTTATAGTCTTTTGTAGTGTAGGAGTTATTTTGGCTACTAGCAGAAGAATAGTGCGTGTTGCCTTCTTCTCTAGTCGATGAGTCTTGTGAGATTTACTCGGATCCTTGAGACAGTCGACTGTCGTAAGCTGACTGTGGGTTTGTAATTCTGATACTTAGTGATTAATAAAATCATATTAGTTACCAAAAAAATAAAAAAAACATACCTAGTGTAATCCCACAAGTGGGTTCCGGGGAAGGGTAGGATGTACACGGACCTTGCCTCTACCTTAACCTCAAAAGTTCTCACGATCCTCGAGGTGTCAAAATCAGTGTACAGTAAGAGGAGAAAAATGAGAAGAAAAGGGCTCTAAAAAGATATAATGGTACTTAAACTAGATTATAGGTTTGTAACTGATTACTTGGTGAGATATTGCCTACGCATGATCAGTGGAGCATCCAAGATTTGAAGAAAATGGGTGCACTATTATAAAGAGGTGGATCCTGAATTTGAATTTGATGGGTTCAAACTTTATGTTCTTACCATTGAATCCATTACGCTTTTGAAATTATAGGTTCAGAATTATTGTTATTATTATTATTTGAAATTTAGTATTCTTTTAAACATTTATACTCCGTCAAAAATGTTGGGATCAATTGAACCCACTGATAAATGGAATATATTCCACTGCAACTAGTTTCAGTATAGACATTTAATTATATAAAATTTTGCAGCTACAAAGGAGAGAATAGGAATTTAAATGTGCCCCACATGTGAAATTTAAGGAATAGCCAAACAAAAGAAAGAACAAAAAATTTAATTAAAACACAAAAAGGAACATCAGACATACCCATCCCTCACTTATAGAGGTGCACTTAATAGTAATTGCCATCACATGACTCTATCAGTTTGAGTGCACTCATATGTATTTAAGCACTCCTGAAGAACTACAATATTGTTATACATGATCTAAGAAGGGAGCATGGGTGCACATGAACCCATGACCACCACACAGATCCACCACTACTTGTGATAAAGTATACGAGGTATAGTAGGAGATAGAAAGTTATAAGCATAGTTCAAAGGTTACACTTTTGAGAAGTTTCATCTTTTTTATTCAAGAAAAGAATTTAATTGGGTGTTTCAAAGTTACAAAACTTTCAGCATATTATTACAAGTTACCAACTTTTCCTAAGAGATTATTGAAACAAAATTACATGAAGTTAAGCCATATCAATTGCAAAAAGAGGAACTAAATGGTAAAAGGTTAATGATATTATTCTTTTAAACAAAATGAGTGAATCTGAGATTTATCAGGCATGAAATACTAGTGGGAGTTGGAGTCTTGGTCCAGCATAACATAATATAATAGGCCGGAAGAGTTCCAGCTTCGCAATAGTATTCACTCTTTTAGGGTACTATCAATATGATAAATACTTGATCAGCCTTAATGAAGAAGTTGACAATATGAAGAGCAATCCTCAATTCCAATCAAAGATGTATCACATCTATCACAGGAGTCAGGAATAATGTAGTAAAAGAAAAGTAACGACAAATTTGATAGCAAACTAGTATGAGTACCAGATGGAAATATTGTTCCCCACAAGGAGTAGAACTGAACTATAAGCTTCCGAGCAGAGACTGCAAGAGGACAATCAATCCAGTATCCTTCACATGAAAACTTCTGCCTCAGTGCTTCATAAAAGCTCAAAAGCCACCCGATGTGACCACTTGACACAAGTATACCCCGCCAGGAGGATCCAGGCTATAAATAATGAAAAGAACAAACACAAATTATTAAAAGATTAGTAGCTAGAATGTCTAGTGGAAACAATCCAACATCTGAGAGGGAAAATAGAATCAATTGGTACTTTAAAAGAATTGGACATTTTATCATCACGAAGAAGAAAACCATGCATCCTAGAGCAAAACAAAATAATTAAGTACATAGAGCTAACAAGTGGTAGTGAAGATCAGTCTAGCAGATATCATGAAGTATCCCAATGGGTTAGCAACATATATAATCCCTCCATCCCACTTCTGATATAAAAAGAAATTGATCTTGTAACGCATTGCACCCCTAACCAAACACACAATAGTACAGCAAACTAATCCCTCTGTAAAGAATATCCCCATAGCTTGTACGACCAGAACCCCACTATTTGATTGATACGAACCAGCTAGATCAGGTGGCAAGCAAAGAGATCCAAGTGCAACAACAACAACAACAACATACCAGTGTGGTACCACAATCAGGGTTTAGGGAGAGTGTGTGTATGCAGACCATACCCCTATGTTTGTGGGGTAGAGAGGTTGTTTCTGAAAAACTCTCGGCTCAAAAAAACGATTTCAGAACAGGTATGATGAAAAATGCAAAAAAAATGTCGAAAATTTTGAAGACAAAAAAGTAACATAACTAAAGTAAAAGAAATTGATAGTTAGTAATAATATTGAAGAATAAGATACTGCTTACATCATAGTAATAATACTGGTAAGGGAACAGGTAGGTGTGGTGCTCTAGGCTAGAACCATGCTCTACCACAGGGAAGATAGAAATCGCTCTTTATTTACCCTAATCCTTGATCCCCATGCCCTCCTATACAAGGTCATTTCCTCCGTGAGATTGTCAAAACACCTCTCCCCAGATCTTCCTCAGTCTATCTCTACCTCAATCACTCCATAGACCTATCACTACCAACCTCTCTTCTTTTTTTTGATGAAGTAAGAAGAATGTCATTAACAAAGCATCAAGCAGATGCACAGATTACAAAAGAAAGAAATATCAGCTCCCAAAAAGGCAAAAAAAAACTATCTAAACAGCTAACAACAGAGATCTATGGAGCTGATAAATTCCAGGAAAGAATCGGCACTAAGTACAGGAGATTAACCCAACCAAAAAGAGTAATCAAACATCTTGCTTTAAAGGTAGAGATGGGAGTTGGAGTGCCATCAAAACATCTTTTGTTCCTCTCCGTCCATAAGCAATATTTAATATATCTGTCTCACTTTCCACATACCTCTTCACTGAAGAATTTGTGTTCTTCCTTTTCACATGCCCGAACTTTCCACATTTTGTCCACCACAGAGGTCACTCCCACCTTACCCTGTATATCTTCATTTCTAATCTTCTTTCTGCTAGTATGCCCACACATCCATCTAGCATCCTCATTTCTGCTACATTAATCTTCTAAAGGTGAGAATTCTTGCTGGCCAACACTCAACCCCATATAACAAAGACGGTCTAACAACCACTTTATGAAACTTAGCTTTAAAGTCTTGGTGAGACATTCTTATCACATAGGACACCGAATGTGAGCCTTCATTTCATCCATCTCGATCAGTATGATGTGTGACATATAGGGGTGTGCAAAAACCGAACCAACCAATAAACCGAACCGAAAAAAATGTTATTGAGTTATTGCTATTAGGTTATTGGGCTATCGGATTTTTAATAATTTTATTAAAAAAAATTATTGGGTTATCGGTTTGGTATTAGCTTTTAGTATTGGGTTATTGGGTAAATCGATAACCCATAAGACGATTGTAATTTACTACTATACCCTTCATAAATATTAAATATTCATAATTTAACATAACTAGACACTATATCAGTACTTTACACTACGGTCTACACACTTCACACGTCACAGTACTTCTACTTCACATCAGAAATTCCATATTGTGTTTTGGTTGTACCATGTGATTGTGGCCTTTGTACTACATCTACTCTTATTGATGCAATTTCTCATTATATTTCTTGTTTCACTATATCAAAGTATTCAAAGTTGATTTGCTTGTCTCGTTGTATCGCACCAAATTGTTAGAGAAGTAAGAAATCAAATATTTATTTTATGAGCATTTTCTAATTGGGTAAACCAAAAACCAAACCGCTAGTGACCAAAAATCAATAAACCGAACCGATAATACATAAAACTGAACCGACCGATGCACACACTAACATGTTTGTCAATCTCCCCATTTCCTTATATAATAGACCCAAGATACTTGAAGCTTCTTTCTTTGGGAATGACTTGTGTACCAATCATCACCTCCAAATCTACTTCTTGTGATATGGCACTGAACTGGCACCACATGTACTTTGTTTTAGTCTTACTCATCTTAAGACCTTTAGACTATAAGGCATGTCTGCAAACCTCCAGTCTATTGTCAACTCTGTTATCTGACTCGTCGATCAATATTATGTCATCTACAAATAACATACACCATGGTACCTAAATATGACATTAAACAACCAAGTTAACCACTCCATAACTACTTTGCAGGTGTTCTCCCAAAATTCCATAGGATCTCATCTGACTCGGTCTCTCTTCCCCTTTTCATCTAACAAATTGCCCCCTTAACCTCTTCAAACTTTATACACCTACAATACCCAAAATCATGACGACTCACATTCACATAGTACTATAAATAACCTAGCACATTACTCGTGTCCTCCTCTACATTTAAGAGTTTATGGAAGTATGTTTATCATCATCGTTTAATGAGTACATCTTCCACCAATACCCTGTCATCCTTGCCTTGATAAACTTCACTTGGTCTAGGTCGTGGGGCCTCCTCTCTCACCTTGGGGACTATACAACTTTTTATACTTGTCTTTATCCTATAGTGCCACATGGTCTAATTAGAAGGGCTAAAGCCAAGAAGATCAAACAAGCCTTGACTGGAATAGTCAAGAAGTTCCTTGGACCATATATGGGCTCCAAGGAAACCATAAGAGTCCTGCTTGGTCAATTCGATTTGGGTTTGTGAGAGAAAAACACACATCACTTGTGGACTTGAGTTGAAGAATTGGGCCAAGTTCTATTTGCTAAACCGTAGGAACTTATAATACAAGAGATATGTTTGTCAAGAGTTAAGTATTCTTTATTAGAATATCTTGAGATCTTAGTTAGCTCTAGGAAGGTGAGCTGATTTTGAAAGGCCTTTGGGTTTCTTTTCTAGTACAAATAGTCTTCCAAAGGTGTAAAAAACCTTAACAATCATCATCATTATAAATAGATTGTTACTCTGTATAAGAGAGAACTATTTTCCTTGAGTTCTTCTTGGAACTTGCAATATCGAGGTGTGTTTCCTTATCGTGGGTCGTGTTCACTATTTGATAGAGCCCAATGCCCTTCTAAACCACTTTTCACCTTGATCACTTCCCTCCAAAAGGCTTGTTCCTCCATGTTAAATGTCCCCAACTACTTCAGGAGCAGACTCTTCTTCTCCTTGTTCCCTTGCCAGATTAAAAATTTTCCTTAAAACATCTATTCTCTTATGTACTGTAACGTGCATTGGAAATAAAGACAGCATATATGAAGGAAGTGCATCAAGAACACTATTGCCAAGCACCATCCTGCCTCCCAAAGAGAGATATTGATTTTTCCATCTTTCTAATTTTTTCACATTTTTGCAGCACCTCATTTCATATCTCCGGAAATTTGCTCTTTGCTACCAGTGGCATACCCAAATACTTAGTAGGTTGGGTACTTCAGAGAACCCAAGTGTTGTTGTCATATTTGCATTTAAGAAACTTCATTTACTAGAAGAGAGCTATTACGTGGAGACCAGATACAGCTTCAAAAACTGACAAAATGAGACTTGAATGCCTAGTTGTTCCACTTTAGCATTACAGAAAGCTAGAGTATCATCTATGTATAACAGACGATTGATTTTCCGCCATTCCCCTCTCCTCTTTGCAGCCTCCACACCTAGCGACCAACCCTTCTGTTTAGCTTTCCTCATCATGAAGGCCTTCCTTTGTTATTGTAAGGATATGGCACCTGGGCCTAACTCAACCCCAAAAGCTAGCTCCTGAGGGGAGGATTGCCCAAGTCCATATAAGGAGACCACTAGTCCATTCCCCAACCAATGTGGGGCTTTTACCCACTCTAACACCCCCCTTCACGCCCAGGCCCAACTGACGCGTGGACCAAGAGCCCAAACGAGATGGAGCTGGCTCTGATACCATGTAAAGATATGGCACCTAGGCCTAACTCAACCCCAAAAGCTAGCTCATGAGGGGAGGATTGCCCAAGTCCATATAAGGAGACCACCAGTCCATTCCCCAACCAATGTGGGACTTTTACCCACTCTAACATGGTGGATGTAATTGAATGGAAGATGTTGTCTTATTCCAGTAGGTGAAGAGTGAATAAATACAATACATAAGGTGCTAACTAAGGAAAGAAATAAAGAGTGATTCCTACAGATCTGCAGTGATCCCTATAAATCTGTTGCCTATATATAGCTATGTATGTTACTAAGATTAAGTCTATATACATTCTATAAGACTCCCCCTCACGCTGGAGCATATATGTTGATCATGCCTAGCTTGTTACAAAGATAATCAACTCGAGTTCCATTCAACGCCTTTGTGAGCAAATCAGCTACTTGCTCTCGTCTTCACGTAGCCGGTGGAAATCAAATTTTCCTGAATCTTCTCACGAATAAAATGACAGTCAACCTCAATGTGTTTAGTTCTTTCATAATACACCAGATTTGAGGCAATATGCAGGGCAGCTTGATTATCACACCAAAGTTTTGTTGGTGTATGATATTCCAACCCAATTTCAGTTAGAAGATGATATATCCACATATTCTCACATGTAGATTGTGACATAGCTCTGTACTCAGATTCTGCACCGGATCGAGATACAACACTTTGCTTCTTACTCCTCCATGAAACTAGGTTCCCTCCAACAAAGACACAATAGCCTGTAGTCGATCTCCTGTCAATTTTGGATCCAGCATAGTCAGCATCTGCAAAACACTCAACACGAGTATGACCGTGATTGCTAATAATATCCCAAGACCAGGGACTCCTTTCAAGTAACATAAAATTTGTTCCAAAGCTGCCCAGTGTTTGACAGTAGGCAAGGACATGAACTGGCTAACAACACTTACTACAAAAGCAATGTCTGGACGAGTCACAACAATGTAGTTTAACTTCCCAACTAACCTCTTGTATCTCTCAGGATCATCACAAGGGTCGCCGTCATCTTTCATAAGCTGCACATTGGGAACCATTGGAGTACTGCAAGGTTTAGCTGCCAACTTTCCAGTGTCTGCAAGAAGATCAAGAATATACCTTCTCTGAGACAAAAGAACTCCCTTCTTGTTTCTATTTACCTCTATACCCAAAAAGTATTTCAACTGGCCCAAGTCTTTCGTATGAAACCTAGTATGCAGGAAGGATTTGAGGGAAGAGATCCCCGCATAATCACTTCATGTGATGACAATGTCATCAACATACACAACCAGCAGGATAGTACCACCTGTTGATTGTCGGTAGAAGACTGAGTGATCACATTTCCTCATTTTCATCCCAAACTCCAGGACTACCTCACTGAACTTCCCAAACCAAGCTCGGGGACTCTGTTTCAAGCCATACAAGGACTTCTTCAAATAACAGACTCTCCCATACTCCCCGTGAGCAACAAAACCAAGTGGTTGCTCCATTTATACTTCCTCTTGAAGATCACCATGAAGGAATGCATTTTTGATATCCAACTGATGTAAAGGCCAATTCTCAGAAACAGCTAGAGAAATGAACAAGCAGACAGAAGTAAGTTTCGCACCCGAAGAGAAGGTGTTTGAATAATCCACTCCATAAGTTTGAGCATACCCTTTAGCCACAAGCCTAGCCTTAAGTCTTGCCACAGAACCATCTAGATTAACTTTAATTGTGAACACCCACTTACATCCCACTGGTTTCTTCATGCTAGGTAAATCCACCAAATCCCACGTGTGATTTTCCTCTAAGGCATGTATTTCCTCAAGCATCGCATCATACCATCCAGGATGGTTCAAAGCTTCCTTCACTGTTTTGGGTATAGAGATGGAGTCTAAAGAAGCAACCAAGGACCTCGACATAGAGGATAAACGGTCATAGGAAACAAAATTAACAATGGGATATGTGGATTGACAAGTCCTTTTACCTTTGCGAAGAGCAATAAGGAGATCCAAATTCCCTAAAGGATCAAGTGAAGAAAGATTTGATAACAGAGGAACCGGTGCAGAACATGTATCATCAATCTCTCGTCTTCTCGAATAAACTTGAACAATTGTTGGTCTTGCTAAAGCAGAAGTTGTAGGTCCAATAGTCAATTGGTGTTCAATAGGGGAACTAGGAGATTGAAGAACATTATTTGATTGTTCTGTCACAACACAAGTAACCTGATAAACTAACCACTCATCTTCCTCTTCTTGAGTTGTAGAAATGGGAGGTGCATAGAAGAATGGTGTAAGTCTCTGAAAATACCACATTATTTGACACCAAGTATTTACCAAGCTCAGTAGAATAACATCGATTACCCTTCTGAAGGCGTGAATAACCCAAGAAAACACACTTCAATACCTTAGGGTCCAACTTGGTAACAGATGGCCGAACATCTCGAACATAACACGTGCTTCCAAATACCTTAGGCTCCACCGGAAATAGTGACTTGTTTGGAAAAAGAACATTGTAAGGCACATTACCAACAAGAACAGTCGATGGCATGCGATTAATCAAAAAACAAGTTGTAAAGGCTGCATCAGCCCAAAATTGTTTAGGAACCTTCATTTGGAACAAAAGTGCTCGAGCTGTCTCAAGTAGGTGCTTATTCTCTCTCAGCAACTCAATTTTGAGAGGGTGTATCAACACATGAAGTTTGATGGAGAATACCATGTTGTCTCATGTAGGACTGAAACAATTCTGACATATATTCTTTAGCATTATCACTCCTTAGAATACGCACTGAAGTATTGAACTGAGTTTTGACTTCAGCACAAAAAGCATAAAAGTGAGTAAACACTTCAGATCGACTCTTCATAAAATAAATCCAAGTCATTCGAGAGAAATCATCCACAAATGTGACAAAATACTTACGTCCGATTTTGGAAACAACAGGACATGGTCCCCAAACATCTGAATGAACTAACTCAAAATTTGACTCTACCCGCTTATTAACCCTTGGATTTGTTGAGCTACGATGGTGTTTGGCAAATTGACACGACTCACAATCTAGTGAAGGAATATTTTGAAACTGAGGACAAAGCTTCTTCAACATAGGTAAAGAAGGATGTCCTAATCGACAATGTGCCTTAAATGGAGACACGGCACAAGAGTAGGCAGCAAAAAGAGGCTCCCAATATTCATCAAGAATGTAGAGACTATCAGATACTTGTCCTTTACCAATAACTTTATTTGTCTTCAGATCACGAAACAAACAATGATCGGGAAAGAATGAGATATAACAGTTTAGGTCTATGGTAAGCTTACTAACAGATATCAAATTAAAGGCTAACTTTGGTAGACCTAATACAAATGACAAGGTAACAGTTCCAGATCCTATAGATCCTATAATATTACAGATTGAACCATCAGCAACCGTCACAGGAGAGAGTGCTCCGTGTGATCGAAAGCTAGAATATATATTAGGATTACCTGTCATGTGATCTGTGGCACCTGAATCGATCACCCATTTATTTGAAGAGGATATAAGACATGTTTTTCCTGACTCAACAAGGGTAGTAACTGAAATAGATTCTTTTTGTAATTTTTGATATTGTGAGAATTTTGCGAACTCTTCCGCCGAAACCAAAGTTCTTTAATCCGAAGACATAGGAGCCACAATTTCAGTCATTCTCTCCAAATATTTTAGCAGCACGAGAACTCATCAACAGAAAATATAACCAGAAGCATATACGTACCCCACAAACACTGATGAACAAATTCTAAAAATGATTTTATCAACTAAGAAACCAATTGCCCACCCAAAATAAAGAATCTGAGTACTTTACCAGTAGACGAGCATGTAATGAACAATCAAATATCCAAATCCTGAACCGCAGCTTATGACCAAACAACAACAATTATCTGAACTGAAGTAGAAGCTAGAAGCCACAGAACCACAAATCACAAACCAGATTCAGTGTAGCAGAATAGAAACGAACTTGGAAGTGACAAACAAACTTTCCAGATCATATTTTAACACCAGTACAGACCTGAGAAGTGACGAACAGACTTTCCAGATCGTATTTTAACACCAGAACAGACCTGAGATTCGCCAGAAATACGTGTCGATGCCATAAATTAAAACACAATCAATTCAGCCAGACACGCACCTTCACGTGCCGGCGCGTGATGAACAAAAGACTGTATGACCGGTGCGTGAGAGCCACTCGCTTCACAACCAGATGCCGGTGAAGACTGGTTTGGATGAAAAATATACTCCGCCTCCTTCTGTGGTGGTGATAACACAGACTGACCACTTTAAATCAGTGGAATAGAAATCCAAACTTCTTCCGTAACACAGCCAAAACGACACGAGCCTATTGGCTCTGATACCAGGTAATTGAATGGAAGATGTTGTCTTATTCCAGTAGGTGAAGAGTGAATAAATACAATACATAAGGTGCTAACTAAGGAAAGAAATAAAGAGTGATTCCTACAGATCTGCAGTGATCCCTATAAATCTGTTGCCTGTATATAGCTATGTATATTACTAAGATTAAGTCTATATACATTCTATAACAGTTATAATTGTTTTATCAAACAAAAAAGAGAAAGAATCTCCCTGCCTCATCCCTCTGTGTGAAAGAAAAAATCTTTCAGGTGACCCATGGATCAAGATGGAGAATCTTACTGTGCTAATACAGAACTCATCTAGTTAACTCATTTCTCTCCAAAATGCACCCTTCAGAATGCTGATAAGAAAATTCCTATATGTCAATCAAGCTTGTGTAAAATCCCTGATAAGAGATACAGTATGTTGCATTTGAAACTCTTATCAAAATATTCCCTCAAATAAAATTTCCCATGATCTTGATAACATCTTCCTTAACTTAGGTTTGATCTCTGTAGTTTGTGACAGGTTAGTTCTTTGTTTCTTCCCAAACCAATAATTTAGTTTGTCTTCTCTTGTTTAGGCTAGGGTCTAAGTTTCATATACTTGGATATGTGTACAACTCCTACCCTTTATTGATTCCTTGTTCTAATTCTTTATTATAGTTCTTCAATTCCTGTTCTTGTGTTCTTGAACTGATTATACTCAATTTGGAGGTAATAGGTATCAACACTTGATCTTGTGTTTCTGCATCATTGATGACTAGACTAACCAAACAAAGATATGGAGCTAAGAAGTTTCCTCGACCCGATTTGATGTTCTGAACATCTCTGCCAAAAGACTCTTACAAAAGACGATGCAGAAACAAATGACTGAGTTCCATTGTTTTTCCTATATATAATGCAACGAATCAAGGTCATGGATATATAACTTTTATTTCAACCACAGCCCGTAGTCGTACTAAGCCTTTCAAGTAGTTAGGACCAACCGAACTATTGCTCAGACTAACAAAAAATATTGCCGTACCTGTGTCGGATCCTCCAAAATTGCACTACTTTTGGATGATCCGACACGCATCCGTCGGTATTTTTGAAGAGTCCGAGGACAAAGGACCAAGTACATGCATAATGTTCAGAGGAAGCCTTTCATGTAAAAAGGATAGAGTAAATACATTAATTTAAGTGAAACTTTTATTTGACAAATAGAAGGTGTTGATAGAAGCTTCTTGCAGGTTGAGAACAAACTGGGTATAGGATCAGAGTTTACAAGTGAAGATCTGGGGGTCCATATTAATCAGGCTGCCTGCATTAGAATACTCATATTTTTTTGGCCTATTATCCTCTTGTTTACGCTGCACTTGTGGAAGTGTTTGGTCACTCTCAAATACAATACTGACAACTGTAGCAAGTGGGAACATCAAGCACATGAATGACTCTTTGTTCTTTCTATTACATTCATGAAAAAAAAATCACTGGTGCAGAACTAGTTTATTACCTGCACTAGGTTACACTCAGTCCTCTTAGGAGAGCTTACATCACCCCTTACCCCAGCAGAGAAAATGTTGATGCCTCGTTTTGCATTGTCTGGCACATTTGCATCACATTTAAAGTCCCAGTTGAGGATCTGAAGCATCAGACGCAATGCTGCTGTACAAACTTTAACTTCAGGAATGGCAGCCTCTGATTCAGCTATTTTATTGGAGACACTAACAGCAGCATCTTGTGCCCAGCAGTAAAACAACTGCACATTGGAAGTAGAAAAGAAAAACAAGGAACAAAGAACTCTTGTGAACCATATGAAACTAGTCAAAATTGAAGAAACTGCAAACTGAACTGAGGGGGCTGATGCAAGCTGTAACCAAGTCAGAGAAAAACATCAATGCATATGGTCTACTGACTAACCTTTAGATATTCTAACTCAAAAGAGACTCGGCATTGCTCATGAAACTCCCTAGGAAGAGCCATAGCAATTGAAGTAGATGGTGAAAATTCAGATACCTGAAAAAGATGCAGAACAAATTTAACAGAAATTTTTTTGTAATGAACACTGAATTTGATTCTACCACATAAAAGAGAGTAAATGTAAAATAGTAGTAACAGCTTTGATTGAAAGTTATAAGATATCGCATGTGTGATGTACCAAGGATTCCAGAAAGTTCAATCCAATGAACTGCACATCAAGACCATGGCCACCAACTATCGCCTGTCTCACCTGTAGTAAAACGAGAATAAAGATCCTATGCATCGAAAAATTATTTAGCACATTCAATTTGATAAAATTGTTACTCATTCTACTGTAGCATCAAAAGACACAACTGTGACTAAAAGCAGTTGTGATTAAGTAGGCATTTGGATAGATTTGGTTGAGATTTGAAAATAGTATTTGAAGTTAAGTTGGAAAGGGATATTTGGAAGTTGAGAGCGCAAAGATAATGGGGAGGAGGTACTATCCCTCTTCATGGTATAAGGCTATAGGCCTCGTTCTGGGAGATATTTCTTAATGTACTGGAAAATTCTTGTGCCAACGATTATGCTCTTGAGACAATGAGAAATGCAGCTCCATTCCAAAACTTTCTTTCCACAGCATCTTCCTCCTAACTCTAAAACAAACCATGAGACCACTTCCTTGAAAGACATGTGCTCCAACTTCCCTAATTGTGCGGAGAAGTAGGAGTTTCCCCCTACGTAGACAAACATACAAGTCCTCATCACAATAAAAACTCATGCCAAATATCATATCTAATGTAAGTGTACTAATAGCTAAGCATATGCTCCAACCAGCTAGTTTTACCGATAGGAATCCTTTAATTCCATCATGATTTTTTCTTATTTTTTACCTGATTCACATTGATTCCGAAATATTTTCATGTATGAACGTACAATTTTGCATTTCTACAAAATTTCTCTTGATGATCGTTTTATACTAGAGGTCCAAGCAGTGATGCCATGCGCGGTTCAGTGTGGTCGATTATTTCTAAGAAACTGTACCATAATATTTTTCGATTACTCTATGATGTATAACCAAAATTAGACTTTTTGAAACCATCCTAATCTCTTGGTTTCTCTTTGATTTTGGTGCGGTTCAGTTAATTTTTCTATTTTTTAAATGTCATTTGATGGCTATTGCAACCAATAAAATCTGACAGATTTAAATTCCTAAAAGTTACAATAACATAGAATGAGAATATTTTTGCGTTTGTAATACATCTTATAATGCCAATTGACAAAAGCAATATACTTATTATGCTTATCATATCACGTGATGCATCATTCTTATTATGAATAGGCGTATGAAAATTTGTATTAGATTTAAAATGGAATCAGTAATTGGTTTTGTTGAACAATTAAGTTTGTGTACTTAAGCATGCTTTGTAATGTGGATATCCTGTTTTCTTGTACATGATCATTACTCTATCAAGGAAGTGTTTTATTATATGTAGTTGGCCATAGAGGTTTCAGAAACGTCTATTTTCTTTTTAAAAAAAATAATAATCTATAATTGAATATACAAAGCAAATATTGTGGAAATCTCACATCAAAGTACAGTAGCCTACAACTAACGCCGATGGATTGAGTATGTCTTTTGTTACTATGCTGAAACTTAATGTTTAGATAATCACTAAGAACAAACTAGTGCTGAGTACTTGAGTTGTTGTAGCAGTGACAATATGTTTTGAATTTTGGTATTGTAGTCCTTTTAAACAAAGATTTATCCCAAGACCCAAGTACCAAGGTTCAAGATACTTACTATTTTAAACTTAACCTGTAAAAAGTTATTTATTTATTTATATATATATATATATATATTCGGTTCGGTTCAGAAATTTATTGGACTTCTTTATAAAATATAAAATCCACCTTAATTATTCGGTATGGTTTTAGATTTATATATCCTCAATTTTATTCAAGAAAACCAAAAATCGATTTGGTTCGATCGGCTCAACCAGCTTTTAAAAACCATTGACACCCCCCTAGGTCCAACATTTACTTTCATATAATAATTTTAGATTAATAATCACCTATAGAACTAGCATTATGCTCATTTTGTAAAACGTAGAGTTAGCCTTTTACTTTTTTAAGCTATCTTCTATTTTACTCCATTTCAAGAGAGTGATATGTGACCCCAAAGAAATCTGAGATTCTCTTTTTCTTGCAGAGAAATGTCGGGATCATTATAGTAATACCCTTAAGATCCTATTCCCAATGTATGCCGCAGCTGCAATTGAGGCATAAGGCCCTCTTTGAACATGTCTTAAAAGCAAGAGGTCTATGTTAGCTGGAATGTTTGCTGAGATTGGAGCTTACAGATGTGTCCAGAGGAAATAAAACCCAACCAGGATTATGGAGCATTTCCTCATTTGCATAATTTCAGAGGAAAAGCTAATTATGATGAACATTTCCTCACATCACGCCCTTTAGAGGGAGATCCACTAAGAGAATAACAAAAGAGCTAGGATCTATGGAAAATCTCAGTACCTTAGGTCTAAAAGGTGAGAGGGGTCTGATATCCAGTCAAGCTCTCAGAGAGTTATCAGGCAGCTCAAGTTGGTCCAACAAGCTCATAAACTGTATTTGTACTGTCACTGAGACAGTACATATAACATGACAGCATCAACACACAACTGACAACTTATCCACTTGTCATCTCATGCTGAGGAGAAATCTGTAGCGGAAACAATGGATTGCTTTGTAATCATGTTTTATTATGTGGTGTTAGAGATGTCACCTTTACAATACATTGTGGATGTTTCAAGTGGAAAACAAGTTTCAAAGTTTAGGTGGAATTTGAATGGTATGATACGTCTGTCTTGTCTAGTTAATTCACTTTGAGAAAGTACATTACCTAATTGAATTATAAAACAAACATCATGAAACCGTCTCGACTTCTCAGTTAAAGGTAGCAATCAGCAAAAAATTCTACCTTTAACATATTACCAAAGAAAATAAGTCTTCAGACAGATGGATAATGCAAGGAAAGCATGTACTTGGACCAGAAATATCCACTAAATGCTGAAATTATAAACTTGAAAAAAGAATGTGACAGACCTCAAGGAAAAATGTCTCCTTCTGAGCTGCACTGAATTCTATCCTACAAGATGGGACACAAGAACCAGACATGAACGACTTTTAAGTACCTATTGCTTGCAAATTTATGATATCATGTACACGAAAGCTAAATTAAGGAACTGCTCATATCAAAGATAATACTTGTGTTGGCTAAGCACATGAATACTAACCAAAGGAAGTGATAATCATAGCATGCTAGAATTAAAAGATCAAAGATGCCATAAAAATAAACTTGTCATTTTGAAGATTGAAAAGTCCCTTGCACCCCTTAAATATAAAACATGGTTTCCTTGTATGTTTTTTAACTTATCTAGCACAGTCTCCAGGTTACAAAGATTACCCCAGTTATTTCCCTGGTAACGTATATTTTTTAATTCTAAGCCAGAAATCACAACCACAAGAACATATTTATTTCCCTTGCTGAGGTATACCACTGTCATCCATACACATGTTATAACCAAAAAAATCCGTGAGGGCCAGTGGCGCCTGGTTAAAAACTCGGTGGATAATGGGCCCATCCCTCAACCTTCCTCCAATTAAATACCAGTCTTTTGACTGTGGCATGGTTCAAACCAGTGACGTGCACCTAACACACACATCACACGCTATGCTCTTACCACTAGACCATGTCTCAAGGGGAAATCTCCTTTTGTTTAATCACAAAACCTCGGTGTATCAAATATAATTAAATCACAAAAGTATATCAAAAAAATTATAATGCATACATGTGTGTGTGTGTTCACAGATATGTGTATACAGAATTCAGCTAGTTTAACAGCATAAATATACTACTTTTGGAATCACATAACAAGTCGCGTTAGCAGTACATTATATGACCCGTGAATTATGATCTGCTTGACTACAAATTTCCAATATAGAGCCACTTACCAGCCTCTTTTTATCAACTGGGCAGCTACAGATGCAACTTTTGCTTGAACATAGCCCTCAGGTGAACTAGCATGTTGTGTAGCAGAGTGAAAACAAAAGCTGCAGTAAATGACTAAATTTTAGAAGAACACCAGAGTAGAAAGATGTATTGTATCATTTTTTCGGGGCAATTCTTGACAAGGGTGGGGGAGTTGTATATCTTACAGATTTGGCATTGATGAGAAAGCGGCAGTAAATGACTAAATTTTAGAAGAACACCAGAGCAGAAAGATGTATTGTATCATTTTTTCTGGGGAGGGGGGGCAATTCTTGACTAGGGTGGGGGAGTTGTATATTTTACAGATTTGGCATTGATGAGAAAGATATATAGAAATAACAGAAAGCCTAAGCTACTTTTTTAGGAAGGTAACAGTTAATCTATATATTCACAGGTATACTACATCAAAAGTCTCCAGTCAAAAGTGTAGATCTTACATTTGATTTCCTATACTTTACTAGATTACAACCAGTCTATAGTTGTATAAATGTCTTCTGCTTGACCTATCACTACCTGCTTACACCGAAAATAATACAGAGCTAGAGAATTCAACTTAAATTTCTGAATGTTGCTCTGCTACTCCTCAAAACACCTCTGATTTCTCTCCATCCATACTATCCCCATCATATGCTGGCTGAGACAATCTTCCAGCTCTCATCCTTCTTAGCTGCATTGACAGCCCTATTCCAACACTTCTACACTTCTTTTATGCTTCCTGACTTCACCCATTTGATTTTCCTCATATTGATAAAAATCTGCCACAATTGATCGATCCGCTTGCAATGTAAAGAGAGATGGTTGATCGTTTCTACTTGTTCTTCAAAAAGAAACATCTAGAGCAAAGCTGGAAAACCTCTTTTGTTCAAGTTTTCATTAGTCAGTACTTCCTCCTTAGTCAATAGCCAAGAGAAATAATTTACCTTGTAAGGCACTTTGGTTCTCCGTGTCATCCTCCATGGCCACTCTATCTCTTGGATTCCAATGGAATTTAGATAATTTAGATATCTGTATGCAGAGTTAACAGTGACATTCCCTTTTTTTTTTTGAGAAGGTAACATTTTTTGTATAACTATATGCTGCATAAAAACTACAGCTGTCCATACTTACAAGGAAATATAGGAAGATGTACTAAGCTATAGCCTACTTACAGAGATCCTAGAACATCATTAAAAGATTCTATATCTTCCATATATTCATGTTTACACCAAAAATAGAAAAGGGCTAGGCACTTCATCTTCTGTTTCTGGATAGAGCTATGATTATCTTCAAAATGCCTTTGATTTCTCTCTTTCCAAACTGTCCACCAAATACAAGCAGGGATAATCTTCCATCTTTCTTTCTGTTCTGACAGAGTGCTATATTTGTTCCAGCACTCCAACACTTGAAGTGTATCTCTTGGCATCACCACGTGATCCCTTTTAAATTAAGGAAAATCCTCCAAAGTTGTCCAGTTAACTTCAGTGTAAACAAAGATGGTTGATTGTCTCTGATTCTTCTCTGCACATATAACATTTAGGGCATAAGTGGAAGCCCCTTTTCTTAAGTCCTTCATGAGATAGGACTGTTTTCCTGGCCATGAGCCAAATGAAACAAGCCACTTTGTGAGGAATTTTGACTTTCCAAATTAGTCTCCATGGCCAACAATTAATCTGGTTGTTAGAATGGTTAAATTCTTTGTAAGCTGACTTGACTGGAAATCTCCCTTGTTTATCCACTTTCCATGCAAGATTGTCTTCCAAAGAGGAGGGAGGGGCCTTTGAATAGATTGAGAGTGTTGTAGAATTCTGCCAAGTTATCTATCTCCCAATCATTAAGGTGTCTTCTGAAGCTTAGATTCCAACCATGAGCATCCCACACTTCTCCTACCGTGGTATCTTGTAGTTGATTCAGGCTGAAGATAACCGGGAAAAGTTGCTTTAGTGGACGTTGACCTAACCAGTTGTCTGACCAGAAAGATGTTCTCAAACCATTACCCACTTGATGATTGCACTTACTCATGAGTTGTGCCCCCAAATTTCTGATAGACCTCTATAGACCGACTACATAAGGTGTAGTGACTGACTTGGTTGTCCATTCCCCATCCATTTCATACTTTTGACTAATTACCTTTTTCAAGAGAGATTGTTCATTTGAGGCAAACCTCCATAACTATTTCATCAAAAGACTAGGGTTCTGAGTTATCAGGTACTTGATTTCCATACCACCATACTTTTTGCTGGTGATCACTGACTACCGTTTGACCAAATGTATCTTCCTGGTATCACAGTTGCCTTGCCAGAGGAAGTTTCTTCTGAGAGCATCTATCTTCAGACATAGCCATTGTTAACTCTGTCCAATTGATCTTTCTGTGTGCTATCTTGTCACATTGAAATCCCCACAAAACACCCAAGGACATGTGTAATTGTTCTTTAGATTGGTTAAATCCCTCGACAATTCCCTTCTGATAACTTCGTTCCAGTCAGCATAAATTGAACTTAGGAACCAACTTATGTTCATATTAATGCCTTCAAATCTGCATGTGATTACTAGCCCAGAAGCCTCCACCAGTTCACCTTTCCACATTCTCCTGTCCCATAACACTGTTATACCCCCACTTATCCCCACAGCCTCTTGATGTAATTCTCCCAGCCATCTGTTAAACCACAATTGTTTGATCAATTGTGTATCTACTCCTGTCAATTTTGTTTCCACTAGGACGTAAATATTTGCACCCTACTGTTGAAGAAGACTCCTAATTAATCTTCTTTTATTCTCGGTGTTTGCCCCCAAACATTCCATGTCACAACTTTAATCATTGACCACTTGAAGTTGTCATTCTCCCCTTGCTTCTTTTTGATACAGGTAACATTCGTATATCAATCATCAGCTCAAAGCTGGTATCCAAAAATTTACATCATATCCTACCTCCACACTTGTGTGTCGGGCATAAACAAAAGATAAAGAAAAGAAATGAAGAAAAAGAAAACTATCCCTAGATCCTCCTTTATCTTTATAAGGACCCTAGAATGTCTACAATAGCCACAGGGTCATCTACTATATACTCTGAACTACACCAATAGCAAAAAGTGATAATGCAATTCATTTTAATCTTGTGCAGAGGGCTGCTCTTGTTATCAAAATTCCTAGAATTCCTTTCTTTCCATATGGTCCACCAAATAAAAGCTAGGACAATTTTCCATCTACTCTTGTCTGAGCTGCCACTTCCCTCCATATTCCAGCTTTCTAGAGCCTGTCCTGTCCTGTTCTCCCTGGAACAATCCAACTTATACCTCTGAAGCTAGTAAACAAATTCTACAGTTGGCCAACCACTTTACAATGTAAGATCAGATGATTAATTGTCTCTGCAACCTGCTCACAAAAACAACATCTTGGGCACATTTGTATTCCCCTCTTCATAAGACTCTCGTGTAAGTACAACCTCTTTCACCACCAACCAAGTAAAAACTACCACTTTATATGGTATTTTAACCTTCCATATAAGCTTCCATGGCAGAAAGTTAACTTGGGATCCTATCTGATTCATATTTCTATATGAAGAACTAACAGTGAATAAGCCTTTGTTATGACATTTCCATTTAATAGTGTCTTCTCCTTCCTTGAATCCTAAGAACTGATCAAGTGTTCCATAAAATTCAGTCAATCTTTCCACCTCCCGGTCTTGCATCAGTCTTCTATAGGTAAGGTTCCATCCATGTTCAGATCAAACTTCATAAAGAGTCGACTCTTGTTGTTGGTTCAGGTGATGAATATCTGGGAACAAGTGTTTGAGGCTTCCAGTCCCTAACCAGTTATCTTCCCAAAACCTGACCTTCCTCCCATTGTTCACATTACATTTAGTCTACGCATAGAAGCCATGCCATAAGTTTCTAATTGATCTCCACAAACTGGTTCCATATGTGGATGTCACTTCCTTAGTCTTCCAGGGTCCTTCCTTCCCATATTTGGCCTGGATCACCCTACCCCGGAAATCTCCACAACCACTTCATGAGAAGACTTTTGTTCTGCTTCCTAAGATTTTTGATTGCCAGTCCTTCCTGCTTCTTGGAAAGTAGCAGTGTCTTCCATTTGACTAGGTGGAAACCTTTATATTCCTTCTCACCGTAAAAAATTCCTTCTCAGAGCATCAATTCTTTCTTCTACCTTTGCTGGAAGGGGAAAAACTGACATTAAGTAAGTTGGTAATGCATCCAAGACTGAGTTGATCAACACTAATCTACCACCTCTTGATAAATATTGAGACTTCCACCTAGACAATCTTTTCTCACATCTTTCCACTACTCCATTCTATATCTCTTTGGATTTTCTTTTGGCACCCAAAGGCATACCCAAGTATGTTGCCGGTAACTGTCCTATTTCTCCACCCAAAATATCCACTAGATTTTGTATTTTGGGCACGTCATTGATTGGAAAGATGCGACTCTTTCTCCAATTAATGTGCAACCCTGATACTGACTCAAATAGTATGAAAACTATCCTCAAAATTTTTAGTTGGCTATCTTCTGCATCACAAAAAATCAAAGTGTCATCTGCATATTGCAGATGGGTGATTTCCAATCTAGTATTCACCTCTTTGACCACATTAAAACCCCTTATCCAATCATTCCTATGCGCTGTTTTAATCATATTGTTCAGGCCTTCCATGACTAGCAAAAATAAGAAAGGTGAGAGTGGGTCACCTTGTCTCAAGCCCTGCTTGCCGGAAAGAAACCTTCAGGGGAACCATTTATTAGTATTGAGAACTTGACAGTGCTAATGCAGAACCTTATCCATCTTATCTACTTCCTCCCAAAACCCATACTATGTAGAATTTCAAGCAAATACTCCCAGTTAACATGGTCATATGCCTTCTCTATGTCCAGTTTACACATTATGCCTGGGATTTTTTTTTTTTGAGAAAGGTAACTTGTATTATAAACAAAGAATACATAAGGAGTATTCTAGTAATACTTACATCCAAAAGTTGCTAAAAGAAAAGAACTCCTATGGAGGTCATAAGAACTCTAAAATACTAGGAATATCCTCTGCATCTTGAGGATATTCATGTTTACACCAAAAAAAGAAAAGAACTATGCAATTCAACTTCAAATTTTGCATAGAGCAGCTCTTGTTTTTAAAACATCTCTGGTTCCTCTCCATCCATATAGACCACCAAATGCAGGCAGGGACAATCTTCCATCTCTCCCTGTGTCCTGACTGATTCCCATCTCTGTTCCAGCAAGCTAGAGCTTCTTTGATGTTCCTTGGCATAGTCCAACTGATGCCCCTTAAGTTGATGAAAATCTGCCACAACTTCGCATCCTCTCTACAATGTAGAAAGAGATGATTTATTGTCTCGACCTCACATTCACAAAACCAACACCTGGAACAGATTTGCATGCCTCTTTTCATGAGGTTGTGTTGAGTGAGTGCAGCCTGATTGGCTAACAGCCAAGTGAAGCATGCTATCTTGAGTGGTATCTTGACTTTCCAAATCATCTTCCAAGGCCATCCACCTATATGAGTACCAGGTCTTTGTGAGCTTCTATAAGCCGAGCCAACTGAAAATCTGCCTTGCTCATCTGGATTCCAAAATAGATTGTCCTCATCTGTGTTTAGATCTTTGTACTGCCCTAGAATGTTGAGTAGCTCAACTATTTTATTGACCTCCCAATCATTTAGATGTCTTCTAAACCTTGGATCCCACCCTTGATTATCTCTCATTTCTCTGATTGTAGCCTCTTTTTGAAGGATCATGTTGAACAAAATAGGGAACCTATTTCTCAAAGTCACCTGATCCACCCATTTGTCTTCCCAGAACAAAGTCCTTCCACCATTCCCTACCTTGATTTTGCATTTGTTAAAAAATTTGATCCATAAATTTCTAATGGATCTCAATACTCCAGATCCATAGGGTTGTGTGGACAGGTTGGTGATCCACAAATTCTCCATACCAAACCTAGCTTTATTGTTTCCTTCCAGAGAGCCTGTTCTTGTGAGGCAAATCTCCATAACCACTTCATACGTAAGCTTTGATTCTGGATTTTCAGATTCCTTATCCCCAAACCTCCTTCCTTTTTGCTGAGAATGACTTGGTCCCACTTCACTAGATGGAATTTATGATTATTAGGATCACAATTTCCTTGCCACAAAAAATTCCTCCTAATTGCATCCATTCTATCAATCACATTTGCAGGCATATGGAAAACAGACATCATATATGTGGGTAGAGCATCTCGCACACTGTTGATGAGTGTGACTCTTCCTCCCAAGGACAATATTGACTCTTCCAGTTCACCAGCTTCTTCTCACACTTTTCTAGAATGTTGTTCCAGATACCTTTTGACCTGCTCTTGTCACCCAAAGGCATGCCAAGGTATGTTGTGGGGAGATCTCCTATCTTCCCCCCTAGAATATTTGCAAGCATGCTTATCCTAGGCACCTCATTGACAGGAAAGATGAAGCTCTTTCTCCAATTGATGTGTAGGCCTGAGATGGCTTCAAAAAGGATCAGAATTACTCTCAAGTACTTTAGTTGAGAGTTGTCTGCATCACAAAATATCAATGTGTCATCAGCATACTGTAAGTGGGAGATGGCCAGACCTTGTCTGTTATTCATATTAGCATTTTATCCTTCACTCTTGAGTCAAGACATTCATTTGCAATGAGAACAGCATCAATGATCTGTCTTTCTTTCAGAAAGGCCATTTGTTGAGTGTCAACCAGCTTTGGCATCACCTTCTTTAGCCTTTTTGTAAGAAGAATTTTGGAAATTAGTTTGTAGACACTTCCAATCAGACTGATTGGTCTAAAATCTTTCAATTTGTTGGCTCCATTCTTCTTTGGAACAAGTGCAATGTAAGTTGCATTAAGGCTCTTTTCAAAATCTTCCTGAGAATGGAAGTTCCGGATGGTAGCCATCACATCCCCCTTTAGAATCTCCCCCCGCTTCTCGGTTCTCCATCTTTAAAATTCATATTAAAAGACAAATTCCTCACCTCCTTTGGGATGTTATAGAATTATTGTAATTCTTGTATATCTCCATATTTTGCCTGAAGAATTCCCTCTTTTGATCAATTTTCAAAAATAGTTCAAAAGCAGTCTTATTGCATCCTTCGAAGGCAGCATCAAATAATTTGTTTAGTTTAAGGACATTCGCTTGCACCCATAAAGAAGTTCTGTCATCAATGGCTTCCCCTGACAGAGGATCATCACCGGCAATAGGAAGACTAGGCAGCCAACATTGATGGGTCATGTGTCGAAAAGGTCTAGGCAGCCAACACAGAACAGCCTTGGGAAGTTTCTAAAAAGTGAGAATGGTCAGACAAATTAGACTAATTAGACTGAAGCTAACTGAAACCCAAGCTGGTGATCTATATCATCAAAAATAGGGATGGGCTCAAGGACTAAAGTTCTTTGTCAAGAGTTGGCCAGAACAAAGCCACATGCCCCCACACGCTAGACAGATCTCACTAGAGATCTTTTCCTCTACCTAGCATGACGGCTCCCTTTTCAGCGGGGATGATTGGTGTTTGCTTGCCAGAGAATGTCTGACCTGGTGGTGCTTTATCATAGCAATCACAAAAATAGAAGATCAGCAAAACAGATTGACAATGAATGGAAAATTGCAAGGCAACCATCTTTCTTTCTCCCGGAAGTCATTAGTAATGTACAACGACTTCCCTAATCTAGCTCTAACATCGTGTGAGAAATTAAACATGTAAAAAAAACTGAAAAAGTGAAGAATGAATGTCTTGGTTTTTCTCCCAAGCTATAGGGTATTTAAATAGTACATACATGTTACAACTATATTCTAAACTGGGAAGAAATCAAGAATACATAATTACATTATTTCCCTAATTGATTCTAACTATTATACACGATCGATCTTCTCAAGAAACATTATTTAAGCAACATCATACCTTATTAACCCTCTCTTGTCATCAATCTCAAGGAATACCCATTCCCTTAAAGCTGCATCTCGAATTGCTCCAGCAGCCTGGAACCTAGCATTTGCCAACTGAGAATTTTCTGGTAAAAGAAAAAGTAACATTAATGATAAATAGAACATTATTCTGTAAATAGGAACATTATTCTGTAAATTTTTAGCTACCAGGAGGCCAAAGTTTCTAATGAACTTTTGAAAATCATGTATATGGTGAATTTCATTCTTAAGAAAGAAAATATATTGTGCAGTACGCGTATGTGGTTAGAAAAGTCGCAAATTCTGGTATTTCTAAAACAACAATAATTAGGCGAGTAACATAGATTTATCTCATGGAATATGCTTTTTACATTTAGACCATATTTTTTTTTATCAAGCAAAGATTATTTAGACTATATTTTCTAGTAAAAAAAAGATAGAATATAACATGTGAATGGGTGGCTATACATATTTACCAAATCATTGGTGGGTTAAATTTATCCCAATGTTCTTTCATATTCCCTTTTTGGATGTCAACATTTACGTCATGGGCTACTTTCCAACCAATCCCCATAATTTGTTGGTCTCATCCCATGGTGTCCGAAGTTTCTAAGTCACTACTACCAAGCTGGTCTCTTCGAAATCTTTGTTGCAACCGTGTTGATGCAACATGGCTGTGGGTGTGGGTGTGGGTATGGGATTCACACTAGATTTGATTCCGTATGTTGAGTGCTTTGAATACATATATGACCAAGAAGTATAGATTGATTGGGTATTGGTTGCTTTTTGGGTTACTGTCATGTATTTTGAAATTGGTACCTGTGTATAGATTTCATCATGAGCAAACCAGTAAATCTATATATATATAAAGGAGGATCATAGACAAGGTGATGTGGCACCACTCTATGGCCTCCATTTGCATTTAGCCTTTTTCTTCTTTTTTTTGGCTTTTTAAAAAAAAAAAATTAATTATTATATTATAAAAATAAATTCCTTAAATTTATTACAAATAAATATTTTATTAATGAAGGAACATTTTTAACAAAAACTCTTCATATTCTTTTTTTATTTATTTGTCTCACTTGTAATAAAAGGAGAAACATAATTTATCATTTTTTGACTTTTTTTTAATTCAAATTAATTATTGTATTGTAAAAATATATTACTTAATTTATTACAAAAAAAAAAATTATTAATGTAGGAACATTTACAACAAAAAAACTCTCCACGTTCTTTTTTTCTATTTGTTTATCTCACAACTAATCATGAAATCATAATAAAAAATTTTACATTTTAAGTATTTTTATCTTTATTTTTTAATTTATTCACAAGGAGTTATTACCCATGACTTGCCCCTCTTTAATTTTTACTCTTAATAATATTCATAACTCTCATAATTTTTATGTCCATAACCTCCAAACTTAAATTTGTAAGTTTATGATGTCTTATGGTATTCCTTTATTTTGCCTATAAATTCATAATTAGTTTCATGAAGATTCACATTCACAATTATCCTTTCTCTTTTCATTATATTGGTTTGGTTTGTAACAAAAAAAAAGTACATGAAGGTAAGAAATATTTCATTGCAAATTTTTATTTTTTATTTCCTCTATTTTTGTCTATATAAATTTGTAGTTGGTTTGTGAATGAAACTAACATGTAACAAAAAAGTACATGAAGTTAATAAATATATCATTCTCAAGTCCTTATTTTTTCATTTTCTCTATTTTATCTATATAAATTTATAGTTATTTTCATGAAGATTCACATACAAAGTTATAATTTCTCTTCTTCATCATAGTTGTTTGTGAATTAACTAACATGTAACAAAAAAAAAAAATGAATGTAAGATATATTTCATTCTCAAGTCTTTCTTTTTATTTTTATGTACATAGACATGCTTTCTTAATATTTTTTTATGTTTGTATTATCATTCATCAAGCAAGTATGATTAAAAAAAATAGCTGTAATTCTTAACAATGTGTTGTCTGTATGCAATTGCTCTTTCTAATAGTTAGTTTTCCGGATATAATATAGTTTGATTATAATATTTGTTAGATTTCAAGAAATAATTATTGTTTAGTATTGTTAGTACTATTGAAAAGATAATATACAAATATATTACATATAGTTTAAATTTCGTTCTTTCTTTTGACATAATTATTTTTAATTGGTATATGATATTTTTTTTTATTTAGTTGGTTGCATATAATGAAAAGTTTGACTTATGGATCAAAACATGATGGCGGATCTACTTGCAAAGGAAGATGGTAGAAGGAAAAAAAATGAAGCATAATTAGAGATTATTTTTTCACTTTGAATTGTATTAGCAACTTAGTTACTTTTGCTAGAATTTTTTAAATTTTGATTTGTATAACTCATGTCTCTTCATCTTACTTGTAACTTTTAATATTAAATATTATTCATAACTTTTGTATGTTTCATTTTTTATAAATTTTATAAATATTTAATTAATGTTTAAAAAATTATATAAGCAAATATAATAATGACATAATAAAAAAATCAATTTTGTTTTGACGAAATCAGAGTTTGAATAGAAAATTAGTACTCCTACAAAAGATAGAGAAAATTAAAATATATAAAATATTTTCAACGTAATACAATATATTGTTATTTCAACATATTATCTCTTATTCCATTTACTTCACCACGGTGAATATCATTCTACTATATACATATACAAAAAGAATTATATTTTATATGTTTAAAAAAAAATGAAAAAACCTATGATATCACAGATGAAGAGAAATATTAATATTACCTATATATTCGATACTAACCTAAATATTACATATTTCATATTATTATCGTATAAATATT
Organism: Solanum verrucosum; assembly: GCF_900185275.1. NCBI lineage: Eukaryota > Viridiplantae > Streptophyta > Magnoliopsida > Solanales > Solanaceae > Solanum > Solanum verrucosum. The sequence goes on from NW_026020177.1 coordinate 1,049,525, forward strand.
TCATATTGCCGCGCAAAGCGCGGATAATTTCACTAGTTTCATATATTATTAAAAGTGGGAAGCTCCAAAATATAAAGTTGATTACTATTTTATCCTTATACTAAATTAAAATATTATAGAATGTTTACTTAATTAAATAGTAATCATTTATGATAGAGTAAATTCCTCCTGTTTTTGAATAAATATTAACAAATTTTTTTTTTTTGCTAGTGTGAGGTGATTTTTTTTTAATCACTTTCCATGTAGATATCATAATCAAAATTACAGAACTTAGAGGGGGACATGGCAACCTTACCTCTGATCACAAAACATAGAGCTAAGAATGGAGTAAACTCCTCTATTGATGAAGGAATTTATTTTGTCTCCTAACAGCTCCCACCCCTCATTGAATGCATTTTCTAGAAGTATAATAATTGCCCTCTCCGTACCTTTAATGGATATTAAAAATATAAATTTGTCGTACATGTTAGACTTCAAAGACGTGAAAATATTGGTAACATAATCCTGCAACTCCAAGTTTTAAATGTGTTCCCTCTGAATCTAGATGTTTCGCTAAGTCTTCTCCAGATCCATGTGAGAGCCCCCTTACTTAGAATCATTCTTCTCATATTATTTCAGCTACTCTCTACCAGTCATACCATGTCCCCACCTTTAATCTCAACTCGGTGATATGGTATGACTTCCCCCTGATCGAAAATAAATTCTATTGTCCATCCTGGTCATAAGGAACAGGACGTCTAGAGAATAGAAAGAAAAAGGGAGAAAAAAAGAAGAATTTTTTGATGGAACAGTTCCACCATAATGGGTTCCAAAACCCAAAAGGGGTTTTAGAAGGATGCCTCGAAAAAAGTGCCTATGAGCATTTTCTTAAGTGGACATCACCTCGGTGCTTATAACTAATTAAATTCAATTAGTTTTAGTTTAATAGCTTTAACTAATCAATATATTTACTTTTTTTGAAAATGATAACGATGTATTATATCACAAAAGTACATGGGTTGTACTCAAACCTTATATACAGATGCACTCTAGACACTCCTACTCTATTTCTATATTGAGTCTAAAACATCAACTATAGAGGCAGTGTCATTTGAGTATAATTGATTACACCAAAAACATAACAACAAAATGCAGTTTAGTTTAACATCCTGCACACTATTTTCTATGCCTTCAAAACATCTGGAATTCCTTTCTTTCCAGATTGCCCACCATATTGAAGCAGGGATAATTCTCCATCTAGTTCTGTCTTTTGCAAGGGCACCTGCCTCCTCCCAGCTGTACAATGCCTCAGTAACTCTCCTAGGCATAGTCCAGGATATGCCTTTAAGACTCAAGAAAATCCTCCAAAGCTGCCGAGTGTATTTGCAGTGTAGAAATAGATGGTTTATAGTTTCTAAGGTTTCCCCACATAGGAAACACCTAGAGCATAAGGTTATCCCCCTTTTCATTACATTATCCTGAGTCAGGGCAGCTTCCTTAGCTAGCAGCCAAATAAAGCATGAGACTTTGTGTGGGATTCTACACTTCCATATTTGTTTCCAAGGCCAGATGGGACTCTGTTGGCTTGATTGATCCATCAGCCTGTAAGCTGAATGCACTTTGAACTCTCCTCTATTGTTGCCTTTCCACCAAAGCATATCCTCATATGCTTGAAGTCCAGTAAAGTTTCCAACCAAGTTGAGGAATTCTGCCAACCTCATCACTTCCCAGTCATTTGGTTCTCTCCTGAAGATGAAATTCCACCCTTGTGGTGTCCATAGTTCTTTGTCGGAACATTGCCAGATATTCAGGGAAAAGAGTTTCCAGGTTACCTTTCTCATGCCATTCATCCTTCCAGAATTTGATCTTGTTCCCATTCCCCACTTTCATCTTGAATTTGGGTTAAACTTCCTCCCATAATGCTCTTATGGATCTCCATAAACTGATCCCATAAGGTGTGGTCACAATCTTAGTCATCCAACTATCTTCATTCTCATATTTGGCACCTATCACTCTTCTCCAAAGTGTTTGGTTTTCATTTGAGTATTTGCACAACCACTTCATTAAGAGTGCTTTGCCATGTAGCTCCATATTCTTTATTCCCAGACCACCATTCTTCTTTCCAGTTGTCACTGCATTCCATTTAACTAGATGAAAGCCTCTATTCTCTTTGTTTCCTTGCCACAAGAACTTCCTTCTTATGCTGTCTAGTCTTTTAGTGATCCCTGGTGGGATGGGGAATAGAGACAGCATGTAAGTTGGGAGAGCATCCAGGACTGAGTTAATGAGGGTCAGTCTGCCCCCTCTTGACAAGTACTGAGTTTTCCATCTGGCCAGCTTCTTCTCACACTTCTCTATCACACCATCCCAAATTTCTAAGGACTTGGATTTTGCTCCCAATGGCATACCCAAATATGTTGTAGGTAGAGTACCTACTTCACCCCCTAGAATTGAAGCTAACCAGTCTATGTTGTTGACCTCATTGATAGTATACATTGAACTTTTAATTCAATTAATGTGCAACCCGGATACCCCTTCAAACAGCACCAGGATCACCCTTAAGTATTTCAGTTGGTCTTCCTCAGCTCCACAAAAAATCAGTGTATCATCTGCATACTGAAGATGTGTCACCTCCAAGCTTTCTGTATTTTCTCTAGCCACATCAAAACCTTTTACCCATCCTCCATATTTGCTGTCTTGAGCATATTATTCAGCCCCTCCATAGTAATTAAGAACAAGAAAGGGGACAACGGATCACCCTGCCTGAGTCCTCTTTGAGTTTGAAAAAACCCTGCAGGGGACCCATTAATCAGAACAGAGAAGCTAACTGTAGAAATGCAGAAGCTGATCCAGTTCAACCATTTTTGTCCAAATCCCATCATCTCTAAAATCTTCAGAAGGTACTTCCAATTCACATGATCATATGCTTTTTCTATGTCCAACTTGCATAGAATGCCAAGTTTCTTCTGCTTAATCCTGGAATCTACAGCTTCATTAGCAATCAACACTGCATCCATAATTTGTCTCCCTTTTATAAAAGCCATTTGCTGTGAGTCCACCAGTCTGTCTATCACAACTTTCAACCTTTCTGTGAGAACTTTGGAGAGTATTTTGTAAATGCTCCCTATGAGGCTAATTGGTCTGTAGTCCCTTAACTCGTTGGCTCCTTTTTTCTTTGGAATGAGTGCAATGAAGGTAGCGTTGAAACTCTTCTCAAAGACTTCTTGCTCATAAAAGTTTTGAAATGTGTCCATGTTCTTCAGTACATCCCAACACTTGATGAAGAAACCCATTGTGTACCCATCTAGACCAGGAGCCTTATCGGCTGCACATAGCTTTAGGCAATTTAGAACTTCATTCTCCTCAAATCTGCCTTGCAGGGACATTTTTTCCTCTTCAGTCAACATTGGACATTCAACATTATTATAAGAATGTCTCCATTGATGTGTTTCTCTATACAGGTTCTTATAATATGCTATTATCTCCCCTTCAATTTTGCCTTTCTCTTGAGTAACCTCTCCTTGTATCATGAGTTGATCTATATTGTTATATCTCCTGTGAGCATTTGCCATTTTGTGGAAGAATTTGGTGTTCTTGTCTCCCTCCTTCAACCATAGTACTCTTGATTTCTGTCTCCATGAAACTTCCTCTTTCTTGACTAGCTCTTCATACTCAAGTAAGACTGCAGCCTTTTTTGTCGTTTCCTCCACAGTGAGAGTTCTATTTACCCTTTCTGTATCTAATTCTGCTAACTGCTCTAATAATCTCCTTCTTTGACTGCCCAGATTTCCACCCTCTTCTTGTTTCCATTCCTTTAGCTTAAGTTTCAGAGCTTTAAGTTTGCATGCCAAAACATAATCAGGTCTTCCTGTGTAACTGAAGGAGCTCCACCACTCTCTAACTCTATCCACAAATCCTTCTGACTGCAGCCACCAATTTTCAAACTTGAAGTAGCTTTTATTCCTCTCCCAGCAACCAGGAATCAACGCTATTGGTATATGATCTGAGCCCAGCCTTTGAAGAGGAATCTGTTTCAAATTGTTGAAGGTATCATCCCATTCTTTAGAAATCATGAGTCTATCAATTCTGGAGGCTGCCTCCTGTTGATCTCCCTTAAACCATGTGTATGCAGCATCTTCTAATTGCATGTCAACTAATTCCATGTCCTCTATGAAATCAGAAAACTCTCTCATTCCCTTAGTTCTTCTGTTGTAGTTCTTCTTCTCAGATATGTACCTAGATACATTGAAGTCCCCACACATTGCCCAGGGTCCCTCCATCAACCCCCTTACTGAGCTCAATTTCCCATACAAGTCTCCTTTCCTTGTAACAGTTAGGAGCATACACTCCAGATATATGGCAGCTAAAATTCTGGGTTTGTGATTCAAATTTACAAGTAATGGTGTAAGAACCAATTTCCAAGACCTCCCCCATCCATGCCCTCGCATCCCACATCAATAAGATACCTCCTCTTGTTCCACTAGCTTTTAGACAGGCATATCTAATCCACCTGCCTCCCCAAATCTGCTTTACCATCTCTGAAATATCCCCTTCAATTTTTGTTTCTTGGAGACAAACTATATCTACTCTCCATCCAGACAACAAACTATGTACAACCCTTCTCTTCTCCCTATCGTTTAATCCCCTAACATTCCATGATATTAGCTTAAACTCTCCATCCAGACAACAAACTATGTACAACCCTTCTCTTCTCCCTATCGTTTAATCCCCTAACATTCCTGATATTAGCTTAAATTTCATCATGTGTTGAAAATTGTGTTCCTCCCCTTATTCCTACTTCCAGAACTTTTAAATTTTACATCAAAGGCTACAAGACTTTTAAGTTCTTGTGCACCCTTGATCTTGAGTTTCTTAACTTCTGTATCCTGCTCCATTCTCCTGACTTGTCTGCAACTGTCTATTTGTAGCAGTAACTCTGTTGCCTCCTCTTCATGCCCTTGGAAATCGATCCCAAAGATTTTCCCAGTTTTATCAAGTTCTGTTGTACCCATGTTGAATTCGCTTTATCTACATCTTGAGCCCTTTGTTGTTGTTGCACCATAATTGGAACAGGTTCCTCCACCTCCCAATTAACTATTTCTGTGTTTGTGCTCTGTATTGCTAGCCCAGTCTCCCCTGATTTTGTAATTTCTCTATCATCTCCCCTATCTATGGAGTTAGGTTCTTCCTCTCCCGTTATCATCAAATCTCCCCTGAACTAATCGATATATTTACTTTATATGTCATAATATACATTTACAGGCTTCATCCTAGCACTCGGGTCCTACTCTTGAATCCTAAAATTTACATGATGAAGAATCCAACCTTTAGATCTATACCCATACCAGATACACACACTCGAGTCCAAACAACTTAGGTGTCAATGCCAACCAGCCCGTCGCAAGCAGAGCTTATGGTGCCCACACACAAACAGCAGTCAATGTCACATGCCGTCCGCAAATGCCCCATAGTAAGGCCATATCCCTACTAAGAGCCACCTAATCCAATGAAGTTCCATCTTGCTACTACAAGTTACTCAGAGTACTTGCTCCGAAGTCTTAAGGCCATTTTCGTTGCAAATAGCTTTAGTAATTATTTGGTACTTTGTATAAAAATATTTAGTACTATTATTTAATGAGGTTGTTTTAGATACATTAAAAAAAGAACTCATTGAGAAAATGTTATAATATTTTTAAAAATATATATATAAGAAAGGTATAGTAGTAGACGTAAATTGTGTTTTATTTATATTTTGTTCTTTTTTACTATGGTGTTACATTATTTATTTATTGTTTCTCATTTTAAAAGGTGATACCGCTTATGTAAAATCCTGCATACACCATTGGCTGACATTATGACATCATATAGCTTGTTCTACATCAAGACCAACAACTAGACATGAAACTTTACAATTGTCCTATGAAATCGACTAAACTATCTATCTCCCCCACTATTGTCCCAGGTTTGTAAATGCCTTTTGGGGTGAATATACAGTTACCATTGTCAAAAAATATAGCTTGTTCTACAAATATGGAAGCTCATCGAATTTAGCAACTTTGTTTCTCATAGACACAAGGAAAGCAAACTTCCTCATCCATCAGGCAACAACATAACTATAAAAGAGTAATTTTACTCTACAAAAATAATTATCATTTCATATGCTCGCATTTATTTGTTTCTTGAAACAGTGCAATGGTGATAGTGAGTCTGAACTTTGAAAATTTTAGAGAGCTATGAAGAGGATGATTACAAGGACCTACCCAGAATATATTTGCATGCATGGTATGGTTGAGGAGACTGGCTTAGTGACAAAATGGTTTCCTCAGCTGCTGCTGGATTCATATGCATCTGCCAATTTAAAGAACTAATTTTAAATATATACAATAAAATAATTAGATTACAATAAATATAGTCATGTTTTATTTACATAAAAAATATTCAAAAGGCATAGGAAGTATACATTGACTATACACTGACTATACAATATAGTTTGTCAAAAGTCATAGAAAGTATACACCGACTGTACAATATAGCTTAACTATACATGAACTATACATTGATTATATATTATGATACACTCAAAAAGTTGAATATAGTTTGACTATACATCAAATATACACTGATTATACATGAAGTATACATTGACTATTCAATCCCAATCAATTCAAATCATTTTTAAACAGTCCCAAAATTTAGATATGAAATCTTCTTGATGTTTCGACTCTTTAGATATATAAATTGTTCAAAACAATTCACGTTTTCAGCATGTTTAATTAAAAAAAAGAAAAAAGGAACGAAGAAGATTAACAAACCAGCAAAAGAAAAAGATGATGAAGAAGAACAAGCAGGCGACGAAGAACAAGCAAACACAGAAGAAGAAGCAGAGTAGTAATAATAATAAGAAGAAGAAGAAGAAGAAGAAAGAATGCAGATGGCCATTTTGGTTTGGGGGGGGGGGGGGGGGGGGAATATGACCTAATGGTCATTTTATGTAACTTTTATAAATTGGGCTAAAAAGATGATAAATAAACTTCATGGGCTGACATTTTGTATAATTTTCCCAATAAAATAAGGTTCTACAAGTTTTTCTCTGAGACTTAAAATCCAAGTTAAATGGCCACTAACAAGAAGTTACAGAGAAAATGTATAAGGCATGTATCCACAGGAAAACCATTAGTCAGCATCCTATACTAATTGTTATGAGCTAGATAAATAACCTCTACAGCATAGTAATCTTTTGAGGAACCAAACTCTCTATATGGTCCACACGTAAAAATTTCAAATAATTAAAATACTTTTAATATAAGAATTTCAAGATACCCACGTGCCGACACATAATTTTGTGCATATGTTAAGGAACCTGTAATGTGGTCACTATGATTAAAAAAGGGAGAAAAAAGTCTCGTTCGTCCTACTTCATAAATTGTTGTTTGACTTGACACGACTTTAAGATATTAACTTGAGTTATATATCAAATTTGTTGTAGTGGAAGAAAATATTAAAGTAATGGTTGAAAGTTGATCGATGTAGAAAATATCACATCAATGTTGTAGTTTAAAACCTAAATTGTCAAATGAAGCTGAATTCTAGAAAGTTGTGAAAGTTATATATATAGAGACAATATTATTAATAGAATGGTGTTGTGGTACGTCCTAAAAATGGAAAGAGTACCATGTAAATTGGGAGAAAGAGAGTTTATTTACAAAACTGTCCAGGACACTTGTTAGAACAAAAGCTCAACACCAAATGGCCAGTAAGAAGGTAAACCAACAACAACAACATACGCAGTGAAATCCCAGTAAGTGGGATCTGGGAGGGTAGGGTATATGCAGACCTTACCACTGCCTCGTGGAGGTAGAGAGGTTGTTTCGGATAGTAAGAAGGTAAACCAATTCAATTAAATCTCACGTCATTTCTAAGGTCTTAAACGTATTTACACGAACAAGATTATGTGCTAAAAGGAGGAAGAAAAGATTATATGCTCAAACATATCCCAGATGTCTGCATTTGTGATTGATCTTAATATAAATATGATTATGAGGATTAACCAACTTTCAGAACAATTATCAAGTAAATTACGTGGAACCAAGAATTCAGAACCTATCAGCAACAAAAGGGAATAGAATGGAATGGATTATCAGAGCATAAAGCCAAATAGTTAACAATTGAACCACTCAACAGAGACAGCAGGAGAGACAAAAAAGCTTTCCAGGTTATTCATACCAACAAATTGGGATTAATGAAATGGTAAATGAAGTGAAACACTTCCAAATCATAACGAACAAGTGAAACATGCTTCCATTGCAGGTTATAGTGTGTTAAACTGAGCTCTTACTCAATTTAATTAGACCTTCAAAATTATACAACCAACTATAAATTCTTCAGGTAAGTATGACTAAACTAACATAAATTTAATAGTTCAGTTGGACGCAGCACAACCCAAATTTTTAGCACCCGCTCTGAACTTTCCATCCAGAAGTCTTTTTCTAGAAGTTGAACCTCACAGCATGTGTATTGGATCATTTGATTTGGTAAAAATAAGTTACTCTGATATTGTTCAGAAAATCACTTTGTTCCTTAGGATCAAATCATGGCTACTTTGTACGGAAAAGCAGTACATACCTACAACAGTACGGGCATATACGTCTTGACTTTACACTTGCAGTTGAACATGGTGATAAATTCACACTTTTTCAACTTAATTCATTTTTTTTTCATTCAATTTTATGATTCTTTAAGTACTATTCCATAGCCTAAAACTAACTTAATTTGGTTGTTTTCCCGTGTTTGAGCTCAAAGGAAACAATTGGTAAAGAAATGAATCAAAATAGCTGAGAAGAGATGAAATCAGAAGCAAAGAAGTGAAGTGGCAGAAGGTTAAGGATTGCAGCATGATTAGAAATGACTCGAGGAGCCAATTCTGAGGACTCCAAAATGCTGAAAATTGGCTAAATGCTGGAGCATGACAACTAAAGAAAAAGGTGAAGACGATTGGGAAACGTATCCATGATTGGACAAACCTAGGTTGATGGCCAAAGTCTGTTAGTCTTCCCAGCTACATGAATTACAATTTCACTCCACGTTTTCTACCTGAACTTGATGACCAAGGACCAAACGTGGAGCCAATTTCCAATTGTCTCCATGTTTTGTCTCTACATTTTAGCTCCACAGAGGTAATTTTGTCCAATAGTTTCAGCTCGTATAAATAGTAATCTAGGTCGTTTAAAATTATTATTATTATTATTATTATTATTATTATTATTATTATTATTATTATTATTATCTAGAAACCTTTGTAGTAGAGTAATATGGCTTTGACTACTTTGGAAGGGTTTGGAGGATCAACATCATTGTGTTTGAATTCTCTTACCTTTTTAAGGTTAATTAGTAGTAGTAGTTTGATTACTTTTGTCATCTCTCTTTCTTTTATGAGTAGCGAGGATTCTACTAGGTTTGTAACCCATCCCTAGGTTGTGAACTTGAAGGATTAATATATACAAGCTTGTATATGATTAGGTTCAATGTTATCTAGTTAATTTCTTGCTTATTTAATGTAATAGTGGTTGCAAACATTAACTTATGCCGTAAATGTCTTGATTCTTTCTTGACGCATGGAAATTAGGATTGATTAAATTAACTAGCAAGGAATTAGGCTAGTTGAAAGGTCAATTAGTTCTAATGAAAGTGATTGAACAAGTGGTAGGAATATCACACATGGGTAATTTAACCAATTGATCTTAGAGCAATCCTCTTGACCCAATGGAGTTAAATTTGGATTAGGCCCCTCAATATTGAGAAATATTGAGTGGATAACTGAGAATTGCTAGTCATGGAATCCACATCAACTAAGAAAGCTTGGTCAATTATATCCATTAGCACACCTGGGTTAGGTATGAAATCCAAGAGTTTTTTCATCATTTCAATACAGCACACCTGAAGTCTTAATAGTTAGTCTTAATCTAGTAGTTTTAATATATTCAAACATATTTAGGGGGATAAACTAAGATTGCTAGTTCCACATATAATATCTAAATCTAATGCTCAAACTCCATCCGACTCTTGCGAGTCACTATATTTGTTAGGGCCGCTCCTAAAAGATGTAATTTGAGCTTTACCTTTCTTCATCAAAAAAAGATGTAATTTGAGCGTATCACAATATATGCATGACAAATGGTTTAGCAGTTGAATTGATTTCAGATATGGAAATACCAGAGTGCTCTTAGCTTGCAAGTACTAATCCTTGTGCGATACCAATGTTAATATACTTGCACATCAATACTTTTCTGTTTGGGTGTTTTTTTTTCTTTTGCAAGCACATTAGAAACTATTAGTATCCAGTTTCTCAGAAATCAAAATTGGAGGACATGAAGTTAATTATACTTTGATGTAAGCAATCAAAGGAGATGAATTTGACCTGAAATGAACTGCAGGCTAATTCGATTGCTTGCATGGTGGCTTGTAGCTGAGCCAAATCGGCAGCTCCACTATTCTGATAGCCTTGATGCATCTTCCCACCTGAATCAAAAAAACAAATATCAAAATGAATGTGTGGATATAGAAAACATAGATGATGTCTGTCTTCAGAGACACTTGGGTATACCGTGGCGAATGTCTGCAGAAGAGAGAGCGACGAAATCGCCGGAAACAGTGAGGTCAGTGAGGGTTTTGGAGGCGCGCTTTTACAAATCTATCACTCAACAGAAGGAAGGGATATTTGGAAATTTTGGAAACGGGCGATACAAAAATGGGGAAGTCAATGAGGGATTTTCAAAGTATAAATAAATATATAGTATTAAATATGTGTTAAAAGGGATTCCTTTATAATTATTAGGATATGTTTATTAAAACACAATTTTTTATGGATTCTAAAGCTTGACTATTTACACAAAAGCCTAACATATAAAAAAATAAAAAAGCCCAAAATTTAACTTATTTCAATAATATCCATTGCTTATTAGCATCCCTCTATAGAGTATCTTGTTTTATCAAGTAGATCTAAATTATTTATCTCCTCTTCTTCCTAACTTTTCTTTTTTCTTTTTTAAATGTTAGTGATTTACAATCTTCCTACCAACTTGATATTCTCAAACTAGGGTTTATTTATCTTCACAAAAAATAAAAATTAAAAAAATATTGCACTTTAAGATTTTAGAGAAACGCTTTTGCCTTAAAATAAAATGTTCTCGACAATGTAGTGTATGTATGGAATATACGAATACTATCGAATGATCATATGTAAGCTTAATAAGAAAGGCTATCCTTCTAACCTGACGATCGAGAATCTCAACTGGTACATCCTCATAAGAAAGGCTATCCTTCACGGCCACACTCTCTAATGGCACTATGGATGCTAGATCACCCACACACTTCTTCAAAAGAGAAATGTGAAAGACTGGATGCACTGCTACTAAGTCTGCTGGCAACTCTAACTCATAAGCCACTTTACCAATCCTTTTCAAGATCCGGTAAGGGCCTACATATCTGGGACTGAGCTTTCCTTTCTTGCCAAATCTCATCATTCCTTTCATAGGTGACACTTTTAGGAAAACCCAATCATCAACTTGGAACTCTAGTTCCCTTCTTCTCACATCTGCATAAGACTTTTGGCGACTCTGAGCAGTCTTAAGTCTATCTCTAATGAGTTGCACTTTCTCCATAGCATCAAGGACCGAATCTGGTCCTATCAAGGCTGCTTCACCTACTTCAAACCAACCAACTGGAGATCTACATCTACGCCCATATAATGCCTCATAAGGGGCCATCTGAATGCTGGAATGGTAACTATTGTTGTAGGCGAACTCTATTAGAGGAAGGTGATCATCCCAACTACCTTTGAAGTCGATCACACAAGCTCTCAACATGTCCTCTAAGGTCTGAATGGTACGCTCTGCCTGACCATCCGTCTGCGGATGAAATGTTGTGCTAAGATTAACCTGAGTGCCAAGACCTTTCTGAAATGACTTCCAGAAATGAGAGGTAAACTGAGGACCTCTATCTGAGATGATAGACAAAGGAACTCCATGTAACCTCACAATCTCATTAATGTAAAGCTTGGCGTAATCCTCCGCCGAATCTGTAGTCTTGACCGCCAAAAAGCGAGAAGACTTAGTAACCCTATCAACAATCACCCAAATGGAGTCATGTTGTCTGCGAGTACGAGGTAAACCTGTGATGAAGTCCATGTTGATCACTTCCCACTTCCAAGTAGGAATGTCAATCTCTTGAGTCATACCTCCTGGTTTCTGATGTTCTACCTTGACTTGCTGGCAATTGGGGCACTTAGCCACAAAATCTGCTATATCTCTTTTCATACCATTCCACCAATAGACTTCCCGCAGATCGCGATACATCTTAGTGGCGCCTGGATGAATAGAATATCTGGAATTGTTGGCTTCTGCGAGAATATGCTGTCTCAATTCACCCACATCAGGAACACACAATCTACCTTGATAGCGAAGTACACCATCTCCCCCTTGGGAGAAAACCTCCACTCTCTGATTATGGACTGCACCCTTAAGTTCAAGCAAGATTGGATCACTGTCTTGATTTTCCTTAACCTCTACTACCAAAGAAGATTCTGCCCCATTCTGAACTGTTACACCACCATCTGATATGCTCATAAGACGAACTCCTAGGCGAGCAAGTCTATGAACATCCTTTGCTAGCTCTTTTCTTTCTTCCTCAACATGTGCTACACTACCCATAGATAGTCTGCTAAGGGCATCTGCTACTACATTTGCCTTACCAGGATGGTAATGCACACTCATATCATAATCTTTGAGGAACTCTAGCCATCTTCTCTGGCGAAGATTCAGCTCTTTCTGGGTGAATACATACTGGAGGCTCTTATGGTCTGTGAACACATCTACGTGAACACCATACAAGTAATGTCTCCAAATCTTAAGTGCAAACACCACTGCTGCTAGCTCGAGGTCATGAGTTGGATAATTCTTCTCATGTACCTTAAGTTGTCTAGAAGCATAAGTTATAACCTTACCTCGCTGCATTAATACACAACCTAGGCCGACTCTGGATGCATCACAATAGATCACATAACTATCTGAACCCTCTGGTAGAGTCAAGACAGGAGTTGTAGTCAACCTAGTTTTCAATTCTGCAAAGCTTTTCTCACAATCATCTGACCATTGGAACTTAACCTTTTTCTGAGTTAACTTAGTCAATGGAGAGGCTATGGATGAAAATTCTTCCACAAACCGTCTGTAATAGCCTGCTAGACCCAAGAAACTACTGATATCTGTAGCAGAGGTAGGTCTGGGCCATTGTTTCACTGCTTCTATCTTCTGGGAATCTACTCGAATTCCTTCACTAGACACAATATGCCCAAGGAAGGCAACTGATTGTAACCAAAACTCACACTTACTAAATTTTGCAAATAACTGGCGATCTTTGAGAGTTTGCAGAACAACTCTCAAATGACTCGCATGTTCTTCCTCATTCCTAGAGTAAATGAGGATATCATCAATAAAGACGATAACGAACAAGTCCAAGTACTGCTTGAACACTCTGTTCATCAAATCCATGAAAGCTGCAGGGGCATTGGTTAGTCCAAATGACATAACTACAAATTCATAATGACCATACCGAGTTCTGAAGGCTGTCTTCGGAATGTCACTATCTCTGACTCTAAGCTGATGATAACCTGATCTGAGGTCTATCTTTGAGAAATGACTAGCACCCTGAAGTTGGTCAAACAAGTCATCAATCCTGGGGATAAGATACTTATTCTTGATTGTGACTTTGTTCAACTGCCTATAGTCAATGCACATTCTGAGAGAACCATCTTTCTTCTTTACGAACAATACTGGTGCACCCCATGGTGAAATACTAGGTCTGATGAAGCCCTTATCTAGAAGGTCTTTCAACTGCTCTTTCAATTCCTTAAGCTCAGCTGGAGCCATTCTGTAAGGAGGGATAGAGATAGGCTGGGTATTTGGAAGGAGATCAATTCCAAAGTCTATTTCCCTTTCGGGAGGAACTCCAGGAAGATTTTCTGGGAACACTTCTGGAAACTCACTGACTACAGGAACTGACTCAAGAGTTGGGGTTTCAGAACTAGAATCCTTAACCCAAACTAGATGATAGAGATAACCCTTAGAGATCATCTTTCTGGCCTTAAGGTAAGAAATGAATCGACCCATAGGCGCTAAGCTACTACCCTTCCATTCTAGGATTGGTTCGTCTGGAAACTGAAAACGAACAATCCTAGTTCTACAATCGACTGAGGCATAACATGAATGTAACCAATCCATGCCTAGAATGACATCGAAGTCTACCATTTCTAACTCTACAAGATCTGCTGAGGTGACTTTCTGAGAGACTGTGACAGGGCAATTTCTGTATACCCGTCTAGCTATAATTGGGTCACCGACTGGAGTAGAGACTGAGAAGGGTTCTGAAAGAGTTTCTGGACTAACACTGAATTGGACTGCTATATAAGGAGTTACAAAGACAAAGTAGCCCCTGGATCTAACAATGCATAAACATCAAGATCAAAGACTCGTAACGTACCAGTGACTACATCAGGAGAATCTTCCTGATCTTGACGAGCCTGAAGAGCATAAAGCCTGTTTTGGCGCTGTCCGCCACCAGTACCAGAAGAGTTACCCTGCTGAGTCGGGCGACCTGCTGGTGCTGCTGAAGTTGTAGACTGAGCTCTACCATTATTTCCTCCTTGACCTTGTCTTAAAGGACAATCCTTCAATCTATGACCAGACTGGCCATACCCAAAGCATCCTTCCTTACCTGCAAGGCACTCGCCCGGATGGTTCTTACTACATTTCGGGCAAGTTGGGTAAGTTTTGGTGCCTGAAACACTACCTTGAGACTTAGAGCCTGATGCCCTACCTTTCTGATCATTATGGAACCTGGGGGATGGAACACTAGCTGATGAAGGGGCTGGAGTCGAAGACTTCTGCTGAAAATGCGAGCGGTTTCCACCACCCGATTTCTGGTGGGAATACTCGTAGTTACCTGTTCTTTCTTTCTTAGTCTCCTTAGCATGTTCCCTAAGCTTATCACCCTCAACCTGCTGAGCATGAGTCATGAGCCTAGAGATATTCATGTCTCCCAACAACATAGCATTCTTGCACTCTGTTTTCACTAAGTCTGACACTCCATAGAGAAACTTATTCATCTGAGCCCTGGAATCAACAACCATGTGAGGAGCATACCTGGAGAGTTGGTTAAACTTGAGCCCATACTCTTGGATAGTCATGTTACCCTGCCTTAAGTTCATAAATTCCTGGGCCCTTGCTTCTCTCAACTCTATGGGGAAAAACCTGTCCAGAAAGGTTTCGCTAAAACAATCCCAAGTAATAGGAGCGACATCTGTACCCCTGTTCTCCTTCCACTGAGTATACCAGATATGAGCTACATCCTTAAGTTGGTAAGATGCTAACTCAACCCGATCATTCCCAGTGACCTGCATCACCTCAAAGATCTTTTTGATCTCATCCAAGAAATTTTGGGGATCTTCACCAGTCTGCGATCCTAAGAACTCTGGAGGATTCATCCTAACAAAGTCACGGACCCTTGCTGCTGCTGATCCACCATTTGTATTCACAGGAGCTTGAACCCGCTGATTGTTCTGGTTAGCGACACTCTGAGCCAACATCTGAATGGCATTCCTGAATTCAGCATTCGACACTTCTTGATCTGGAACTGGAGGAGCTGCGTTTGCGTTCCTGGCATTCGCATTCCTGACATAAGCTCTACGAGGAGGCATGATCACTGAAACATAGAACATCGAGTTAGAATGGAATTTAGATCATACCTTACGCACGATAAGAGTAAGAAGAGAATGAAGATTTCCTAAAACACTTTGTAGCCTCCCTCTCATTAGATGTGGTGCGCACTACACACCCATGAAAAGGACTCTACCTAGTGCGGCTTTTCAGACATCCTGGGACACTTAAACCTAATGCTCTGATACCAAGTTTGTCATGCCCCGAGCTACCCCCGAGACACGGACACGGGACCTAGGACCACAAGTGATCCCAAGCTAACCCTGCTGGCATGATCATGAGCATACTAAATACAATCTGAATAATAGAACTGTGCGGAAGCTAAATCATAAATAAGATGAAAAGATGGGGAATACCCATATACTATAACTGAGATATATGAAAACTTATGAGTTTAATACAAAGAAGTTATTAACTCAATACTAAGCTAAATCTATCTATGTCTGAAATAAGCCTCTAAACCGACTAGAAATGTTGGGACATGCCCCAACTAGATCTAGCAAAACTGAAACTAAAGACTAAAAATATTGAAAAGAAACTCATGACTATTGTCCTCGGAGAATGAGGACTCACCACTGATTCTGCTGAACTGGAGATCGGGAACCGATCTAAACGTGATCTGGATACTGAGAACCTGAACCTACATTACGAGAAGATGTAGCGCACGTATGCGTCAGTACTTGAAAGGTACTGAGCATGCAAGATAGAGTAAAGCTGAAAAAGCATATAACTGAACAAAGCATATTGAGCAATGATATAATCTGAACATGATATAGATACTGAAAATACTGAATACTGAGCTAACTGATGCAATGACCAAATTTATAACATGCTGAGACTGAATACTGACTGTACTGAAATATGGTCAATGCAATAGAGTCTGACTGAACTGTGGGAGCTACTAATAACCGACATAAAACCACATGAGCTAAATGTGGAGTCCGATGTATACGCCCCATCGAGAGGACCAATATACCCTGCCAGAGGTATAAGGCATGCT
The DNA here is from genome assembly GCF_900185275.1 of Solanum verrucosum. NCBI lineage: Eukaryota > Viridiplantae > Streptophyta > Magnoliopsida > Solanales > Solanaceae > Solanum > Solanum verrucosum. Next base: position 1,066,268 of record NW_026020177.1, read on the forward strand.
GGCGTGATCACTAAACTGATGTTGCCCACAGAGGGGACTTACACCTACGTGGCTCGTAGTTCTGGGACTATATGGGTACGCTGAAACCCTAGTCCAACTCGGTATTATGCTACTCCCAATGAATTAAGTGGTTAACTAGTTATGACTGAATTTCTGTAAATACTGGATAGCTCGAAACTGAACATGCAAACTGAGAATGCAACAATTAATCTGATAATGATGCATTCATAAACTGAGGCATGTAAAACTGAATACTGAAATATCTGACCTAGCATGTGTAATTCAAGAACTAAAGAAATACATAGCTAGGGTTCTGAAATTCATGCGATAAACTGAGCAATAACATGATAATCTGATTTGGAACATTTAAATAACTAATTCATGATGATCTGTTGTAATTCTAGAAACCCTAGGTTTGTTCATAATCATGGAATCAAGAATCTGACTGAATTCTAGGGACCTAACGGGCGAAAGGAACCCACTAGTGAAATCCCACATACCTGGTGACGAATTCCACGGAGAAATCTTTCGATTTCAGGGCTGGAACTGAAGGAAACTTGCTGCGTTCTTGAACTAGGGTTCTTGACCTTTTTTCTCCCTTCCTTGCTTCTAATTTTCTAAGTTTTGATTAATGAATTTGACTTAGGTAAGTTCTAGTTATGTTTCTAGGCTTAAACTAATTAAAACCTCATGATTTAGGGTCTAAACGACGTATCTTAGGGGTTAAACGAAATAGGAAAAGACCAAAAAGACCCTTAAATTAGCTGCTGTCGGACCTGACTGACGGTCCTTCAATCAATCGACGGTCCGTCGATTGGA